>NC_088407.1:47179424-47489674 GCF_034236695.1 Oncorhynchus nerka
TTATTTTCAGAGGCAGGGACTGAGAGACTGGTAAGGATAGAGGGAACAATGAATAAAGCCAAATACAGGCAAATCCTTGATGAGAACCTGCTTTATTTAGAGTGCAAATGTCCTTAAACTGGGGTAAAGATTTACGTTCCAACAAGACAATGCCCCCAAGCATACAGCCAAACAATGCTGGAATGGCTTCAGAACAAGAATGTGACAGTCCAGCCAAAGCCCAGACTTGAATCCCATTGAAAATCTGCGTTAAGACTTGAAGATTGCTGTTCACCGCCACTCTCCGTCTAATTTAACAGAGTATGGGAGAAAATAGAGAAATCCAGATGTGCAAAGCTGATACAGACATACCCAAGACGACTCAAAGCTGTAATCGCCACCAAAGGTGACTCTACAAAGTATTGACTCAGGTGTGTGAATACTTACATGAATTAGATATATCAGTATTTAATTTTCAATAAATCTGCGAAAATGTCTGAAAACATGTTTTCACTTTATGGGGTATTGTGTGCAGATGGGTGAGATTTTTATTTTATTTAATCCATTTTGAATTTAGGCTATAGCACAACAAAATGTGGAATAAGTCAAGGGGTATGAATACTTTCTGAAGGCACTGTAGATTAACATCAAATCTTTCGCAAAATCAGCATGTAATATTAAACTATAGACCTATTTGTTGAAAGGATGCAATCATACAATAATGGTTCACACAACATCTTTATATATAACCATGGGCATTTTTCTTAATCAAAAAGTGTATTCTCCTTAATGCTAATATTTCTACATTTTAGAGTAGGCCTACAAAAAATTCAACATGCATTCATTTCCTTAACGCGTTAGAGAACAACATATTTCCTAAAATACTAGAGGATTTCACAAAAAAACAATTGTCATGTCAAGATGAAGAAACAAAAAATAAATAAAAAAAGAGCCACATACAGTATTATAAATATATTAAATTAAATGAAAAGGGCGCTTACGAAATAATTGTTTTGGAATAGAACACAGACAGGTGCCGAGCTATGCCAGCAGCTGCCCACAAAAAAAAAACATGTGATTCATAAGATGAATTAAATAAAATCTGTTCTTCCTACGAGTAGTCGATTACTTACAAAATGGCTGACAAAAATAGACTGAAATCTGTGTAATGCCACATTAACACGTATAACAGGGTCTGGAGAAGCACCAGTCGTTTGTAATGAGATCATAATCCGGCCCAAATGCTGCCTAAGTGCTAATCTCTCCATCAGATTACCAAAACATGGCGGAGAGAAACTCTGCTGCACACCAGTTAAAATGGAGGATGTGGTAGCAGGGAGATGGGAAAGAGAAAAATACCAAATCTCCTCCTCCTCCTCTATGTAACACACACACACACACACACACACACACACACACACACACACACACACACACATGGGCTCTTACACACACACACACACACACACGTACGCAAGCATGTGCACGTGCACACATACACACACACACAGACACACACACGTGTGTAGTCCACATTATGTAGGCCACGTTATGTAAGTCAGACACACACGCACACACACACACGCACACACACACACACACACACACACACACACACACACACACACACACACACACACACACACACACACACACACACACACACAAAGTATTTACCCTACAAAGTCCTTTGTAAACAGACACCTCTCACTGACATGCATTCACACACATAAATTAGAGAATGCACATATTTACTCTCTTCATAAAATGGAATAAGAATGGCTAAAACGCTCTACAAAAACCAACACATTTGAGCTTGGAGATCAAATAATCCAATGCTCAGTCCCCTTCTTAACAACTTCCAAACAAACACATGCTTTCCCTATCAGCCCACTCCGAACCTCGAGGCAACATTACGGTGTTGTTCATGTGAAAAGTCCTCAACCTTCCCTGTGCTTCGCAGCGATTCCATGTGTGACTTGATACGTTCACCGTTAAAACCCGACGCCGTCTGACTGCAAGGCCGCTCAGAATCTCCTTTAGATTTTACAATCATCTTTCTCGATACCGGTGTGTGTGTGCAATGTGTAGCGTATGTTTATGTGTTCGTGTTCTTGCACACACATATAAGTGTGCAATCTCTCTGTGTGTGTATGTATGTGTATGTGTGTGTGTGTGTGTGTGTGTGTGTGTGTGTGTGTGTGTGTGTGTGTGTGTGTGTGTGTGCGTGCGTGCGTGCGTGCGTGCGTGCGTGCGTGCGTGCGTGCGTGTGTGTGTGAGAGAGAGAGAGAGAATACGAGTCAAATGGAGAGTGAAAACAGTAGTGAGCTTTCTGTGCCTTATATCACCGTTTCCTAAAGATTCGACCCCTGGTGAGAAACATAGAATACAGCTTCTCACAAAATGACATAGAATAAAACAAAATGGTGGTGGCTGAAGAAGCAGTTGAATCTGCTTTAATATCTACCGAACAGTTACAGGCTCTCTTTAGGGACGATGCTATATTTTCAACGGCACAAATCAGAATTCATTTCATTTATTTGAAATACACGCAATTCGGCGTGATAAGGAGAGAGAGATTTTTCTCCTTGCCAAAAATGTAGATCAAAGGCTGTGGGGGAAATGTGTCTCAAATTGCTACGGGGCAACGGGGAAAAAAGCATGCCGTTTAGCCTGCACAGGGTCGACATCTCCTTCGAACATATCACACGACCAATGACCAAACAAACAGTGCTTTCTCCACCACCACCACACATCAACTGTTCATTACATGTGGAAGGAATCGTGGATGTTTGTTCTGTTTGCATTTGTCTACATGCAGAAAAAAAAAGAAGAAGTTTTTACTGAGTTACAGTTCATATAAGGAAATCAGTCAATTGAAATCAATTCATTTGGCCCTAATCTATGGATTTGACATGACTAGGCAAGCGTAGGGGAGCCAGGCCCAGCCAATCAGAAGTTTTCCCCCACAAAATGACTTTATTACAGACATAAATACTCCTCAGCACCCCCCTGGTGCACCTCTGCAATATATCATTTCTAAGGATAGGAAAATCTTACTACATTTGCCCACACTGTACATAGATTTTTCTATTGTGTTATTGACTGTACGTTTGTTTATCCCATGTGTAACTCTGTGTTGTTGTTTTTGTACCTGGTTAAATAAAGGTGAAATAATACAAATTAAAAAAATGTAAAAAGGGAAAATGGCAAGAAGGCCTTGTTCATCAGTGCATTGGTGTTTGGCACAAAAATGTATATAATTTATTCAAATGTGGTGCATTGGCTGTCTGATTCAAAATACGATACCTTTTAGGTATATTCTCAGCCGTGGTCTGTTTTGTGGGGGGAATTAATTCATGGAAAATAAGGCTTCGTACTAAAAACAAGTCCCCCCGACCAATTCTGAAACTATATAGAGTTATAACACAATTACATTGGAACAATTCCACGGTAACACAATGACGCAGAGATGTTTCCTTTTAAAAGTATGCCCAATAAAAAAAACGTTGATTTCAAAGTTTAAAAACCATACAACTCTATGGAGAACTTTGAACAATTTCTACATTCGATTTTTTTCCCCAAAAACATTTACTCAAAGAACAGTGCAAATGTAAAGTTTGATAACAAAAACGATGATAAAATGTCCCTCGGTTCTTTTATGTGACCACCTTTAATCCCCAAAACTCTGTGAAAAATCGACTCTTGAAATAAGATTGAAAGATGTCTGCAGAAACGTGTCAGCTATGATGTGACACCTTGAGTTTGAAAAAAAGAAAGAATCTCTTTTTGGATATTGAACTACACTAAGTGAAGTGGATTAACAACCGGTAACAGAATGATGGTAACAGGATGACATCACGGGTCCCTGGTCTGTATTATACAGAAATACATTATTATGAATGTCATTCTCTTCATTGTGGTGTATCCTGAATAGGTACACAAAGGTAGAAAAATTGAATATCCTCCTTCTGCATGTTTGAGTATTATTCTACACGCTGTCTATCATTCAAACGCCCCAAAAAAAAGACACAATTAGGTTGGTTCAGACTGGACCCAAATCTGTACCACTCATAGCACCTGTGTTTTTTAAAATTTGTGTAGTAATTCTGGTATTAGATTTACATGTTTTAACCACTTAATAAATCATAAACCAAATTGCTATCAGTAATAACACTATAACCTAATTGGTAGGTCTACCTTTACTTGTTACTCTTGTGAACTTCCATTATCCTCACGAGGGATAGAAATGTGAAAATATCTTAAAGACACGTGGGGTTTTGGTAACAGAATGACAAGACACTAGGCAATAGTTCTTAAACGTACAGAAGGCAAATCATTTCTGCAAAAGTAAATATCAATGTTGATATTAGTTGACTTCAACATTATTGTGTTTTCATGTATTTCTAATACCTTTTAAGACTTGTTCTGATTGTTTGATGTTTACTAAGACACCTTTTCCATCTGTTTGTCCAGATATGAAAGCCTTTGCTTATTCCTAATATTTTGGATGGAAAATGGTTGAAAAAATGTATCTAAGCCTTAATTTCTCAGAAATATAGACTCTTAGCTTTCATTTAACACCCAATTTGATGTGCTCCTATGAACTTCACATGGTAGTGGTCATGGGGCTTTTTACATTTTACATCGCTGATATGAATATTTAGGCTTGACAAAATACTACATAACAGTGGATCCGTAAATGGTGAACCCAGGCCCCTATTTTCGAGCTACAGTTTAGCACGGTCCAAAACAATGTGCTAGTAACTGATGTATTAGGATGAACAGAGCAAGGAGCAAATGGCTGAGAGGGAGGGATGGAGAGAGGGAATGAGTGAGGGGGGGAAGGGAGGTGGAGGTGCCCCAGCAGATCGGGACGCTGCCTGCCCCCCTCTCACCCTCCCTGCCAGCCTGCAGCCGGCTGCCTGTTTCCCGTAATCAGCTGATCGGCGTGGATGATGGAGCGAGCAAGGGTTCAGAGGTCATCCCCTTGCATTGTCAGACGCCCCCGTCCCCCGTCCCCACCACACACACACTCCCCTCTGCAACATTTACATACATTTAACAACATTGCGTGCGCCCCCCTGTCGCCCCCGCCTTTAATAACCACTGGGGCTCGGAGTGTGTGTGTCCAGGAAAGAGAGGGTCTCTCCCCCCCAGCTTTAGCATAGCATTAGGGCCTACCCCAACCCCCCCCTGCCTGTGTAATCCCTGCCAGCTGGCCCCGTTGGCTAATCCCTCAGCACAGATCAGCTGGGCCACGCATCTCAACCCGGACGGGACAGGGACAGGGGCAGATAGGGGCGGGACTGTGTGCGTGTGTGTGTGTGGAGTGAGGGTGGGAGTGGTGTCGAAACAGAGAGCATAAATTGAAGCCCCATGCCTAGGCTGCGTGCAGTGTGTGTGTGTGTGTGTGTGTATGTTTGAGCAAGTCGCCTGTACCTCTGTTTCCCTCCTCTTCCCTTGGATCCTTATACATATATACCTTTCTCTGGGTTTATATATGTATATATATGTATATTTCATATTTTGGGCATTTTTTCTCTTGGTTTGTCTTGCGAGCAGAAACCAAATGGATTTTTTTTGGCGGGGAGAATTGGGGAGGATTTTTGTGTTTTTAGGGGGGTAACGACTGAAATCTCCCCATCGTCCCCTTTCCTACCCTTTCCCTTCTAACCCTGACTGTATGCGTGACACCTGCCTGCATCCCATCCCCTCAGACCCCCTCCAGCAGCACCCTGCACCCCTACCCCTACCCCAGCCCCCGTGCACCCCTCTACTCCCGCCCCAGATGGTGCTTCACAGGACGGAGATGCGCCACAATCGAAGGACCCAAGGATACGGAGGAAATACTCTGCTCGCTGACTATTTTTTCTCCATTAGGATGTTATCTGAAACGGCAGTGTTCTTCTTGTGTCTAATATTCAATCTAAACTCAAGGGAATCGAGCACACTGGTCAAGAGTTAAAGAAAAAGGAATTGTATATTATCACTAAGTGCCTCTGCAGATATGGATGTATGAGAGTCTTGGCGTATTCGCACCATTCTCATTTTGGTTTGATTATCACGTGTATTTACTCATTCATTTATTTGCGTGTATGTAGTCATTTCATTGAGTGTGGTGCTTTAAAGTATCTTGGTGTTTCACTTTTGCCTTTTTCTTTCCGTACGTGTCTTTAAGAGCTATACATGCTTGCGCAAGGAGAGAAAGACAGAAAGAGAGCGAGGGAGCGAGAGAGAGATGAGAGAGAGGGAGGGAGGGAATAGGATGGAGAGAGAGAGAGAGAGAGAGAGAGAGCCACACAGCTGAAACTAACTATGATAGAGAAATGCTTGGTGTGGGTCTAACGGCTTGCGAACACCTTCACATGAACCACGGGCTGCAATCCGACCGCTAAGGATAATGGATATAGCTTATAGCTTAGCATCTCTGTCTAGCCATTTCATACACCGTGTGTGTTGTCATCTTTTGTTTTGCTACTACGGGCAAGGTCTGACTGCAGGAATGAACTAGCAAGCAGGTACCAGGGCTGCATGATACACAAAAAGGTACATTTCTCTCTCTCTCTCTCTCTCTCTCTCTCTCTGGTGCATGGTTTACTGTAGCAGTAGCATGCTAAAACAGTATTCGCAATTCCATATGAATGTTTCTTTGACTGTGACTGGGTGTTTTTTTCTGAACAGGTGTTGTTGGAATTGCTTCTTCACATACATACACATATGCATACACCCACCAGCACACTCACCACATACGTTGCAGGCAGCAGCATAGGCATGCATATAGACGTTGCATGTGTGTGTGTGTGTGTGTGTAGTAGCGAGTCCATGTTTCTTCCGTGTTCCAAGGGGCTGCATGTATGTATGTGTGCGTGGGATTATCTGGCAAGGCGCTTCTGACTTGCAAAAAGGACGTCGGCAAGAACAGCACCAGAGCCAAGAGGAAGAGAAGGACAGGTGAGGATGAGAGGAGAGCGGGAGGAGAGTTGATGGACTAAAACAGAGAGGACGGACTAGAAGCTCTTAGGTCAAGCACAGTCGGGCACGTACAGGGGTGCAAGACTCTACGGGGGGTGTCAGACTACAGGGGGTGGAACACTCTGCAGGGGGTGGAAGACTCTACAGGCGGTGCAAGACTCTACATGCAGGCATCCACATGCAGACAAGACTCTACGTGGGACTGAGAAGAGAAGAGGGGGGCGGGAAAAGAACAGCGAATGTAAAGCAAAAAAAGGCCAACCGAGAGAAAGGGATAGTAAGCGATAGGGACGTAGCCTAGAAAGACAGGATGAAAAGGAGAAGAGGAGGAGGTTGGAACTTGGGTTTGAGCTCTTTGTGTTCACAGTGGACCTTGATTTAATTTCAATACAATTAAGGCACGCGGTGAATGCCAAGAGAGAAGCCATGGACGTCACACACTTACTCACCTGAGAGACCAGCGAGCTGAACCAAAGATAAAGAAATGGGCAGATAGATAGAGAGAGAGAGAGAGCTGCGTATGTACACCACCGCCATGGCCAAATGGACAGAGGGATCACGCCAGGGTAGCCACGGACCATGTGGCGAGAAGTGGAAATCAAATGGCAGTGTTTATGCATGTGTTCACATGCCTCCAAGGTACATGTGTCCCATCTGAGAGAGGGGGGGTGAGAAAGATAGGTAGACCCAAAATTATGCCTTATATCTTCAGTGTTCCAACTAGAACGAATTCTCACCGGATTCTGAGTAACAGCAGGGTAGCCTAGCCAACTGTGGCCCTAGTTGTTGGGACACTTCTAGTTGAACGGATTTAGTAAACCAGTGCAGTACCGAAATTGATTTGAAGGAGAACTGGTTGGTGAATCTATTATGTCTGGCTGATAAGTTTCTATCTCCAGCTAAAATCCTATGCAGGCATCTGCCCATATTCTTGCAAGTTAAATCCCACTCAACAAATATGCCCTTGCATTTTGGATGATGAAATATTGAAATTATAACCTTATTTTTTGTAAGTATCCTTAATAAAGCAGCAACATCGAGAGAAACACTACTGTTTGTTACATTTTTTTGTCCATTTTTCAAATGCCAAATTGGACATGGTTCCAAGAAAGCAAAAGCCTGGATGAGAGCGCATGAAAGACACCAAAAAGGCTGTGAGAGGAAAGCTATTATTTATTATTTCCCAATTCAATACATAAATATATTTCAAAATGTAACTGACATACAAAAAGACAACGATTGAGGGGTGACCTGATATGACAATGTTGCAGGCGAAGCCATTCACCTAATGCGATGCCAAAACAAGCAAAATCAGATATCAAATGGTAAGGCGACAAAACATTTTCATGTACACACATTTTGTAACCTTTAATATCATCAGTAAGCCTACGAATTACAATATCTTTTTACATTTAGGCCTACCTGTGATCAAAAAGTCACGCAGAAGGTCGATATTTGTGAGACGCCAGACAGACAGAAAATATAATCGAACCTTCATCTGCATGCATGAGATTAGATTAAATCTAAATTCATGACCGCATACAATTCCATGATAAATGTGTGTTTTGTTTAAAATGGTAAGCAATTTAAATAAGCATACATGTTCAAATGATCAAATCAGAATATTTTTTGGTATTTAGATTGTCCGGGACAATTTATATAAAAACAATATCTAAAGAAATCCACACACACTCTCTTTCACACGCACGCACGCACGCACGCACGCACGCACGCACGCACGCACGCACGCACGCACGCACGCACGCACGCACGCAAGCACACACACACACACTTGGAGTATACGCAGTATAAGCAAATTCAAAGGAAACTGGAGAGTGAGTCATTTTTACAGTGTTTTCTCTCTTTTTCAGATCTTAAACGTTAAAATCTTTTTATTTTTGACTTAAAAAAATAAAATAAATGTAACCTTTATTTAAACTAGGCAAGTCAGTTCAGAACAAATTCTTATTTACAATGATGGCCAACTGTGCGCCGCCCCTATGGGACTCCCAATCACGGCCGGATGTGATACAGCCTGGAGAATTGTCTGGACCAACATATATCAAAACAATACCTAAAGAATTCCACAAACACACACACATACTCCTAGAGTTGATCATACAGCAGCCAAAAAAGAATAATCCCAATGCAAGTCAATGGAGAGTGTGAGCTCTTTCTCTAATATACCAGTACTCCAGGAGTGTGTGAGCGAGTGTGTGTGAATTTCTCTAATATACCAGTACTCCAGGAGTGTGTGAGCGAGTGTGTGTGAATTTCTCTAATATACCAGTACTCCAGGAGTGTGTGAGCGAGTGTGAGCTCTTTCTCTAATATACCAGTACTCCAGGAGTGTGTGAGCGAGTGTGTGCTCTTTCTCTAATATACCAGTACTCCAGGAGTGTGTGAGCGAGTGTGAGCTCTTTCTCTAATATACCAGTACTCCAGGAGTGTGTGAGCGAGTGCGAGCTCTTTCTCTAATATACCAGTACTCCAGGAGTGTGTGAGCGAGTGTGTGCGTAGGAGTGTGTGAGCTCTTTCTCTAATATACCAGTACTCCAGGAGTGTGTGAGCGAGTGTGAGCTCTTTCTCTAATATACCAGTACTCCAGGACTCCAGGAGGTGTGTGAGCGAGTGTGAGCTCTTTCTCTAATATACCAGTACTCCAGGAGTGTGTGAGCGAGTGTGAGCTCTTTCTCTAATATACCAGTACTCCAGGAGTGTGTGAGCGAGTGTGAGCTCTTTCTCTAATATACCAGTACTCCAGGAGTGTGTGAGCGAGTGTGTGTGAATTTCTCTAATATACCAGTACTCCAGGAGTGTGTGAGCGAGTGTGAGCTCTTTCTCTAATATACCAGTACTCCAGGAGTGTGTGAGAGAGTGTGAGCTCTTTCTCTAATATACCAGTACTCCAGGAGTGTGTGAGCGAGTGTGAGCTCTTTCTCTAATATACCAGTACTCCAGGAGTGTGTGAGTGAGTGTGAGCTCTTTCTCTAATATACCAGTACTCCAGGAGTGTGTGAGCGAGTGTGTGCTCTTTCTCTAATATACCAGTACTCCAGGAGTGTGTGAGCGAGTGTGAGCTCTTTCTCTAATATACCAGTACTCCAGGAGTGTGTGAGCGAGTGTGAGCTCTTTCTCTAATATACCAGTACTCCAGGAGTGTGTGAGCGAGTGTGAGCTCTTTCTCTAATATACCAGTACTCCAGGAGTGTGTGGCGAGTGTGAGCTCTTTCTCTAGTGTGTGAGCGAGTGTGAGCTCTTTCTCTAATATACCAGTACTCCAGGAGTGTGTGAGCGAGTGTGAGCTCTTTCTCTAATATACCAGTACTCCAGGAGTGTGTGAGCGAGTGTGTGTGAATTTCTCTAATATACCAGTACTCCAGGAGTGTGTGAGCGAGTGTGAGCTCTTTCTCTAATATACCAGTACTCCAGGAGTGTGTGAGAGAGTGTGAGCTCTTTCTCTAATATACCAGTACTCCAGGAGTGTGTGAGCGAGTGTGAGCTCTTTCTCTAATATACCAGTACTCCAGGAGTGTGTGAGAGTGTGAGCTCTTTCTCTAATATACCAGTACTCCAGGAGTGTGTGAGCGAGTGTGAGCTCTTTCTCTAATATACCAGTACTCCAGGAGTGTGTGAGCGAGTGTGAGCTCTTTCTCTAATATACCAGTACTCCAGGAGTGTGTGAGCGAGTGTGTGTGTGTGTGTGTGTGAGTGTGTGAGAGAGTGTGTGTGAATTTCTTTAGATATTGTTTTTATATATATTGCTCCAGACAATTATTAAAATTTGAACATGTTTAAGATCTGAGAAAGAGAGAAAGCACCATAAAATGACTCTCTCTCTCTAGTCTCCATTGAATTTGCTTCTATTGCATATACGGCATGTGTGTGTGAGAAAGAGTGTAGATTTCTGATAAGTATTCACACCCTTTAACATTTTCAACATTTTTCTTAAATGGAGATTTTGGGTCACTGGCCAACACACAACAACCCGTCATGTCAAAGTGGAATTATGTTTAACGAAATCTTTCCAGATAAATTCAAAATGAAAAGCTGAAATGTCTTGAGTCAATAATTATTCAATATCTTTGTTATGGCAAGCCTAAATAGAGCTCGCCGGCTTGTCGTCTTAAAACCCAGAAATAACCTCTGGTTCATTCAGCCTTCCCTATGGGAAAAATGAACGTGAAAATAATGTTGGTTTGAAATAAACGCTGGAAATAAGGTCTGATTTTAACACAGGTTTAGGAGATGTTATACTTTTGGTTTCAAGAGATAATAGCAATCAGTTAAATGACATTTATGAATTAGGAAGCCTGTATGTGATTTAGGTCTTTTTTATTATTACATCAGTCTTCAAAATTCACAAAAGGTGATGTTAACTGATGATTATCTCATAGAACAAAACGTAAGAGATCTCCTAAGATTGTGTTTAACACAGACTTTATTTTCGGCATTTATCCAAAAACACTGCAAAAACGGCATTCATTTTCCTCATATGCTTTGTCCAATGAACCAAGGCAGAGTTAGTGCCTACAGAAAGATGCCATTGCTGTTTCTCTCTATAAATTCAGGAGTAAAAATGATCTTAACAAGTCACATAATATGTTGCAGGGACTCAATAA
Organism: Oncorhynchus nerka; assembly: GCF_034236695.1. Classification (NCBI taxonomy): domain Eukaryota; kingdom Metazoa; phylum Chordata; class Actinopteri; order Salmoniformes; family Salmonidae; genus Oncorhynchus; species Oncorhynchus nerka. Next base: position 47,191,001 of record NC_088407.1, read on the forward strand.
CAGTGTTTAACATGATTTTTGAATGACTACCTCATCTCTGTACCCCACACATCTGTAAAATCCTTCAGTCGAGCAGTGAATTTCAAACACAGATTCAACCACAAAGATCAGAGAAGTTTTCCAATGCCTTGCAAATAAGAGCACCTATTGGTAACGGGTAAACAACCAAACAGAAAACAGACATTGAATATCCCTTTGAGCATGGTGAAGCTCTTTGGATGGTGTATCAATACACCCAGTCACTACAAAGATACAACTTCCTTCCTAACTCAGTTGCCGGAGAGGAAGGAAACCACTCAGGGATTTCACAATGAGGCCAATGGTGACTTTAAAACAGATACAGAGTTGAATGGCTGTGATAGTAGAAAACTGAGGATGGATCAACAACATTGTAGTTACTCCACAATACTAACCTAAATAACAGAGTAAAAAGAAGGAAGCCCTTACAGAATAAAAATATTCCAAAACATGCATCCTGCATCCCAATCCAATTCGCATAGCTCCCCAACAGATCCACAGATGCCGCAATTTCAATTGCACTCCACACTGCCCTTTTCCACCTGGACAAAATTAACACCTGCGTGAGAATGCTGTTCATTTACTACAGCTCAGCGTTCAACACCATAGTGCCCTCAAAGCTCATCACTAAGCTAAGGACCCTGGGACTAAACACATTACATTACATTACATTTAAGTCATTTAGCAGACGCTCTTATCCAGAGCGACTTACAAATTGGTGCTTTCACCTTAAGACATCCAGTGGAACAGCCACTTTACAATAGTGCATCTAGGTCTTTTAAGGGGGGGTGAGAAGGATTACTTTATCCTATCCTAGGTATTCCTGAAAGAGGTGGGGTTTCAGGTGTCTCCGGAAGGTGGTGATTGACTCCGCTGTCCTGGCGTCGTGAGGGAGTTTGTTCCACCATTGGGGGGCCAGAGCAGCGAACAGTTTTGACTGGGCTGAGCGGGAACTGTACTTCCTCAGTGGTAGGGAGGCGAGCAGGCCAGAGGTGGATGAACGCAGTGCCCTTGTTTGGGTGTAGGGCCTGATCAGAGCCTGGAGGTACTGAGGTGCCGTTCCCCTCACAGCTCCGTAGGCAAGCACCATGGTCTTGTAGCGGATGCGAGCTTCAACTGGAAGCCAGTGGAGAGAGCGGAGGAGCGGGGTGACGTGAGAGAACTTGGGAAGGTTGAACACCAGACGGGCTGCGGCGTTCTGGATGAGTTGTAGGGTTTAATGGCACAGGCAGGGAGCCCAGCCAACAGCGAGTTGCAGTAATCCAGACGGGAGATGACAAGTGCCTGGATTAGGACCTGCGCCGCTTCCTGTGTGAGGCAGGGTCGTACTCTGCGGATGTTGTAGAGCATGAACCTACAGGAACGGGCCACCGCCTTGATGTTATTTGAGAACGACAGGGTGTTGTCCAGGATCACGCCAAGGTTCTTAGCGCTCTGGGACGAGGACACAATGGAGTTGTCAACCGTGATGGCGAGATCATGGAACGGGCAGTCCTTCCCCGGGAGGAAGAGCAGCTCCGTCTTGCCGAGGTTCAGCTTGAGGTGATGATCCGTCATCCACACTGATATGTCTGCCAGACATGCAGAGATGCGATTCGCCACCTGGTCGTCAGAAGGGGAAAGGAGAAGATTAATTGTGTGTCGTCTGCATAGCAATGATAGGAGAGACCATGTGAGGTTATGACAGAGCCAAGTGACTTGGTGTATAGCGAGAATAGGAGAGGGCCTAGAACAGAGCCCTGGGGGACACCAGTGGTGAGAGCACGTGGTGAGGAGACGACCTGGTAGGAGCGACCTGTCAGGTAGGACGAATCAAGCGTGGGCCGCCGGAGATGCCCAACTCGGAGAGGGTGGAGAGGAGGATCTGATGGTTCACAGTATCGAAGGCAGCCGATAGGTCTAGAAGGATGAGAGCAGAGGAGAGAGAGTTAGCTTTAGCAGTGGGAGCGGTGATACAGAGAAGAGCAGTTTCAGTTGAATGACTAGTCTTGAAACCTGACTGATTTGGATCAAGAAGGTCATTCTGAGAGAGATAGCGGGAGAGCTGGCCAAGGACGGCACGTTCAAGAGTTTTGGAGAGAAAAGAAAGAAGGGATACTGGTCTGTAGTTGTTGACATCAGAGGGATCGAGGTAGGTTTTTCAGAAGGGGTGCAACTCTCGCTCTCTTGAAGACGGGAGGGACGTAGCCAGCAGTCAGGGATGAGTTGATGAGCGAGGTGAGGTAAGGGAGAAGGTCACCGGAGATGGTCTGGAGAAGAGAGGAGGGGATAGGGTCAAGCGGGCAGGTTGTTGGGCGGCCGGCCGTCACAAGACGCGAGATGTCATCTGGAGAGAGAGGGGAGAAAGAGGTCAGAGCACAGGGTAGGGCAGTGAGCAGAACCAGCGGTGTCGTTTGACTTAGCAAACGAGGATCGGATGTCGTCGACCTTCTTTTCAAAATGGTTGACGAAGTCATCTGCAGAGAGGGAGGAGGGGGGAGGGGGAGGAGGATTCAAGAGGGAGGAGAAGGTGGCAAAGAGCTTCCTAGGGTTAGAGGCAGATGCTTGGAATTTAGAGTGGTAGAAAGTGGCTTTAGCAGCAGAGACAGAGGAGGAAAATGTAGAGAGGAGGGAGTGAAAGGATGCCAGGTCCGCAGGGAGGCGGGATTTCCGCTCGGCTGCCCGGAGCCCTGTTCTGTGAGCTCGCAATGAGTCGTCGAGCCACGGAGCGGGAGGGGAGGACCGAGCCGGCCTGGAGGATAGGGGACATAGAGAGTCAAAGGATGCAGAAAGGGAGGAGAGGAGGGTTGAGGAGGCAGAATCAGGAGATAGGTTGGAGAAGGTTTGAGCAGAGGGAAGAGATGATAGGATGGAAGAGGAGAGAGTAGCGGGGAGAGAGAGCGAAGGTTGGGACGGCGCGATACCATCCGAGTAGGGGCAGTGTGGGAAGTGTTGGATGAGAGCGAGAGGGAAAAGGATACAAGGTAGTGGTCGGAGACTTGGAGGGGAGTTGCAATGAGGTTAGTGGAGGAACAGCATCTAGTAAAGATGAGGTCGAGCGTATTGCCTGCCTTGTGAGTAGGGGGAAGGTGAGAGGGTGAGGTCAAAAGAGGAGAGGAGTGGAAAGAAGGAGGCAGAGAGGAATGAGTCAAAGGTAGACGTGGGAAGGTTAAAGTCGCCCAGAACTGTGAGAGGTGAGCCGTCCTCAGGAAAGGAGCTTATCAAGGCATCAAGCTCATTGATGAACTCTCCGAGGGAACCTGGAGGGCGATAAATGATAAGGATGTTAAGCTTGAAAGGGCTGGTAACTGTGACAGCATGGAATTCAAAGGAGGCGATAGACAGATGGGTAAGGGGAGAAAGAGAGAATGACCACTTGGGAGAGATGAGGATCCCGGTGCCACCACCCCGCTGACCAGAAGCTCTCGGGGTGTGCGAGAGCACGTGGGTGGACGAAGAGAGAGCAGTAGGAGTAGCGGTGTTGTCTGTGGTGATCCATGTTTCCGTCAGAGCCACGAAGTCGAGGGAATGGAGGGAGGCATAGGCTGAGATGAACTCTGCCTTGTTGGCCGCAGATCGGCAGTTCCAGAGGCTACCGGAGACCTGGAACTCCACGTGGGTCGTGCGCGCTGGGACCACCAGATTAGGGTGGCCGCGGCCATGCGGTGTGGAGCGTTTGTATGGTCTGTGCAGAGAGGAGAGAACAGGGATAGACAGACACATAGTTGACAGGCTAGAGAAGAGGCTACGCTAATGCAGAGGAGATTGGAATGACAAGTGGACTACACGTCTCGAATGTTCAGAAAGTTAAGCTTACGTAGCAAGAATCTAATTGACTAAAATGATTAAAATGATACAGTACTGCTGAGGTAGGCTAGCTGCGTTGTTGACACTACCCTAATCAAGTCGTTCCGTTGAGTGTGAAGTTTCTACAATGCTGCTTTTGGGGCAAGCTGGCTAGCTAGCAGTGTTGGTTACGTTACGTTGCGTTAGGAGAACGACAATAGCTGGCTAGCTAACCTAGAAAATCGCTCTAGACTACACAATTATCTTTGAAACAAAGACGGCTATGTAGCTAGCTATGTAGCTAGCTACGATCAAACAAATCACACCGTTGGGACTGTAATGAAATGAAATGAAGATATGATACTACCTATGGAGCGAAGCGGAATGCGACCGGAATGCGAAAGTTCTATTCAGTAGACGTTGGCTGGCTGTTGGCTAGCTAGGAGTGTCTCCTACGTTAAGGACGACAAAATAGCTGGCTAGCTAACCTCGGTAAATTAAGATAATCACTCTAAGACTACACACTCTAACTACACAATTATCTTGGATACGAAGACAGCAAAGACAACTATGTAGCTAGCTAACACTACACTAATCAAGTCGTTCAGTTGAGTGTGATAGTTACTACAGTGCTACGGTAGACGGTGAACGTGTTGGGCAGATAGGAGACGACGAAATACGATAATTACGCAATTATCTTTGATACAACGACGACTATGTAGCTAGCTAAGAAGAAATTGCTAAGATTAGACAAATCAGACCGTTGTACTATAATGAAATGTAATGAAAAAGTTATACAACCTGCAGACCGAAGCGCGGATGCGACCGGCTCGCTCCAACCCGGATGCCAAAACACCTCCCTATGCAACAAGATCCTGTACTTCCTGACTGGCCACCCCCAGGTGGTAAGGGTAGGCAACAACATATCTGCCATGCTGATCCTCAACACTGGGGCCCCTCAATGCAGCGTGCTTAGGCCCCTCCTGTAGTCCCTTGTTCACCTACGACTGCATGACCAAACACCACTCCAACACCATCATTAAGTTTGCAGTTGACACAACAGTGGTTGGCCTGATCAACGACAACGAAGAGACATCGTATAGAGAGGTCAGAGACCTTGCAGTGTGGTGCCAGGACAACTACATCTCCCTCAATTGTGATCATGACAAAGGAGCTGATCGTGGACTACTGGAAAAGGAGGGCCGAGCACGCCCCCATTCACATCGACGGGGCTGTAGTGGAGCGAGTCGAGAGCTTCAAGTTCCTTGGTTTCCACATCACCAAAAGAAGAGGGCACGACAATGCCTATTCCCCCTCAGGAGACTGAAAAGATTTGGCATGGGTCCTCAGATCCTCATAAAGTTCTACAGCTGCACCATCGAGAGCATCACCGTCTAGTATGGCAACTGCTCGGCATCTGACTACAAGGCGCTACAGATGGTAGTGCGTACGGCCCAGTACATCACTGGGGCCAAACTTCCTGCCATCCAGGACCTCTATACCAGGCGGTGTCAGAGGAAGGCCCTAAAAATGGTCAAAGTCTCTGGCAACCCTAGTCATAGACTATTCTCTTTGCTACCGCACTGCAAGCGGTACTGGAGGGCCAAGTCTAGGTCCAAAAGGCTCCTTAACAGCTTCTTCCCCTAAGCCATAAGACTGCTGAATATTTAATCAAATGGCTACCCGGACTATTTGCATTTTTCATATTATTTCATATTTTCAAGCGTGGTATGCTTGTCATCGGCAAGGACTCTGGAGTTTTTAAGGATAGAAATAAAAATAAATTAAAAAATAAAAATAAATGGAAGGGAGCTAATCACAGGCAAAAGTCTAGAGGAAAATCTGGTTCAATGGGAGACAAAATCACCTTTCAGCAGGACAATAACCTAAAACACAAGGCCAAATATTACTGGAGTTGCTTACCAAGAGGACATTGAATGTTCCTGTGTGGCCTAGTTACAGTTTTGACTTAAATCGGCTAGAAAATCTATGGCAAGACTTGAAAATGGCTGTCTAGTAATGATCAACAACCAACTTAACAGAGCTTAAATAATTTAAATAATTCTAATTTGCAAATACTGTACAATACAGGCGTGCAAAGCTCTTAGAGACTTACCCAGAAAGATTCACAGCTGTAATCGCTGCCAAAGGTGAATCTAACATGTACTGACTAAGGTGTGTGAGTAATTATGCAAATGAGATATTTATGTATTTCATTTTCAATAAAATTGCTAACATTTCTAAAACATCTTTGCATTTTGTCATTATGGGGTATTGTGTGTAGAAAGAAATCCACTTCAATCAGTGTGGATAACGGGGAAGAGACAGGTTAAAGAAGGATTTTTAAGCCTGGAGACAATTGAGACATGGATTGTGTATGTGTGCCATTCAGAGGGTGAATGGGCAAGACAAAAGATTTTAAGTTCCTTTGAATGGGGTATGGTAGTAGGTGCTAGGCGCATCGGTTCGAGTGTGTCAAGGACTGTAACGCTGCTGGATTTTTCACGCTTCACAGTTTTCTGTGTGTATTAATAATGGTCCACTGCCAAAAGGACATCCAGTCAACTTGACACAACTGTGGGAAGCATTGGAGTCAGCATGGGCCAGCATCCTTGTGGAATGCTTTCAACACCTTGTAGAGTCCATTCCCCAACGAATTGCCCCAACGAATATATTGAACCAGGTAATATATATACCAAAAATGTAAGATCTGAACATGTTTAAGATCTGAGAAAGAGAGAAAACGTTAAATTACTCCCTCCCCAATCTCCGTTTACTTGCATTGGATTTGTCACGCCCTGACCTTAGAGATCCTTATTATTCTCTATGTTTGGTTAGGTCAGGGTGTGACTCGGGTGGGAAATGTTTTCTATTTCTTTGTTTTTGGCCGTGTGTGGTTCCCAATCAGAGGCAGCTGTCTATCGTTGTCTCTGATTGGGGATCACATATAAGTTGTCATTTTCCTTTTGGGTTTTGTGGGATCTTGTTTTCTGTTTAGTGTCTGTACCTGACAGAACAGTGCGCTTTCGTTTTCGCTTTGTTATTTTGTTTGAGTGGTTTTTGATAATAATAAGAATAAGAATCATGAACACTTTCCACGCTGCACTTTGGTCCACTCCTTTCGACGAGAGCCGTTACAGAAGACCCCACCATAAACGGACCAAGCAGCGTGGCCAGGATAAGTGGCCATGGGAGGAGATCCTGGATGGAAAAGGACCCTGGACGCGGGCCGGAGAGTATCGCCATCCAAGGGAGCAGATGGAGGCAGCGAGAGAGGAACGGCGACGATATGAGGAGTTAGGACAACGAAGGAAGCACGAGAGGCAAACATTTTTGGGAGGGGGCACGCGGGGAGATTGGCTGACAACTCCCCGTGCTTACCGTGGGGAGCGTGTGACCGGTCAGGCACCGTGTTATGCATCCTCAGTTGCTGTGCTAGAGTGGGCATTCAGCCAGGACGGATTGTGCCGGTGCGTCTCTTCGGCCCAGGATATCCTGCACCAGCTCTACACACGGTATCCCCAGTTCTCCAGCACAACCCAGTGCGGCCTGTTCCAGCTCCCCGCACTTGCCGGGCTACAGGGGGTACTCAGCCAGGACGCGTTGTGCCAGCTCTAAGCTCCAGACCTCCAGTGCGCATCCACGGCCCAGTTTAACCTGCACCGGCTCTACGCACTATGCCTCCAGTGCGCCTTCATTGCCCAGTGCGTCCTGTTCCAGCTCTCCACACTCACCGAGCTAAAGTGCGTATCCAGCCAGGACACGTTGTGGCATCTCCGCGTACCAGGCTTCCAGTACGTCTTCTCAGTCCGGTGAGACTTGTTCCGGCTCCACGTATGAAGCCTCCAGTGATGATCCATGGCCCAAACCCTCCAGTGATGATCCATGGCACGAACCCTCCAGTGATGATCCATGGCACGAAGCCTCCAGTGATGATTCATGGCCCGGGGCCTGCAGTGATGATCCATGGCCTGGAGCCTGCAGCGACGGTCCCCAGTCTGAAGTCTCCAGTGACGGTCCCCAGTCCGGAGCCTCCAGCGACAGTCCCCAGTCAGGAGCCTGCAACGACGATCTACGGTCCGGAAGTCCCGGCGACGATCCCAGCACCGGGGGTGCCACCGAAGTGGGGGGAGCCTCAAGCGGAGCGGGGTCTGCGTCCCACACCGGAGCCCCTACCGGAGCCCCCACCGAGAGTAGAGTACTGTCACGCCCTGACCTTAGAGATCCTTATTATTCTCTATGTTTGGTTAGGTCAGGGTGTGACTCGGGTGGGAAAGTCTATGTTTTCTATTTCTTTGTTTTTGGCCTTGTGTGTGGTTCCCAATCAGAGGCAGCTGTCTATCATTGTCTCTGATTGGGGATCACATATAAGTTGTCATTTTCCTTTTGGGTTTTGTGGGATCTTGTTTTCTGTTTAGTGTCTGTACCTGACAGAACTGTTCGCTTTCGTTTTGTTATTTTGTTTGAGGGGTTTTTGATAATAAAAATCATGAACACTTTCCACACTGCGCTTTGGTCCACTCCTTTCGACGAGAGCCGTTACAGGATTTGTTTATACTGCATATACTCTAGAGCTGTGTGTGTGGATTTCTTTAGATATTGTTTTCATATATATATATATATATATATATATATATAAATATATTGGTCCGGAAAATCTATGTACCAAAAATGATTATGTTCGGATAATATAAACATGTATTCTCATGACTTGATTCGTGAAATGTGTAGAAAACAGTAAACCCCAGGTGTCCAAAACAAGTACAACAACAAAAATTCGGAAATGTTTTTCACTAATTGTTATTTTGACAATTCACATCAAATGTTTTCATATCGGATCTTTTTCATAGCTCATCTTATTGGTCAGAAGACTACCGCCCGGTAGCACTCACTTCCGTCATCATGAAGTGCTTTGAGAGACTAGTCAAGGACCATATCACCTCCACCCTACCTGACACCCTAGACCCAATCCAATTTGCTTACCGCCCAAATAGGTCCACAGACGATGCAATCTCAACCACACTGCACACTGCCCTAACCCATCTGGACAAGAGGAATACCTATGTGAGAATGCTGTTCATCGACTACAGCTCATCATTTAACACCATAGTGCCCTCCAAGCTCGTCATCAAGCTCAAGACCCTGGGTCTCGACCCCGCCCTGTGCAACTGGGTACTGGACTTCCTGACGGGCCGCCCCCAGGTGGTGAGGGTAGGCAACAACATTTCCACCCCGCTGATCCTCAACACTGTGACCCCACAAGGGTGCGTTCTGAGCCCTCTCCTGTACTCCCTGTTCACCCACGACTGCGTGGCCACGCACGCCTCCAACTCAATCATCAAGTTTGCGGACGACACAACAGTGGTAGGCTTGATTACCAACAACGACGAGACGGCCTACAGGGAGGAGGTGAGGGCCCTCGGAGTGTGGTGTCAGGAAAATAACCTCACACTCAACGTCAACAAAACTAAGGAGATGATTGTGGACTTCAGGAAACAGCAGAGGGAACACCCCCCTATCCACATTGATAAGTTAAGTTAAGTTCCTCGGCGTACACATCACAGACAAACTGAATTGGTCCACCCACACAGACAGCATCGTGAAGAAGGCGCAGCAGCGCCTCTTCAACCTCAGGAGGCTGAAGAAATTCGGCTTGTCACCAAAAGCACTCACAAACTTCTACAGATGCACAATCGAGAGCATCCTGTCGGGCTGTATCACCGCCTGGTACGGCAACTGCTCCGCCCACAACCATAAGGCTCTCCAGAGGGTAGTGAGGTCTGCACATCGCATCACCTGGGGCAAACTACCTGCCCTCCAGGACACCTACACCACCCGATGTCACAGGAAGGCCATAAAGATCATCAAGGACAACAACCACCTGAGCCACTGCCTGTTCACCCTGCTATCATCCAGAAGGCGAGGTCAGTACAGGTGCATCAAAGCTGGGACCGAGAGACTGAAAAACAGCTTCTATCTCAAAGGCCATCAGACTGTTAAACAGCCACCACTAACATTGAGTGGCTGCTGCCAACACACTGACTCAACTCCAGCCACTTTAATAATGGGAATGGATGGGAAATGATGTAAAAATATATCACTAGCCACTTTAAACAATGCTACCTAATATAATGTTTACATACCCTACATTATTCATCTCATATGTATATGTATATACTGTACTCTATATCATCTACTGCATCTTTATGTAATACATGTATCACTAGCCACTTTAACTATGCCACTTTGTTTACATACTCATCTCATATGTATATACTGCACTCAATACCATCTACTGTATCTTGCCTATGCCGCTCTGTACCATCACTCACTCATATATCTTTATGTACATATTCTTTATCCCCTTACACTTGTGTCTATAAGGTAGTAGTTTTGGAATTGTTAGCTAGATTACTTGTTGGTTATTACTGCATTGTCGGAACTAGAAGCACAAGCATTTCGCTACACTCGCATTAACATCTGCTAACCATGTGTATGTGACAAATAAAATTTGATTTGATTTGATTTAAATAGTGAAAATCAGATCAGAAGTGGGCTGCCTGTCTAAACACAGCTTTAGATGATCAGATAAAGGCCTATTTACACAGCACACTGGGCCAACTGAACGCCAGCATATCGTGCTATTAGGGCCTTTCCCTCACCAATGCTAAACTAAAGGGTAAGGATGATATTTGAAGATAAGGTCTCATGGGACAGAGGACCATCATTTGCCTAAATGCAACAATACAAGTAGCCTAGGGCACAAATAGAACATAGTTTTTGTTACAATCTTCAATAGCCTACACTTTGCACTCTATTATATCTAGGTCAATACCTCTAATAGTGTCTTCAAAATAAAAACAAAATTGGCTTAAAAAATAACCTTGATGGGCTATTGGTTTTGATGAAGTAGCTTAGCCCAGAAGAATCATGATGGAAATTAAGATAGGCCTTGTCGAATTTGTGATAAAGCAGAATATAAGTGAAATGTGTGAAACGTGTGTTTAAAATCACCAAAATTGCCTTAAATAATTAAGAATGAATTTAATTGTAATAATGAAATATATCTTCGTTTTTATTTTTTTTATTTTTTTACTTTTGAAGACAAAATGTTGTAGATTACTGAATCTACAACACCAAAATGTAATCAATCCAAGGGCTATTCTTACACGAAGAAAAAAGTATAATTTAGTGATATAAATAAGGGTCGGGGTTAGACATGACGAAGCGTTACTAACGGAAGAAGTAGATGGATGCCTTTATGATAATCAGGGACACGTGTCGTTGCTGAGTGCAAAAGGAACTCGCGCGTTAAAAAGGCCTATCTGACTAAACAGCTATAAAAATCTTCATACCTGACCTTGGTCTAAAATGTAAAAATAAGAATACACCTTGACTTGAGTGAGTTATTTACATGAGTTATTTACACATTTCACAACAACCACTTATTTTACAATGTTTATTTGCTACAAAAAAAGTTTAGCATATTCAATAGAAGTCCATCAGAAAATTCTTTATTTTAAGATGGTCTCTGATAGCCTTCAATTGATTTTTTAGAAAGATTGACCCGTCAACCAAAGAACCATATAGGTGAACATGTGAGTTTTTTCATTTCCAGATTTGGGATTTAATAATAATTTCTCTGTAATGTCCAGAGTTCTCAACTAACAAGGACATGTATTGTCTATAAATGTATAGTCTGTATTTAATATCAAGACTAGGCTATAGATAAACTGAGATACTGTACATGTTTTCAAAACGGAGATAGGCCTATATGGTTCTTTGTAGCATGGGTTGGCTATGTGGATAACGCATATTTTCTTTTGTGTCTTGTGTCATTAAAATGTTTGTAGTTCTGTACCTGTCTGTTAATGTTATGTATTTTTCTATTTTATGTAGTTCTGTCCTTCCGCTGTAATTGTCAATTAATATGTATTATTTCGAATGGGGATCCTAATAAAATACTAAATACCATGTCACAATTGAACAAATAAATAGCAACCATGATGAAGCACTTTTTTAACTTAATTATTTGAGAACACACACAAACACACACAATAAACTATCACCATCGTAGAGATGGTAAGAAAGGAAAGCCCCTTTAAGAGGACAACCCCCTACGAGGAAATATTCAACCAAATAGAATTCCATACAAGAATATGAGGAAAAAGAGGTGCATGTATAGCTAAAATAGGTTGAGAAAAAAAAGAAAGAACGGACAGTGCAATGAGAGGGGCACAAAGGCACCATGGTAGGCTCAGTAGGAGCAGTATTAATCATTCGACAGAGGAAGAAGAGAACGTGGCAGCTTTTACCACAGGCAAGGTTTTTCTTATGCATACTGCTTTATTCTTTATTATATGCTCTTAAGATATGAGCACAGACCTTCCCCACGCCGATTCTCCCATCACTCCCTATGGTCCCATTTCCTTTATTTTCCTTCATCTGCTCATTGGGCCCCGTTCCCTCTCTCTTTCATTGCCTCTCATTTGCATCCAACCAGGGGCCAAGGGGTCACCAGAGAGGCGCAGATAAGGGTCATCGAAGGCCCCCTCGGGCTACATGTTTCACGCACCAACCGTAGACTCCTCGACACACGCGTCACCAACCCCCACCCACTCTCACCCTTTCCCGATAAGCCCCCACCCCCTCGCAAGTAACCCCAATCCATCAGTGAGACTGGAGAACATTGCAGACTAGTCTCTCATTGTCCACTGCAGATGAGTGATTATTCATGGCTGATATCATGAGCCTATGGTGAAAATGTGTCATTGAGAACGTCATCAAACAGAATAATGTGAAAGCATTGGAGCCTTTAATACAGAGGCACGATGTAGTTACATGGTTGAGGCTCAAGTTAGCCAATGAGAGGGCTGACAGGCAGCCCACTTGCATTGGAACCAACATCCTCTTCCTACTCTTGCTCACCATAATCCACACAGTCAGATGGGCCATTGTCATAGTAAGATGCCGAGGGGAATCCCAAGAAACTGCTTTCCTGTATAGAATGAAAGAAGGCAAATACAAAGACAAGTTCAAATAAATCGTAGGCACATATTCACACATACAGTATGTGGTCAATATTTGTTTCCAGGGCTATTTCTCAAAGCTTTTGTGTGTGTGTGTGTGTGTGTGTGTGTGTGTGTGTGTGTGTGTGTGTGTGTGTGTGTGTGTGTGTGTGTGTTGACTTTATGGTTTGTAATAACGTCATATGATAACTCAATCCGTGGTGAACAATTCAGAAGTGAAAAGAGACTTATTCAATAGCCTACAGGCCCCAACATCCCCATACTTTTATACATACTAGGGCGGCAGGTATCCAAAAGGTTGCTAGTTCGAATATCTGAGCTGACTAGGTGAAAAATCTGTTGATGTGCCCTTGAGCAAGGTACTTAACCCTAATTGCTCCTGTGAATTGCTCTGGATAAGAGTGTCTGCTAAATGACTCAAAGGTCAAATTGTACTGCACGCTCAAACCACATTATCTATTTCATGTCTTAATTTGTGATACTTGTGATTTTATAAAGTGGAAAATGTTGGCCTGACTGCTGCATGGCCATAGAGAATACATGGCTAAGGCTGTTTCATCTCCATCACTCGCAGTTCTTCTGAGCCAGCTACAGGGCATCAGTACTTGTACCTATATTGTGTATAAACCCTGGATGACTGACAGGGGGCGCTCTATTGAAGCCACAGCGCAGCAATCTTGGTACCTCTCCATGGTAAAAAAAAAAAAAGCTATAGAAATGCATTTTTTTAGGTCTACATTTGTTTTTGACACGTTAATACTATTACAGACACATTGATGCATACTTTTAAATTCAATTATGTGAGCTAAACATAACAATTTGAATGAAAAACATATATAGATTTTTTTCTTCTTCTCCTTAATGCAGCAACCAGCAGTAGAAACAATAACAAAGGGGCCTCCACACCCCTGGTTCGGTCAAAGCTGAGAGATGGGGCTGGAGAAATGCAATCACTCTCAAATTCATAGACAGAGCTACAGATGCAAGGATTGGTCATCCATGATATAAACATTACAATTTTAACCGTGTTTTGAGGCTATATAGTGTTTGCTTACAAACACTGGAGTAAAACAAGCTTCTATTTTGGGTCCTGATAGGGTACGGCAGTTGAGCTAAGCTCATGGGTCATTTCTAAGTTATATTCTTCAAGAATCAATGGGTAGGTTCATTTATAAGTCCAAACATCGGTGTAGCAAATGCTGATTGCCCATGTAAAGTATGTACTAATGTTATTTTTACTAGGCAAGTCAGTTAATAACAAATTCTTATTTACAATGATGGCCTAGGAACAGTGGGTTGACTGCCTTGTTCAGGGGCAGAACGACAGATTTTTACCTTGTCAGCTCGGGGATTCAATCTAACAACCTTTTGGTTACTGGCCCAAAGCTCTAATCACTAGGCTACCTGCCGAAACTGTCCCCAATACAATACAAATATGCTCAATTGCATGTAATATTGTCCTTGAAACATTTAATTGAAATACTGTAAAACATTTAACTGAAATACTGTAGAATTAAATGTATTCCTATGGAGGAATGCTCTTACTGGGGAGTGCCATTATATATAGAGGTCAGCAATTCAAGGTTTACACACGTCATTGGTCAGAACGATCTCCAATAAATTATATTTTGCCGCCACCCAGTGGCCATAATATATATTTTCACCCACCATTTTCTATACATTTCAGCCGATTAGAGGCTGTACAATAGAATTGTCAAGATAGACATTGCATCACTGCACTGCATATCTGTTCAATTAGGCGACGGTGAGAGCATGGCGCTGCCCATTGAGGCCATCTCCATTTTTAAGTAGTAAAACCGCTTCTGACGAAGAGGAGTAGTATGAAGGATCGGAGGACCAATGCGCAGCGTGGTAAGTGTCAATAATGTTTTTTTTAATAAAGACAATTGAACACTCGAACAAAACAACAAACGATGACGTGAATATACAAAACCGAAAACAGTACCGTGTGGCCCAAACACTCACACGGAAAACAAACACCCACAACCCAAAAGTGAAACAACAATTGACAGCTGCCTCCGATTGAGAACCATACTAGGCCGAACTCAAAAACCAACATAGAAAAACAAACATAGACTGCCCACCCAACTCGGCCCTGACCATACTAAAACAAAGATATAATAACAGAACTAAGGTCAGAACGTGACAGCTTCGCAGGGCCAAATATATACACTCCTTTCTTGAAACATGAATATCTAAACAGCCGTAATATTTCTTATAGACATGTTTGGGCAGTGGTGAACCTACAGGTCTTCAGTGTGTGGCAGGACGGTACAGTGGTGAACCTATAGGTCTTCAGTGTGTGACAGGTTAGTACAGTGGTGAACCTACAGGTCTTCAGTGTGTGGCAGGACGGTACAGTGGTGAACCTATAGGTCTTCAGTGTGTGACAGGTTAGTACAGTGGTGAACCTATAGGTCTTCAGTGTGTGACAGGTTAGTACAGTGGTGAACCTATAGGTCTTCAGTGCAACAGGTTAGTACAGTGGTGAACCTATAGGCCTTCAGTGTGTGACAGGTTAGTACAGTGGTGAACCTATAGGTCTTCAGTGTGTGACAGGTTAGTACAGTGGTGAACCTATAGGTCTTCAGTGTGTGACAGGTTAGTACAGTGGTGAACCTATAGGCCTTCAGTGTGTGACAGGTTAGTACAGTGGTGAACCTATAGGTCTTCAGTGTGTGACAGGTTAGTACAGTGGTGAACCTATAGGTCTTCAATGTGTGACAGGTTAGTACAGTGGTGAACCTATAGGTCTTCAATGTGTGACAGGTTAGTACAGTGGTGAACCTATAGATCTTCAGTGTGTGACAGGTTAGTACAGTGGTGAACCTATAGGTCTTCAGTGTGTGACAGGTTAGTACAGTGGTGAACCTATAGGTCTTCAGTGTGACAGGTTAGTACAGTGGTGAACCTATAGGTCTTCAGTGTGTGGCAGGTTAGTACAGTGGTGAACCTATAGACCTCCAGTGTGTGACAGGTTAGTACAGTGGTGAACCTATAGGTCGTCAGTGTGTGACAGGTTAGTACAGTGGTGAACCTATAGGTCTTCAGTGTGTGACAGTGTTAGGTAGTGTGTGAGTGGTGAACCTATAGGCCTTCAGTGTGTGACAGGTTAGTACAGTGGTGAACCTATAGGTTTAGTACAGTGTGTGACAGGTTAGTACAGTGGTGAACCTATAGGTCTTCAGTGTGTGACAGGTTAGTACAGTGGTGAACCTATAGGTCTTCAGTGTGTGACAGGTTAGTACAGTGGTGAACCTATAGGCCTTCAGTGTGACAGGTTAGTACAGTGGTGAACCTATAGGTCTTCATTGTGACAGGTTAGTACAGTGGTGAACCTATAGGTCTTCAGTGTGTGACAGGTTAGTACAGTGGTGAACCTATAGGTCTTCAGTGTGTGACAGGTTAGTACAGTGGTGAACCTATAGACCTCCAGTGTGTGACAGGTTAGTGTGAACCTGACAGGTTAGTACAGTGGTGAACCTATAGGTCTTCAGTGTGTGACAGGTTAGTACAGTGGTGAACCTATAGGTCTTCAGTGTGTGACAGGTTAGTACAGTGGTGAACCTATAGGTCTTCAATGTGTGACAGGTTAGTACAGTGGTGAACCTATAGGTCTTCAGTGTGTGACAGGTTAGTACAGTGGTGAACCTATAGATCTTCAGTGTGTGACAGGTTAGTACAGTGGTGAACCTATAGGTCTTCAGTGTGTGACAGGTTAGTACAGTGGTGAACCTATAGGTCTTCAGGTCGTCAGTGTGGTGACAGGTTAGTACAGTGGTGAACCTATAGGTCTTCAGTGTGTGACAGGTTAGTACAGTGGTGAACCTATAGGTCTTCAGTGTGTAACAGGTTAGTACAGTGATGAACCTATAGGTCTTCAGTGTCACAGGTTAGTACAGTGGTGAACCTATAGGCCTTCAGTGTGTGACAGGTTAGTACAGTGGTGAACCTATAGGTCTTCAGTGTGTGACAGGTTAGTACAGTGGTGAACCTATAGGTCTTCAGTGTGTGACAGGTTAGTACAGTGGTGAACCTATAGGTCTTCAGTGTGTGACAGGTTAGTACAGTGGTGAACCTATAGGTCTTCAGTGTGTGACAGGTTAGTACAGTGGTGAACCTATAGGTCTTCAATGTGTGACAGGTTAGTACAGTGGTGAACCTATAGGTCTTCAGTGTGTGACAGGTTAGTACAGTGGTGAACCTATAGACCTCCAGTGTGTGACAGGTTAGTACAGTGGTGAACCTATAGACCTCCAGTGTGTGACAGGTTAGTACAGTGGTGAACCTATAGGTCTTCAGTGTGTGACAGGTTAGTACAGTGGTGAACCTATAGGTCTTCAGTGTGTGACAGGTTAGTACAGTGGTGAACCTATAGGTCTTCAATGTGTGACAGGTTAGTACAGTGGTGAACCTATAGGTCTTCAGTGTGTGACAGGTTAGTACAGTGGTGAACCTATAGGTCTTCAGTGTGTGACAGGTTGGTGATTCTAATACCAGGTCACTCATGTAGGAGAGTGTACTTTCTGTAAAACACAAAGGGCCAGTGGTGTAGTGGAGCATACACGCATATAAGCCGTTTACCCTGTTTTTTTCAGTGGACATTGTTTATAGTCACTTCTCAATCCCTATTGATGCGTATCACAGCATTGTAGTTGAGGTATACTCCTGAGTGGCGCAGCAGTCTAAGGCACTGCATCTCAGTGCTAGAGGCATCACCACAGACCCTGGTTTTATCCTGGGCTGTATCACAACCTGCCGTGATCAGGAGCCCCATAGGGCGGCACACAATTGGCCCAGCGTCATTAGGGGAGGGTTTGGCCGGGGTAGGCCATCTTTGTAAAATAAGAATTTGTTCTTAACTGACTTGCCTAGTTAAATAAAGGTTCAATCAAAAATACAACTTATCAATTATGTAGTGCAATAGAGAAATCATGCACAAAGTAGCCTACACAATCGCAAAGTGCGTGATATCTATTCATTTTCATGCGCACACATAGCCTAGTTTCAGCCGAATATCATCTGCAGGCAGCTGTCAACTGGTTTTGTCATGGAGCAGCTCACAGAAGAATGACATGCTTTTTTCATTCACATTCAACCACAAAAACCAAGGTATGAATTCTGTTGTGTACACGTTTTGTTAATCATCTGTATAATTACTATTTTTGAGATTCACATAAAGTAACCGGTGACCAAAAGTTTAAAGTGGAACTGACAGCGTTTCAGCACCTATTTTGCAGATAGTAAACAAACAATTATAATATCATTCAAATATATAACATTTCCAGTTTATGCTACCAAACCAACTTTATAAGAGGCTTTAAAAATAGGTTATATTTGACTCAACGTTCCACGACATACACTAAGGCATTGTTGGCAGAATAGATGGATGCAGTTCAATGCATGATTAATATAATTCACCAATACTGAATTAATAGCTGGCCTGTTACATTGTTTGCTGCCTCCAGTCGGTATGCACTTTTTCAGTTTCAACGACTCAATATTCTGGACAAAAACAGAAAAATGTAACTAAGGCTGGGAATGTCAATACAATCAAACTAGCAAGGGAAATGATCACAAGTCAGTCATAACGTGACTAATTGGCTAACGTATCGATTTATGTAGTAAGCTAAAAACACGAAGCCTAACATGAACTAGATAGCCAGCTAGCTAGCTAGCTGCTAGGAGGATGTCATGTCATGCCATTGGAGGAGTGACTGACTTTCCCCCTCGCTTTTCGGTGGCTATACACATCTAGAGATGCAGGTGTCATTTGGTTAGCTAGCAAGAACTTGAACGACTGTTATATAGTTAGCATATCTCTTGCATTCGCAAATTCACTCTGGCTATCTACTCCGATTTCAGGGCACTCTCGTCTGAGTGTTCCAGAGTGCCTACCAACTGATGAATTATAAACGCGCAACACCTGCTGAATATGACCGGTGTCAGTAAACATAGGCAAAAAAAAGTAACAGCTAGTCAAGAACGCTCTAGACAACATGTAAACCACAGGAGGTTGGTGGCACCTTAATTGGGGAGGACCGGCTCGTGGTAATGGCTGTGGCGGAATTAGTGGAATGGTATCAAACAGATCAAACACATGGTTTCCATGTGTATGATGCCATTCCATTTACTCCATTCCGGCCATTATTATGAGCCGTCCTCCCCTCAGCAGCCTCCTGTGATGTAAACAGCCTAACCAGCTCTGCTACGGCAAGTAAAATGGTCAGAGTTAAGTGTTCTCTCATTTGTGTTTAGAAGTAGCTGTATAGCAAGCTAGCCAACTTTAGCCAGTTAGCCTGGGTGCTTGGTTGGGACAAGCATGAATTGGCAGGCATGCTGTAGAAGGACTAGGAGGCTACAATTCCTCATCATTTATCAGTGCAATTTTGACAGCCAACTAGCTGAAAAAGTTTAAGAGGGTTTATCTAATGTTCCTTCGTTAGACTTTAGCTCATCGTGCTCTGGCTAGCATTAGTTGTTGATCTTGTTTATGTGCATACCTGAGGGAGAGAGAGCCTATATTTTCATGGTTGTTTGACCAATAGACCAATCCCCAAATGTAAGAGGACTGCCGTTTTGTTTACATAAGTGCAGAATTCCATTCAGGTGTATTTTGTGGCTTTTGGCGAATGCGTTCTAATGATCTAAAGTTGCGCTGTTGCAACTGCCTGTAAACACACAGTCTAGTTCAAAGTGAATGATGGCAGGCCCCTGTGCCAAATGAGAAGCCACTGACTGCAGCGTGCAGTTCGGGACAGCCAGGGGTCAATGTGGGCGGAGTCAACCGCGTTTAACCCGAACCCTTCCCGTCTCCTTCAAGGTCACCCAAAAACAAAATGCCCGGCGAACTGGGAGCTGTGAACTGGGTATGTAGTCTACTGTGTGTAATGCTGAAGGCTTGATGCACGGCAAGATATAATAGTTGTGATGACTTGTTGAGTACTGTATTTGTAGATGAGGAGGCAGTTGACAACAAGAAAATGACTGTCTTTGCCTCTTTTGAGGAGCAGGAGTGAAGCCCTTTTTGAGAAGTGGTCAAACCATGTCTGCTGTGTTAATTGTGTTATGTTGTTTAGTAAAGATGTAGAAGTCATCCGAGTCTCTGATCTCTTTACTGGAGCTGGTATAACTTAGTGTACAAAGCACATTCAGCTTGTCAGTATGTCTATATGGTATAGTCTGTCTCCATTCTCATGAGGAAAGTAAATAGCATTATAAATCAGGATAAGTAGTATATACGCTCAGTGGAATAATATAATTACAAGGTTATAACATTTATCAACACAATTTTAACAGTACATGACATACATAACAAGTCTGTTGTTCACTGCAACAATATCAGTAGCTTGTCTCAAATATAGCATCAAGCAAAAAGTGTTACAACACATCTGCTGGTACCACTTCATATAATACTTCTTACGATCTTCAACGTGGGCCTTGCGCAAACGTGTGTGTTTGTATTCAGTGGCTGTCAAAGTGACAAACTGACACATATTAATTTTCGTCAAAAAACGACTTTATATCTGAGGAATGCCTTTGATTTGATGGCCTGCACATGCTGTAACGCCCTGGTCGAAGTATAGTATGTTTGTCTTCATTTATTTGGTCAGGCCAGGGTGTGACATGGGTTTTTGTGGTACGTTTTTGTCTTGGGGTTTTGTGGGGTATCTAGCATAGTCTATGGCTGCCTGAGGCGGTTCTCAATCAGAGTCAGGTGATTATCGTTGTCTCTGATTGGTAACCATATTTAGGCAGCCATATTCTTTGAGTATTTGGTGGGTGATTGTTCCTGTCTCTGTGTTAGTTGTCACCAGATAGGCTGTATAGGTTTTCACATTTCCGTTTGTTGTTTTTGTATTGTTCGTGTTTTTTTCTTTATTAAAGATGTATCGAACTAACCACGCTGCATTTTGGTCCGACTCTCCTTCAACGGAAGAAAGCTGTAACACATGCGTAGTTCAGTGTGAGACGATCATTTGATCTGATGACATTTCTGCGCATAAGTTTAGCTAGCCAACATCGCCATGACATAGCCTACAAGTCTGCAAAAGAAAAATTATATATATACCTTTAAATAAATAAATAAATAAAAACTATTTTAAATAAGAAAAATATATAAATAAAGACATCGCATACAAGTGTGGTCGGGGATTTCTACCGGTCAGTGCTATCCGGAATCCTTGGGACTTCCCTACCCTAAACCCTAACCTTACCTTAACCATAACTATAAACCTTACCCAACCCCAACTCTTACCACAACCATTTTAAATGTCAACTTCAATGAGGTAGAGACATCCCAAGGGTCCCGGGTAGCACGGATCAATTTCTATTAGAGAAGCAGTTACTGCCTATGTTCATACTGTGCTGTCTTTGGTAATACATCATGAAAGTACTTCCTACTTCCTGTTGCAAGTTCCGTACGATTTTTCAATGGGCTTCAAGCTTATATAATATAATTCATAAAACTCCAGTCATATAAGATTCACTACAGCACCAAGAGTATGTGGACACCTGCTCATCGAACATTCCAAAACATTCGAACATTCCTCCACTAAACTTTGCAGTTGGCACAATGCATTGGAGCAGGTAGCGTTCTCCTGGCATACGCCAAACCTAGATTTGTTTGTCGGACTGACAGATGGTGTAGCGTGATTCATCACTCCAGAGAACGCATTTTCACTGCTCCAGAGTCCAATGGCGAAGAGCATTTTTTTAAATTCTACCTTTATTTAACTAGGCAAGTCAGTTAAGAACAAATTCTTATTTTCAATGACGGCCTAGGAACAGTGGGTTAACTGCCTGTTCAGGGGCAGAACAACAGATTTGTACCTTGTCAGCTCGGGGGTTTGAACTTGTAACCTTCCGGTTACTAGTCCAAAGCTCTAACCACTAGGCTACCCTGCCGCCCCGCCACTCCAGCTGAGGCTTGGCATTGCGCATGGTGATCTTAGGCTGCTGCTCGGCCACGGAAACCCAATTCATGAAGCTCCCGACGAACAGTTCTTGTGCTGACATTGCTTCCAGAGGCAGTTTGGAACTTGGTAGTGAGTGTTGCAACCAAGGACAGACGTTTTTTACTCGCTACGTGCTTCAGCACTCGGGGGTCCTGTTCTGTGAGCTTCTGTGGCCTACCACAGCCGTTGTTGCTCCTAGACATTTCCACTTCACAATAACAGCACTTAAAGTTGAACGGGGCAGCTCTAGCAGGGCAGAAATTTGATGGACTGACTTGTTGGAAAGGTGGCATCCTACTACGGTGCCATGTTGAAAGTCACTGAGATGTTCAGTAAGGCAATTCTCCTGCCATTGTTAGTATATGGAGATTGCATGTCTTGTGTGCTCGATTTTATATTTTATACACCTGTCAGCAACGGGTGTGTCTGAAATAGCCAAATCCACAAATTTGAAGGGGAGTCCACATACTTTTGTATTTATAGTGTGTATACCGAGCCTTCAGAAAGTTTTCATACCACTTGAATTATACCACATTTTGTTGATACAGCCTGAAATCAAAATGGATTGAATTGATTTCTTGGTACATCTATATTTGGGGAGTTTCTCCCATTCTCCTCTACAGATCCTCTCAAGCTATGTCAGGTTGGATTGGAAGCGTCGCTGCACAGCTATTTTCAGGTCTCTCCAGAGATGTTCAATTGGACTCTGGCTGGCCCACTCAAGGACATTCAGATACCTCCCCCTTCCTGCGTTGTCTTGGCTGTGTGCTAAGGGTTGTTGTCCTGTTGGAAGGTGAACCTTCGCCCCAGTCTGATTTCCTGAGGTTTTCATCAAGGACGTCTCTGTACTTTGCTACGTTCATTTTCCCTCGATCCTGAGTGGTCTTCCAGTCTCTGCCGCTGAAAAACATCCCCATAGCATAATGCTGCCACCACCATGCTTCAACATAGGGATTGTGCCAGGTTTCCTCCAGACGTGACGCTTGGCATTCAGGCCAAAGAGTTCAATCTTGGTTTCATCAGACCAGAGAATCTTGTTCCTCATGGTCTGAGAGCACTTTAGGTGCCTTTTGGCAAACTCCAAGTGGGCTGTGTCATGTGCCTTTTGCTGAGGAGTGGCTTCCATCTGACCACTATACATTTACATTTACATTTAAGTCATTTAGCAGACGCTCTTATCCAGAGCGACTTACAAATTGGTGCTTTCACCTTATGACATCCAGTGGAACAGCCACTTTACAATAGTGCATCTAGGTCTTTTAAGGGGGGGTGAGAAGGATTACTTTATCCTATCCTAGGTATTCCTTAAAGAGGTGTGGTTTCAGGTGTCTCCGGAAGGTGGTGATTGACTCCGCTGTCCTGGCGTCGTGAGGGAGTTTGTTCCACCATTGGGGGGCCAGAGCGGCGAACAGTTTTGACTGGGCTGAGCGGGAACTGTACTTCCTCAGTGGTAGGGAGGCGAGCAGGCCAGAGGTGGATGAACGCAGTGCCCTTGTTTGGGTGTAGGGCCTGATCAGAGCCTGGAGGTACTGAGGTGCCGTTCCCCTCACAGCTCCGTAGGCAAGCACCATGGTCTTGTAGCGGATGCGAGCTTCAACTGGAAGCCAGTGGAGAGCGGAGGAGCGGGGTGACGTGAGAGAACTTGGGAAGGTTGAACACCAGACGGGCTGCGGCGTTCTGGATGAGTTGTAGGGGTTTAATGGCACAGGCAGGGAGCCCAGCCAACAGCGAGTTGCAGTAATCCAGACGGGAGATGACAAGTGCCTGGATTAGGACCTGCGCCGCTTCCTGTGTGAGGCAGGGTCGTACTCTGCGGATGTTGTAGAGCATGAACCTACAGGAACGGGCCACCGCCTTGATGTTAGTTGAGAACGACAGGGTGTTGTCCAGGATCACGCCAAGGTTCTTAGCGCTCTGGGAGGAGGACACGATGGAGTTGTCAACCGTGATGGCGAGATCATGGAACGGGCAGTCCTTCCCGGGAGGAAGAGCAGCTCCGTCTTGCCGAGGTTCAGCTTGAGGTGGTGATCCGTCATCCACACTGATATGTCTGCCAGACATGCAGAGATGCGATTCGCCACCTGGTCATCAGAGGGGGAAAGGAGAAGATTAATTGTGTGTCGTCTGCATAGCAATGATAGGAGAGACCATGTGAGGTTATGACAGAGCCAAGTGACTTGGTGTATAGCGAGAATAGGAGAGGGCCTAGAACAGAGCCCTGGGGGACACCAGTGGTGAGAGCGCGTGGTGAGGAGACAGATTCTCGCCACGCCACCTGGTAGGAGCGACCTGTCAGGTAGGACGCAATCAAGCATGGGCCGCGCCGGAGATGCCCAACTCGGAGAGGGTGGAGAGGAGGATCTGATGGTTCACAGTATCGAAGGCAGCCGATAGGTCTAGAAGGATGAGAGCAGAGGAGAGAGAGTTAGCTTTAGCAGTGCGGAGTGCCTCCGTGATACAGAGAAGAGCAGTCTCAGTTGAATGACTAGTCTTGAAACCTGACTGATTTGGATCAAGAAGGTCATTCTGAGAGAGATAGCGGGAGAGCTGGCCAAGGACGGCACGTTCAAGAGTTTTGGAGAGAAAAGAAAGAAGGGATACTGGTCTGTAGTTGTTGACATCGGAGGGATCGAGTGTAGGTTTTTTCAGAAGGGGTGCAACTCTCGCTCTCTTGAAGACGGGAGGGACGTAGCCAGCGGTCAGGGATGAGTTGATGAGCGAGGTGAGGTAAGGGAGAAGGTCACCGGAGATGGTCTGGAGAAGAGAGGAGGGGATAGGGTCAAGCGGGCAGGTTGTTGGGCGGCCGGCCGTCACAAGACGCGAGATGTCATCTGGAGAGAGAGGGAGAAAGAGGTCAGAGCACAGGGTAGGGCAGTGTGAGCAGAACCAGCGGTGTCGTTTGACTTAGCAAACGAGGATCGGATGTCGTCGACCTTCTTTTCAAAATGGTTGACAAAGTCATCTGCAGAGAGGGGGGGAGGATTCAAGAGGGAGGAGAAGGTGGCAAAGAGCTTCCTAGGGTTAGAGGCAGATGCTTGGAATTTAGAGTGGTAGAAAGTGGCTTTAGCAGCAGAGACAGAGAGGAGGAAAATGTAGAGAGGAGGGAGTGAAAGGATGCCAGGTCCGCAGGGAGGCGAGTTTTCCTCCATTTCCGCTCGGCTGCCCGGAGCCCTGTTCTGTGAGCTCGCAATGAGTCGTCGAGCCACGGAGCGGGAGGGGAGGACCGAGCCGGCCTGGAGGATAGGGGACATAGAGAGTCAAAGGATGCAGAAAGGGAGGAGAGGAGGGTTGAGGAGGCAGAATCAGGAGATAGGTTGGAGAAGGTTTGAGCAGAGGGAAGAGATGATAGGATGGAAGAGGAGAGAGTAGCGGGGGAGAGAGGAATGAGAGGAATGAGTCTAGCTACTTTGGTCTTGGCACGCATGACCAGAGTGACACATCGATGAACCACCAAACCACACCCCATTTCTGTTTGAAAATTGAGAAAGAGGACTGTTTTCTGTGCCCAAAGTCAATCGTTAAAGCTAATTTCCTGCAATTCTACACATTTTGCCAATGCTTATGACATGTTCGTATGCTATCTGGGGGGCCCCAGACCTGTTCTAAATATTCACATGTCCCCACATCCCGTGACAATTTTGCCTATGATTTGAAGCCCAGGGCACATTTGAGTGGTAATGCTAAAGCAACCGACTATAGACGAAAGTCGAGGAGTAAAGTCGGGGGAGGTGCATCTGCGACAGCCAAAAGTCGTCATTATCCAACAGCAAGGACCATCATGACAGTGTTGCCATTGTTTATACAAGTTTTCTTTATAATGTTGAAATAAACATCTCTCTAACCCCCTTAATCAAACCTTCACAAACTGAAATTGTATGTGTAGATGTATGAGTAAAAACGGTCCTCTTTCTCAATTTTCGAACAGAAATGGAGTGTGGTTTGGTGGTTCATCGTTGTGTCATTCTGGTCATGCTCGCTGCGACCGCAGTAGCTCGTTCAATCACTTTTTATTTTTTTAAGTTCATGCAGTAGACATGTAGGCACATCAGACAAATGTTATCCCCATAATGCACCACACTTTTAAAGGCGGTGACCAACGAGTCACCGACCTGACAAAACTGATTTGTTTGAACGTGCTCCCATTCTTAGCCTACACAAAAAAATCAAGAAGTACCACTTTCCTAACGTATTATCCTGCCGCGTTCACATGTTGGATAACTCGGGACCGCGGAGTTAAAATGAACCAAAGTTATTTGCGTAGAGCTTCCTATTGGTTGATTCTGGTACCTCCCAAGTGGGAAACTCTGGATTTGACTCTTCCACCCAGGTTAGCAAGTCGGAAATGTCCGTTTCAAACATTACGTGAACACGGCACTACTGCGCTATGATTCCGTGGTGGCGAACCATCCACGTAAACTCATGAGATCAGACGATTTGCGAGGCTAGAGAATATGCTCTTGTACCCAATTTTCTTTTAACATAAACAATGCACACAAAGGCCGTGGTTACGGACCCCTTCCAATTCAGATCTTATGACAAGTTATTTGACCAATAATTGGGCAACAGATCTGAACTGGGCTGCTAAATAGGTACATCAGGAAGTGTTAAAGGCTAGAAGCATAATCCGACCCGTGAGCTGAATGGATGGGTCGGTGAGGTATCGCTCCTCTGACAAAGAGGAGTCTTGATTTTCAGATTCATCACCAGTATGTGTTGAGGACACCTACATGATGGGACTCGCATTGAGAATACATTTAGTGACAATAGACAAAATATATATCAAAAATAATTATTGGTATGCAAAACCTATGGAAGGAAGATTACTACACTGGAGGTACTTTGCAGTTGTTTTTTCCACAACAGAAAAATTATCTAACATGTCAAATTCATTCCACAGAGGGCTGGGTATTTGTGGGTTTTCACTCCACCCTTGTCCTTGATGGATGAATTAAAGGTCACTAATTAGTAAGGAACTCCCCCCACTTGGTTGCCTAGGTCTTAACTGAAGGGGAAAAAACGAAAAACCCAGACACCCGGCCAGCCGTGGAATGAGTTTGACACCCCTGATCTAACACATAGGTCGGAGAGCACTTGGTCTTTACCCTTTTTGAACCGAGATATGGGTCTTTAACACTGTCAGAATACTTTTTACATCATTTGAGTATGGTAATCATTGATCTAACATGTTTTGATAAGCAAGACTTCAAGCAGGCCAATGTTTTACAGGTTAAATCTGACAGATCAGTGATACCGTCAAGGTAAGACTGATTTATCGTCAGTGTTTGAAGTACTATAATTATGGCTAAATGAGATCTAATTTCAAGGGCAATAATGTGAGTGCTGAGTTAAATGTAGCATACTGATGATCCTAAACAAAGTCCTACCGAGTGACCCTGCGCTTAAGGGAATTCAAGATACGGAAAGCATGTTTCTCATGTCTGTGCTAATGCTATACACCGGTTGTTTTGCTAACATATTCAACAACAAGACGGCATCATAAAATAGGCCAATTACAAAATCCAAATCGCCCTTGACTGAAATACCCAAAATGTAGGCTGAAATTCACACCAATGCCTCCAGTTACATACTTGACAGTGACCTGAGTTGTAGTAGTTACAGATGCAGAGTTGAACACAATGACAAGATCACAAGTATGACAACAGCAGCACATAGAAAACACCTACAGATACCACTCAAGAGTCTACTGGCCTAATGCATGAATGCTGTCCTTACCGAAACCCCCATAGCTTAGTTTCAAGAAGAGAAAATAGCAAGCTGGACTTTTGTGGAGCATCTTTATTATGCCACAGATAAAAGCCAGTCGTTTTTGAAAGAGGACCTTATTTTTTTCCCACCAACATTGACATTCTGCAAGGATAGTGGTGGTGTTATGTATGGTTAAGCAGCCAGCAGGGGAGGGGAAAGAGAAGGGGGGACATTGTGGATGGGATAAAGGTGGTTAGTGGTGCAAGAGGGGTGTTTGGGGTAGAATTAAGTGCGAGGGTATAGGGCTTAATTACCAAGTAATAAAACATTCATTTTCCCTTAAATACAGAAAAAGGAAGCACATAGCATGACAAGTGCTTACAGTCAAACGAGGGGAACGCACATGTTCTTGCTGAGTATACCACATTTATTACTTTGAACTGATTAATAGAAAGAGTCAGGGCGAGGCCAGTGTCAGCGCGGTCTTTAAGAAAACAAAAGGGGAGGAAGAAACAAAAATGGCAAGAGAAAAGCAACATTACTGAACAGGTCCAGAAAGAGGACTGGAAACAGGGCCCATTTTGTACAATTGTACACTATAAAATAATTATACAATGACCAAGGTTCTAAACGTAATAATGTTTTTACTTTCAATTCCCCCAAACCTTACCACCCCCCCCCCCAAAAACAGGGTAATCTCAAACATCCATTTCAGTTCTCCTTTATGACAGAAGCATTGGAAACAAACTCCTTGCAGGGTGAGATGACAGTACCCACAACGACAAATATCCACTGAAGAGACCCCGTCTGCGTCCTGATTGGATCCATTAATCTTCCACAGGATGGAGGGGTTTACAAAGAAATTAAACAAAAGGCCCGCCTTGACTTTTGGGCACTAATAGCCGACACTAAACATTTCCACTAGAATTTTGCGTAAGAAGAAATAGACTTGCTCTCGGACTGTAAGAACAGATGATCATTGTTAAAAAAATAAAAAATAAAGTTTTTTTTATTTTTAAAAAGCATACCAGAGAAAAAAGCATATGTAGTGGAATGGGGTTGGGTGGGGCAAAATAGATTCACCTAAGGATGCTATGCATTATGTTGTAGTCCTATGAATAATCATTTCTTTTTCTTTTACTACAAGTTCGAAGTAAGTCTTTTAAAGTAAAAAGAAATCAAGAATGTCTTCATTTAGTCGATTTTTTTTGTCCTTGGTTAATTTCCCCCTCCATTTTGCATTTCTTGAAAGATCTGAATGTGAGATGGGGTGGAAAGTGGGGGCTATTACAGTCTTTTGCCCAAAGCAGTAACTGTTACTTGACACGTCCTTGGCGCTCCTGTGGGACACAAAGAGAAAACAAGAAGAGGTCAGTTTGGGGACTCACATCAAAACATACACTTCAGAGATTTAGGGCTTTTCAGAATGTTGTAGATCCAATTTTAATGTAACCTGTGGGCATAATTATTATACTCCATCAATGGCTTTAAGAGAGGGGAGTTTGTCAATCTTTAAGTTTAAAAGCAAGCCAAATGTCTGTTGGTGCCAAGCATCTCCCTACCACCAGGTCCCACCAAGTAGTTCTACACAAATAGGATGTGTATTGCCTACAACATTCAGTTCTGATCACCTTTTCAGACATTTGCAATAATCATCCACGGCAAGACATGGACCATTTGTCCTCATTCAGTAAAGAGCACATTGAGCATAAAATGTCAAAGTACATCTGCATTTTGATCACTTGAGAGAAAGGAAATTTAACTTGATGAAATATCCTCTGATTTCAAAACAAAGGTGGCTGTCTAACAGGGCAGCAGGAAAACAGGTTTTTAGATGCTAGACTGGAAGTGTAGTTTTTGCCAGCATGAGCAGGCGTTATCCACACACTGAATTCTTGAAAATAAAACACGGAATTGTCATTGGAATGAGTGTCTCACACTACAAAAAGTTACATCCAAAGTAGCAGGACTGTTAGGCTGGGTTTTACTCTCCACTTGTTCCCCAGAGCAAAATGCCACTGACATGTCCGTAAAGTTACTAATTCTGGCATGCACCAAAATCTCTGCAGTGTATAGTGAAATGTTTCTTTAAATATATAAAACTTATTTTTATTCAGGGGAGCCCAATTGAGACCATGGGGCACCATTGGGAATGAGACCAAGTAAACATATCCACAAACCGGGTGAAAAATTAACAAATAAAATACAAATTAAACAAAGCACAACCTCAACAAATCCACTACAATCAAGAATGAATTCATTGAGGATTTGAGTTAACACCAGAGTCCTAAAAACTGCCCTAGCAACACCAGGGAATCAAGATGCAAGGAATTTTGTAGGTTATTCCGACAGTGGACGGCACTAAAAATTAAAAGGAGGATTTCCCTAAATTGGACACAAACAGAGGGACCTCAGAGTTAACCAAAGCGGGTTTGGCAGCTCATTTTTATACATTAGCAAAGAAAATAGGTACACTGAACAAAAATAAACACAACATGTAAAGTGTTGGTCCCATGTTTCATGAGCTGAAATAAAAGATTAAAGAAACTTTCAATATGCACCAAACCCTTATTGCTGAAATGTTCTGCACAAATTTGTTTACGTCGCTGTTAGTGAGCAATTCTTTGCCAAGTAAATCAATCCAATTGACAGGTGTGGCATATCAGGAAGCTGATTACCCTCAACAGGATTGGAGTCCCCCCCCCTCCCACCCGCGGCATGGTTGAGCTAACATATGCTAATCACATTAGCCAGAGGTTGTAAGTAACAAGAACATTTCCCAGGACATAGACATATGTGTATGAGGAGAGTGCAGTTATGAACTTGAAAATGTATGAATAAACCAATTAGGCACATTTGGGCAGTCTTGATACAACATTTTGAATCAGTCTTCAACTGCACATACACTGCTGCCATCTAGTGGCCAAAATCTAAATAGCACCTAACCTGGAATAGCACATTATGGCCTCTCTTGCATTTCAAAGACTGAACCAAAACAAAAGTTTGCTACATTAATTTCACATTTCCAAACTTCAGTGTTTCCTTTCAAATGGAATCAAGAATATGCATATCCTTGTTCAGGCAGTTAGATTTGGATATGTCATTTTAGGTGAAAAAAAATTGGGAAAAAAGGGGCCTAATTCTTAAACCGTATGATCATTACACTGGTGCACCTTGTCACCTTGTGCCGAGGACAATAAAAGGCTACTCCAAAATGTGCAGTTGTGTCATAATGCTACAGATGTCTCAATTCGAGTGAGTGTGCAATTGGCATGCTGACTGTAGGAATGACTACCAGAGCCATTAACTTTTGGGATATGGGGTAGCATTTTCACTTTTGGATGAATAGCATGCCCAGAGTGAACTGCCTCCTACTCAGTCCAAGATGCTAATATATGCATATTATTAGTAGTATTGGATAGAAAACACTGAAGTTTCTAAAACTGTTTGAATGATGTCTGAGTATAACAGAACTCATATGGCAGGCAAAAACCTGAGAAAAAAATCCAAACAGGAAGTGGAAAATCTGGTAGTTCTTGTAGTTCAACTCAGCCCCTATCGAATTCACAGTGGGATATGGGTTATTTTGCACTTCTTAAGGCTTCCACTAGATGTCAACCGTCTTTAGAACGTTGTTTCAGGCTGCTCCTGTGAAGGGGGGCCGGATGAGAGCTGTTTGACTAAGGGGTCTAACAGCAGCCTCGTTCTCAGTTATGCATTTCACATGAGGTACCTCTCGTTCCATTGCTTTTCTACAGACAATGGAATTCTCCGGTTGGACCATTATTGAACATTTATGATAAAAACATCCTAAAGATTCATTGTATACTTAGTTTGACAAGTTTCTTCGACCTGTAATATAACTTTTTGAACTTTGTCCGACTGGACCAGAACACGCTTTTGGATTTGTTTACCAAACTCCCAAACAAAAGAAGCTATTTGGACATAAATTATGGACATTATCGAACAAAACAAGCATTTATTGTGGAACTGCGATTCCTGGGAATGCATTCTGATGAAGATCAAAGGTAAGTGAATATTTATAATACTATTTATGACTAATGTTGACTACCAAACATGGCAGATATTTCTCTGGCTGGTTTGGGCTCTGAGCGCCGTTTCAGATTATGCTTTTTGTGTAAAGTTAAAAAAAAAAATCTGACACAGCGGTTGCATTAAGGAGAAGTGCATCTAAAAGTTCCATGCATAACGCTTGAATTTTCATCAACATTTATAATGAGTATTTCTGTGAATTCATGTGGCTCTGCAATATCACTGCATGCTTTGGAACTACTGAACATAACACACCAATGTAAAATAAGATTTTGGGATACAAATATGAACTTTACCGAACAAAACATACATGTATCGCTAGCGGAACCCCAGTCCTAGACAGGTTAACCTAGAATTGAATGATCTAAAACAGGGCTGAAAATGTCACAGTTCATCCATGGCCTGCATACTCAGACATGTCACCCATTGACCATGTCTGGGATACTCTGGATAGATGTGTACGACAGCATAATCCAGTTCCCGCCAATATCCTGCAAATTCATGGGGGACAACATTCCACAATTAACAGCCTGATCAACTCTATGCGAAGGAGATGTCGCACTGCATGAGACAAATGGTGGTCACAGCAGATACCAAGGTATCTGGGAATACAGATATGACTGTATTCCCAGTCATGCGAAATCCATAGATTAGGGACTAATGAATTTATTTCAACTGACTGATTTCCTTTATGAACTGTAACTCCGTAAAATCATTGAAGTTATTGCAGGTTACATTTATATTCAGTATGTTCATGTACACAGCCCTGATTGGCAGAAAGGATCATCTAGACTCCAGAGCAGGGATCAACTAGGATCAGCCACGGGCCATCTTTCTTGCACGGATGGTCGGGTGCCAAAACAATTACATTATTTGTAGGCTGCAAATGGACAGCAAGAAGCCCAAACCGATATAATATGTGACTAAAATATACAAATGACAAACTTGCTTAAATTAGTATACGATCACGTGTTATGCGTGGGCATACTTTTTCCAAAATTTCAAATTGGAGCTGATTTCCCAGTGTTCTTAGTCATGTCAAAATATATATATTTTGTGCCCAGAAAATGTATCCATTTCAAGTCACGATACTTTCCGAGTACGTATTCAGACCGCTCAACTTAATGTTACGTTAGACACATTTTTATAATGTACTATAGTCTCCCCCCACCTCAAATCAACATACAATAACAGGTTTAGAAATATTTGATCATTTATAAAATAAACAGAAATATCACATTTACATAAGTATTCAGACCCTTTACTCAGTACTTGAAAAACCTTTGGCAGCATTGAGTATTCTTGGGTATGACGCTACAAATATGGCACACCTGTATTTGTAGAGTTTCTCCCATTTTCCTCTGCAGATCCTCTCAAGCTCTATCAGGTTGGATGGGGAGCATTGCTGGACAGCCATTTTCAGGTTTCTCCACAGATGTTCAAGTCCGGACTCTGGCTGGGCCACTCAAAGACTTGTCCCGAAGCCACTCCTGCGTCATCTTTTTGGAAGGTGAACCTTTGCCCCCCAGTCTGAGGTCCTGAGCGCTCTGAAGCAGGTTTTCAAAGATCTCTGTACATTGCTCCGTTCATCTTTACCTCAATCTTGACTAGTCTCTCAGTCCTTGCAGCTGAAAAACATCCCCACAGCATAATACTGCCACCACCACGATTCACCATAGGGGTGGTGCCAGGTTCCTCCAGACGTGACACTTGGCATTCAGGCCAAGGAGTTCAATCTTGGCTTCATCAGACCAGAGAATCTTGTTTCTCATGGTCTGAGAGTCCTTTAGTTGCCTTTTGGAAAACTCCAAGCGGGCTGTCATGTGCATTTTACTGAGGAGTGGCTTCCGTCTGGCCACTCTACCATATAAAGGCTTGATTGGTGGAGTGCTGCAGAGATGGTGGTCCTTCTGGAAGTTTCTCAAATCTCCTCAGAGGAGCTCTGTCAGAGTGACCATCGGGTTCTCGGTCACTTCCCTGACCAAAGCAGTTCACCCCCGATTACACAGTTCGGCCATGCGGCCAGCTTTAGTAAGTGTCTTTGTGGATCCAATCTTCTTCCATTTAAGAATGATGGAGGCCACTGTGTTCTTGGGGACCTTCAATGCTGCAGAAATGTTTTGGTACCCTTTCACCGATCTGCGCCTCGACACAATCCTGTCTCGGAGCTCTACGGACAATTCCTTTGACCTCATGGCTTGGTTTTTGCTCTGACTGGCACTGTCAACAAGGTATTGAAGTTGTTTTTATTTGTAATAAATTGGCTAAAAAACAGTTTTTGCCTGGACATTATGGGGTATTGTGTAGTTGGCTAATTATTATTTTAAATCCATTTTAAAATGAGGCTATAAAATAAAATGTGGGAGAAGTCAATGGTCTGAATACTTTCCGAAGGCACTGTACGCAAATAAATGACTGGTCATTGGTCAGAATAATCCGATTGAAGTAATGTTGTGGGCCAAAATCACCATCCCAACTGAACAAGCTGAAATTGGAGGCGTTCTTTTGAAAAAGCTTAAACTGAAAAGACATGATAATTATGACAATTTCAGAGTGTTATTTTGACCTCTGTGGAAATATCAGCAATAAGTCACTTATCCAGAGTAACTTACAGGAGCAATTAGAGTTAAGTGCCTTGCTCAAAGGCACAGACATCACCTAGTCAGCTTAGGGATTCAAACCAGCAACCTTTCGGTTACTGGCCCAATGCTCTTAACCACTAGGCTACCTGGCCTAATGAAGTATAAATCCATACAAAAAGGTTGGTCCAAGAGAACGAGGGGAAGGTGGGAGCGCTAGGGCATGTTACCTGAAGTCTGTAATGACTCCTGCTGGGGTTTGGGTTGCTGGGGTACGGCTCGCTTCCCTGGACTTCCACCTGGTAACACAAAACATCAGGCTTTAGTTTGGAACAAAACAGAAAGGATGTGAGGCCTCAATCGACCTCAGGCATACATGCATCACCTTAACGAACTTACAAAAATGTACTTTGTGGTATCAAAGTGGATAGATGAAAAATGAGTCAACTGTGATCGCTCTCCAAAACAATCTTTTGTTTCATTGTTACGTTATACAGCAAGGATCATTCATCATTTGAGTTGTCAGCATATCACCTTCCTAGCGCACATGACTCTCAGCTCTACTCTGAAGCCTGAACCTAAGTGCATGTTGATATTCCATCAATACCAGTCAGTAATCCATGGTTATCACCAATCTGGATCAATATGTAAACCACAAAACTATGATTAACCCGCATCTCATGTTTTTCTAGATAAGTGGAAGCTATAGTTAATTCATTGATAAAATACCAGTTACAGATTGATCTTTGACAACTAGTAAATATAGTATTTTCCAAATATTTACAGGGGTTTCCCTGAGAAACACCCCCAGGTGCAGAGCAGTTTCCTTGCCGCAGTAAATAACACAGTTTTGCACACATAGCCTCAGTCATGCAATGTGAAGTTACTGCTGGGAAAGGACACCAACAACTCAAGTTCAAAAATAAAATGTTATTAGAGAGCACCATGTAAGGAAGCATGATTTGTGTTTCAGCAAAATAAACTTGAAGGAAACATACAATGTAGAATGTAAATTAGCAACATATTGTTGCCACAGCAGACAGGACTGTCTAATATAACTAGGCCTATGTTTTGATGTAAAGAAAGCCGCATCCGCATCTCAGACCTGACAAACAAGCACTGTAGTCACTATAA
Source organism: Oncorhynchus nerka (assembly GCF_034236695.1). Lineage (NCBI taxonomy): Eukaryota > Metazoa > Chordata > Actinopteri > Salmoniformes > Salmonidae > Oncorhynchus > Oncorhynchus nerka. The sequence continues at coordinate 47,226,263 of NC_088407.1, forward strand.
AAACAGGGTCAGTACTACAGAGAGTGTACCCCTTTCTGACAATCTATTATGATATACACAGCTTGGCAATGTGTCAGAAACTGTGCAAGCCTATAGGGTCGTCAAATTCAAATCTGTACCTCAAAGCCAGTTCCATTGCTCCCCCTCCATTCCCCCCTTCTAACCAGGGACTGATTTAGATATGGGACACCAGGTTGGGGCAATAAATTACTAGTAATCCAGACCTTGTAGGATAAGATTTGAATATGCCACCATCCTACTTACAGTTTTTGATAACATGGCCTTCAATATATCATCTTCAAAACAAGTTGCACTGCTGTGAGTGGAAGTCATCAACATTAGTAGATTGGGAACAAATGCTTGCTCAACACCACAAAGAATGAACATACATTATATGTATTTTTCTTAATTTAACCTTTATTTAACTGGGCAGGTCAGTTAAGAACAAAATCTTATTTACAATATACGGCCTACCCCGGAGCAATTGTGCACCGGCGTATGGGACTACCAATCACGGCCGGATGAGATACAGCCTGGATTCGAACCAGGGACTGTAGTGGCGCCTCTTGCACTGAGATGCAGTTCCATAGACCACTGCGCCACTTGGGATCCCATGGCCATTTAGACTGAAGGGCCAATGTAAACATGCATTTCATATGTGAATAGAAGCCTTTGTATAAGACTGAGCATAATTAATATTCTAATTATTTTGGGAGTCTCTAGAGAAGGTCAACAACAAAATGCATTTTGGTGGGCACAAGGTAGACTGCTGGCATTTAGGTTTAATACATTTGGTTTAATTGATTCTTGCAAAAACCTTTCTGCTCCCCCTTCTTAAATTGTATATATGGACATAGTGGCCTTACAGGGCTAGAGCACTGGTTTGGTGAGCCAAGCATCTGAAGCATTTCCTAAATAACTTCAAACCCCATCTCAAAGAGGGCAGAATTTTCAACTGTAAATGCCTATGCAAAAGTAATAAATTGCTAATAACATTTCCAACACAACAAAAACGTATATACATTCAATACCGACACTACTGATCAACACTAGTCAGCATTTATTGAATATATATATATATATATAAATCAAATTTACTGTATTTTGTTCATGGCATATCTACATTTTCTGTTGGAATGGCACATTGTAAGATTAACACATACATAATGATTGATGATCTACATCAACATAACACCCAACAGAATTTTAGTTCTCCAGATGCTCTCAGAACCGTCACACACACACAGCTTCCCATGCCCCCATCCCCCCAACCCCAGGTATAGGCCTATTAATTTCCCCAGGTGGGTGGAGGGTAGGCCGTTACCTTTTTCACACACTCCTCCTCCTCCTGGCGCTTCTCGTAGTGGGAGAAGTCGTCGAAGATGGAGGTGGTGTGCTTGTAGCCAGCGATGATCTTCAGCACCTGCCGTGCCTTGTCCAGGGGCACCTCCTGCGTGTCCCGCGAGTTGGTCACTGGCTTGTTCTCATTGTTCTCCAGGCGGATGTGCCGTAGCTGGCTGTTGGGAACGTCCTTAACAAAGATCCAGCGCACATCAAAGCGCCCCTTCCACTTGTCCTGCGACCACACACCGGCGCAGGTGTTGTAGTCCACGGGTGAGCGCATCTCCGCCACGCCGCAGAAGTGGCCACTGCCGTTGACGCTGAAGAGAAGGTAGAGGGGGCCCTTAGCACCCAGCGAGCGATAGGCGGCGTCCAGCCGCTTATTGCCGTGCTCTGTGCTACACCAGATGTTGTACTTGATGGAGCGGTGGATGTCGTCTTCAGAGTAGCTCTTGATGATGAACACACGCCCCTGCTTGGGGTTCCAGTCAAAGTCCTTGGGGTTGTAGTTGTTGACCAGGCGCAGTTTCTCCAGCACCGGGTGGGGCTCCGAAGGTACCTGCACCCCGCCCACATCAGAGTTGGGGGGAGACTGTCCCACCCCGCCATCCCCAAAGCCGTTAGCGCGGTTCCGTGGAGGGACCCAGCGGGTGGGCTGAGTGGTGGGAGGGGGGCCCTGGGAGAGCTGCAGCTGACCCCCCATGCCCTGCTGCCCGTTCGCGGGGAACTGGTGCTGCCCAAGCTGGGCCAAAGGTGCCACCAACTGCCCGTTGCTGAGCTGTAGTTGTGGGGTCCCTCCGGCCATGGTGCCGGGCTGAGGGGAGGCCTGGTTGGGTGGCTGCCCATTGCTGGGGATAGGCGCATGCTGTGGGGTGGACGCTTTAGGCATGTTCCCCTTGTTGTCCCAAGTGCCGATGTCCATGTTGTGTTTGATGGGCGGAGGGGGAAGGTTGGTACCCGCTATGCCCCCTTTGGTTTTCAGCTTGGGCTGAGGCTTGGCAGGCTTGCCAGCAATGTCTGCCCAGGATGCGGGTTTGGCAGGGGCAATGGGGGGCAGTGGCATGCTGGGAGCTCCACCAGACACCTGGCTGTGGCCTAGGTGTCCCCCGGGGAGCCCGGAGCCCACGACCTTGGGCACCCCCATATCCCCAGCACCCCCTCCAATCTTAAGCCCCGCCAAGCTGTCCAAGCTGTTCATGCCGGGGGCTTTGTTGAGGGGCTCGTTCTGGGTGAAGGGGGACTGTCCGTCAATCATGGCACCCCCTAGCGAGCTGGGCGCGTAGGCGTAGCTGCTGCTGTAGCCAGAGCTCTGCGTGGACTGTCCCTGAGAGCTGTTGTTGCCCCAGGCCGAGAAATCGATGCCACTGGGGAAGAAGTTAAAGCCGTGCTGGCCCAGGAAGGGATTGCTGCCCAGCGGGCCGGGTTGGCTGAACATGGCGTCGGGCAGGAAGTGGTGCTCCCCGTTGCTCAGCTGTCCATACGAGGCCAGGTAAGGCATGGGGGGATCGCCGCCAGTGGACCATGCTGCCTCGTTCAGGGAGTACGAGAATCCTATGGAAGGGCTGTAGTAACTTGGCATGTAGGAGTCTGACATGGCCGTATACGCATTGCTCTGGGAAGAGAAGAACACTAGTTAGACTGCTGACTGTATTTCAATCATTACATCCTTTTCTGAATCTCCATCAGCCTCTGTCACCGCCTAGACTAGGACAACTGGCCATTTTCACACCAGTGAACTGCTTTATGAAGAGAAAGTGGCATTGCTACACAACAAAAAGATGCAGCATTCCTTTGACTGGAGGAATACAGGCTCCATTATTTCCATTGTGGCCCACTTTTCTGGGAAGTGCCCACTCTACTGAGGGGCACCCAATGATGGATGCCAACCGAGGCAGTTACGACAAGATGAACGACAGTTTAATTATGAATTGGAATTCTAGGAAAGCAAATGGACTACGTAGTAAACCGGGAGAGAAGAGTGAGCTAAATGCCCTGGATCGGACACATGATGAATTGCAACAGTATAAAAGTAATTTACTGTAAAGCTATACAGCAAAATATCCCTGTTTTGCATGTTTACTATCGTAATCTATGAGTCAGACAGCTTGTTGATCATCCTGATAATTTCTATTAAAACAGAGGCGGGTTTAAAATGTTACTTGAACAAACGCTATGAATAAGGCAGCCTAAGCAGGAGAACGTTAGGAGCAGAGTGTGGCCTAGTAAAGCTGATAGAAGTGGTACTCACCTGTCTGGCCTGGGTGTTCAGGTAAGGCTCAAACTCATCATTCAAAGTATCCTTTTGGGTCACAGCTCCGTTTTGCACTGGAAAAGAGTAGGCAGCAATGTAAGACATCTGGATATATCTGTTTGCACGAGGTGGAAATAGTTACAACTAGTCATAGGCCTACATATTTGTGGCTGGTGGTGAGTAGGATGACAATACGAATCAGGAAGTCCTTACATTTAATAATACATCTGTAGTATGGCACAACTTGAGTTCACTGTCACAAATTGCACAATAAGCTGTTTTAATGCACTTAAATGGGTAGCATTGGATTGGTTGAGTTGGACAACAGTCATCTTTCATGCTGGCTAGACCTATAACTACTGTCCCACCTTTAAAACAAGCAACTTTAGGCCATAGGCATCGGGTTGTATCATGTGCTGCGGTATATGTTAGATATAAAATCTACCAAAAAATAACGTAACTGCAGAACTATCGCTACATGCGAAACGGCCTGTTTATTACAGTGAATCAGTCGCATAAGTATCTTGACAGCCACCAATGGGAATGGAAATAGGCGTTGAGGTGCTGCTGTACTATATTTATATTGTTTCTAGCTGCAATTTTGGACGAACAAACTCAATCGATTGGTATTTAACACCAGTGCTCGGGGGTCATGACATAACTTTAACTTGTGTCCGACGCGTGTCAGTTCGTCCTGACATGAGCAGAATCTGAAAAAGAATAGCCAAACTGGAAAACAGGCCTGGCTAGTAAACAAAGTTGCCTCACAAAATTGAACTAAAACGTTTAAGCTTAAATGGTTATGGTGGAAATAGTCAAGATAGTAGCCAAGCAGCATGCTCGAGACGTGTCATTGGCAGGCAATTCATGCTTATGTTCGCAAAGAATCCTTTAAATCGCGTGGTTAGCCAGCTAGCGTTAAGGAAGTACATGGAACAACCGGTTTAGTTTGCGTAAAAAGGTTCCAATTAAGGTAGTCGCTAGCATTTAACCAACACTCAAGTTAGCCACTAACTAGCTGTCGGACTTGAGAAATGTAGAGCGAGCTAGTTTGCAAATGTAGCGTAATCCCAGTCAGGTAGCACAAATCTAACTACCAAGCTAGCCAGGCTAACTAGCGAACGTTAAAGCTGGCGCTGACGGATTTCCTCAAAATACAAAATTGTGTATTCGCACAACTGACAGTAAATGTAATTAAACTAAAGGATTAGCTAAGTAGGTACTACCAACGTATCGGAAATTTGTTCACATGTCCAAACAACTATAGAAGCGAAATTGGCACTTTGGTGATACTGGCCTGCTATCTGGCTAGCTAGCGAGCCATCATCACATTTGCCCACGCAGAAGAGGGTTTCCGTACACACCGCACGAAAAAGATCCGCATACAGAGCCAGCAAACTAGTAATGTTACGATGACTTACCTTTGTTTCCTTGGCCTTTCGGTCTCTGGATTGGGTCCAGGTGATTCATGAAGGTTTGATTTATGAGAAGAGAGGAAGGGAAAAATAAATGAAGAAATGTATATTCACCAGTCAGTCCTTTAGCAGGTGGTCAGGCCTACTTGCACTACAGAGAGTCACTGCCTCTGGAACAAGCTAACGTTATCCTAACTAGCTACGTCTCGATGGAAATTTGGTCTCGTAAATATTCAGAAAGTGACTCTCTTTACCTGTTCAAGAAGGCTGCTGGCTGACATGTCTTTCTCCCTGGAGCCTTTTGTATTTTAATTCGTTTTTAATTTAAGTGGGAGGGTATATGAATTGTCTATTTGAGAGTTAGCCAAGTGCCCCGGTCTCTCTACAGAGCTTAGAATCTACACAATGGCGGGCTGCAGCTCTCTCAGCGCTGAGCGACATCTCAACATGGCTGAGAGGCCGGGTTTTTCGAAAGCGTTTATTTATGACGGAAATGCGCCCCTTAACGGCATGGAGGAACTATATTATGCAGGTAGGCTTTTAAATAGGCAATTGGAAATATTGTTATAATACAGTCGTGGCCAAAAGTTTTGAGAATGACACAAACATACATTTTCACAAAGTTTGCTGCTTCAGTGTCTTTTGCTATTTTTGTCAGATGCTACTATGGAATACTGAAGTACAATTACAAGCATTTCATAAGTGTTAATGGCTAATATTGACAAATACATGAAGTTGATGCAAAGAGTCAATATTTGCAGTGTTGACCCTTCTTTTTCAAGACCTCTGCAATCCGCCCTGGCATGCTATCAATTCACTTCTGGGCCACATCCTGACTGATGGCAGCCCATTCTTGCATAATCAATGCTTGGAGTTTGTCAGAATTTGTGGGGTTTTGTTTGTCCACCCGCCTCTTGAGGATTGACCACAAGTTCTCAATGGGATTAAGGTCTGGGGAGTTTCCTGGCCATGGACCCAAAATATCGATGTTTTGTTCCCCGAGCCACTTAGTTATCACTTTTGCCTTATGGCAAGGTGGTCCATCATGCTGGAAAAGGCATTGTTCATCACCAAACTGTTCCTGGATGGTTGGGAGAAGTTGCTCTCGGAGGATGTGTTGGTACGATTCTTTATTCATGGCTGTATTCTTAGGCAAAATTGTGAGTGAGCCCACTCCCTTGGCTGAGAAGCAACCCAACACATGAATGGTCTCAGGATGCTTTACTGTTGGCATGACACAGGACTGATGATAGCGCTCACCTTGTCTTCTCCAGACAAGCTTTTTTCCGGATGCCCCAAACAATCGGAAAGGTGATTCATCAGAGAAAATGACTTTACCCCAGTCCAATCCCTGTACCTTTTGCAGAATATTAGTCTGTCCCTGATGTTTTTCCTGGAGAGAAGTGGCTTCGTTGCTGCCCTTCTTGACACCAGGCCATCCTCCAAAAGTCTTCGCCTCACTGTGCATGCAGATGCACTCACACCTGCCTGCTGCAATTCCTGAGCAAGCTCTGTACTGGTGGTGCCACGATCCCGCAGCTGAATCAACTTTAGGAGACGGTCCTGGCACTTGCTGGACTTGGGCACCCTGAAGCCTTCTTCACAACAATTGAACCGCTCTCCTTGAAGTTCTTGATGATCCGATAAATGGTTGATTTAGGTGCAATCTTACTGGCAGCAATATCCTTGCCTGTGAAGCCCTTTTTTTATGCAACACAATGATGATGGCACGTGTTTCCTTGCAGGTAACCATGGTTGACAGAGGAAGAACAATTATTCCAAGCACCACTCTCCTTTTGAAGCTTCCAGTCTGTTATTTGAACTCAACCAGCATGACAGAGTAATCTCCAGCCTCACAAAATGCTATACAGAAACCCAGCCTAAAACCCCAAACAGCAAGCAATGCAGATGTAGAAGCACGTTGGCTAGGAATAACTCCCTAGAAAGGCAGGAACCCAGGAAGAAACCTAGAGAGGATCGAGGCTCTGAGGGGTAGCCAGTCCTCTTCTGGCTGTGCCGGGTGGCGATTGTAACAGTACATGGCCAAGATGTTCAAACATTCATAGATGACCAGCAGTGTCAAATAATCACAGTGGTTGTAGAGGGTGCAACAGGTCAGCACCTCAGGAGTAAATGTCAGTGGGCTTTTCATAGCCGAGCATTCAGAGTTCGAGACAGCAGGTGCGGTAGAGAGAGAGAGTCGAAAACAGCAGGTCCGGGACAGGGTAGCACGTCCGGTGAACATTTTAGGGTTCCAAAGCCACAGGCTGAACAGTTGAAACTGGAGTAGAAGCACGACCAGGTGGACTGGGGACAGCAAGGAGTCATCAGGCCAGGTAGTCCTGAGGCATGGTCCCAGGGCTCAGGTCCTCCGGGAGGGAGAGGGAGAGAGAGAATAAGAGGGAGCATACTTAAATTCACACAGGATACCGGGTAAGACAGGAGAAATACTCCAGATATAACAGACTGACCATAGCCCCCTGACACATAAACTATTGCAGCATAAATACTGGAGGCTGAGACAGGAGGAGTCAGGAGACACTGTGGCTCCATTTGACGATACCCCAGACAGGGCCAACCAGGCAGGATATTACCCCAACCACTTTGCCAAAGCACAGCCCCCACACCACTAGAGGGATATCTTCAAACCACCAACTTATTACCCTGAGACAAGGCTGAGTATAGCCCACGATGATCTTCTCTATGGCACAAACCCGAGGGGGCGCAAACCCGAATAGGAAGACTCAACCCACTCAAGTGACGCACCTCTCCTAGGGACGGGATAGAAGAGCACCAGTAAGCCAGTAACTCAGAGAATCCCGGTGGAGAGGGCTATCGGCCAGGTAGAGACAGCAAGGGCGGTTCATTGCTCCAGTGCCTTTCAGTTCACCTTCAGACCCATGGGCCAGACTACACTCAATCATAGGACCTACTGAAGAGATGAGTCTTCAGTAAAGACTTAAAGGTTGAGACCGAGTCTGCGTCTCTCACATGGATAGGCAGACCATTCCATAAAAATGGAGCTCTATAGGAGAATGCCCTGCCTCCAGCTGTTTGCTTCAAAATTCTAGGGACAGTAAGGAGGCCTGCTTCTTGTGACCATAGTATACGTGTAGGTATGTACGGCAGGAACAAATCGGAGAGATAGGCAGGAGCAAGCCCATGTAATGCTTTGTAGGTTAGCATTAAAACCTTGAAATCAGCCCTAGCCTTAACAGGAAGCCAGGCTAGCAGTACTAGCCAGGCTAGCACTGGAGTAATTTGATCACATGTTTTGGTTCTAGTCAAGATTCTAGCAGGCATGTTTAGCACTAACTGAAGTTGATTTAGTATTGCAGTAGTCTAATCTAGAAGTGACAAAAGCATGGATTAACTTTTCAGCATAATATCTGGACAGAAAATTTCAGATTTTTGCAATGTTACGAAAATGGAAATAGTCTTGAAATTGTCTAGATATGTTAATCAAAAGAGGGTTCAGGGTCCAGAGTAACGCAGAGATCCTTCACAGTTTTATTTTAGACGACTGTACAACCATCAAGATTAATTGTCAGATCCAACAGAAGATCTCTTTTTTCTTGGGACCTAGAACTAGCATCTCTGTTTTGTTCGAGTTTAAAAGTAAAACATTTGCCGTCATCCACTTCCTTATGTCTGAGACACAGGCTTCTCGGGAGGGTAATTTTGGGGCTTCACCACGTTTTATCGAAATGTACAGCTGTGTATCATCCACATAGCAGTGAAAGTTAACATTTATGTTTCTGAGTGACATCACCAAGAGGTAAAATATATATTGAAAACAATAGTGGTCCTAAAACAGAACCTTGAGGAACACCAAAACGCACAGTTGATTTGTCAGAGGACAAATCAGAGGACTTTTTCAATTTTTTTTTGAGAGGAATGGGAGATTCGATATAGGCTGATAGTTTAAAAAATATTTTCTGGTTCAAGGTTTGGCTTTTTCAAGAGAATCTTTATTCCTGCCACTTTTTGTGAGTTTGGTACATATCCGGTGGATAGGGAGCTGTTTATTATGTTCAACATAGGAGGGCCAAGCACAGAAAGCAGCTCTTTCTGTCATGTATTGTCATATTATGTCTTGTTCCTGTTCTTTCTCTTCACTCCATCTCCCCTGCTGGTCGTATTAGGTTACCTTCTCTTCCTTTCCTTCCCCCAGCTGTTCCTCATCTTCTCTAACTACCTCGTTCACCCTTTTCCCACCTGTTCCCTTTTTCCCTCTGATTAGGTCTCTATTTCTCTCTCTGTTCCTGCTTCTGTCTTTGTCAGATTCTCGTTTCTCATTCCAGAACCAAACTATCGTCTCGTTTGCTTCACCCTTGTCTCGTCCTGTCGGAATCTGCCTGTTCATGTGATCAGGTACCTCTGTCCTCTACAACCCGCGCCTACCCAGAGAGACCAGCAGTCTGTCGCCGCTAACCCTGCTATTCTCCTCTGCTGCTAAGAAGGGGACTCTTCTGTAAATTTCAGAAGGACTTTATGATTTATTTGTCGCCCTCTCTGCGGGTTGTCTATTTTGCCATTCTATACATCTGAAGAGGATCTATGTCTTCCCTGTGTTTTGACATTAAAGGACTCTGTTTTTGTTAAACCGCTTTTGGGTCCTCACTCACCTGCATAACACTTTCACTAGTTTAGTTGGAATAGGGTCCAGTATGCAGCTTGAAGGTTTAGAAGCCATTACTATTTTCATGAATGTGTCAAAAGATATTGGATTTAAAAACTCTCCCTTGATCCCTGGTCCTGGTAGTGTTGTGCAGACTCAGGACAACCGAGCTTTGGAGAAATACGCAGATTTAAAGAGGAGTCCATAATTTGCTTTCTAGTGATCATGATATTTTCGTCAAAGAAGTTAATTAATTTAACACTGCTGAAGTGAAAGCCATCCTTTCTTGGGGAATGCTTTTTAGTTAGGTTTGTGACAGTATCAAAAATACATGTAGGATTGTTCTTAATCTCCTCAATTAAGCTGGAAAAATAGGATGATCGAGCAGAAGCTTGGGTTCTTCGATATTGTACGGTACTGTCTTTCCAAACTCGTCAGAAGACTTCCAGTTTGGTGGAGCGCCATTTCCGTTCCAATTTTCTGGAAGCTTGCTTCAGGGCTCGGGTATTTTCTGTATACCAGAGAGCTAGTTTCTTATGACAAATGTTTTTTGTTTTTAGGGGTGCGACGGCATCTGGGGTATTTCACAAGGATAAATTTAGTTTCTCAGTTAGGTGGTTATCCGACTTTTGTACTCCGACGTCTTTGAATAGGTGGAGGGAGTCTGGAAGGGCATCTAGAAATCTATGGGTTGCCCGGAAATTTATTGCACGGCTTTTGATGATTCTTGGTTGGGGTCTAAACAGATTATTTGTTGTGATTGCAAACTTAATAAATTGGTGGTCCGATAGTCCAGGATTATGAGGAAAGACATTAAGACCCACAGTATTTATTCCACGGGACAAAACTAGGTCGACAGTATGACTCTGGCAGTGAGTAGGTCCGGAGACATGTTGGACAAAACCCACTGAGTCAATGATTGCTTCGAAAGCCTTTTGGAGTGGGTCTGTGGACTTTTCCAAGTGAATATTAGTCACCAACAATTTGAATATTATCTGCCATTATCTGCCCGTGAGGAACACTGTATGCGGCCCAGGAGGCCTGTAAACAGTAGCTATATAAAGTGATTGAGTAGGCTGCATAGATTTCATGACGAGAAGCTCAAAAGACGAAAATGCAGTCTTTTAAAAAAATTATTGAAATTTTCTATCGTAAATCTTAGCAACACCTCCACCTTTGCGGGTTGCTTTGGGGATGTGGTCACTAGTGTAACCAGGAGGAGAGGCCTCGTTTAACACAGTAAATTCATCAGGCTTAAGCCATGTTTCAGTCAGTCCAATCACATCAAGATTATTATAACATCCTTGGAAGTGAGGGATCTAACAATAAGTATCCCTATTTTGAGATGTGAGATATCACAATCTCTTTCAATAATGACAGGAATGGAGGATGTCTTTATTCCAGTGAGATTGCTGAGGCGAACACCTCCATGTTTAGTTTTGCCCAACCAAGATCGAGGCACAGACACGGTCTCAATGGGGATAGCTGCTGCTGCCTTGTCTGCACCCTCTCTCATTGTGGAGCTAGAGGAGTTAGGAGGCCCCAACTTAAAAGTGTGGGCCCTCCTCTATAACCATTGAGTACATTTTACACTAATTCTGAAAAGAGTGCACATGCACAAAAACTTGGCACATGCCATAGTTGTTTCCTGTTATAAATCAGACCTGTAGTAAAACTGTGCATGTGAATGAGCATTATAATGCCTTGTTCATGTACTAGTCGGATCTAGGAAACTCAGAAATGTCCAACTTGCTAACTGGTGGCCGTTGAATGCAGCACTTGTATAACTACACTGAACAAAAATATGAATGCAAAATGCAACAATTTCAAATATTTTTCTGAGTTACAGTTCATATACGGAAATCAGTAAATTGACATGAATTCATTAGGCCCTAATCTATGGATTTTACATTACTGGGAATACAGATATGCATCTGTTGGTCACAAAAAATGGTAGGGGTGTGGATCAATCAAATCAAAACCAGCCTAAAAACCCAAACAGCAAGCAATGCAGATGTAGAAGCATGGTGGCTAGGAACAATTTCAGAGAAAGGCAGGAACCTAGGAAGAAAACTAGAACCAGGCTCTGAGGGGAGGCCAGGTGAAGATAATAAGAGTACATGGCCATTAAGGCCAGATCATTCTTCAAGATGTTCAAACGTTCATAGATGACCAGCAGGGTCAAATAATAATCACAGTGGTTGTAGGGGGTGTCACAGGTCAGCACCTCAGGACTACATGTTGACTTTTCATAGCTGGGCATTCAGAGGTCGAGACAGCAGGAGTGGTAGAGAGGGAGAGAGAGAGCCATAAATAGCAGGACTGGGGCAAGGTAGCACATCTGGTGAACAGGTCAGGGTTCCATAGCCACAACACAGCAGAAACTGGATCAGCAGCATGACCAGGTGGACTGGGGATGGGGACAGCCAGGAGTCATCAGGCCAGGTAGTCCTGAGGCATCGTCCTAGGGCTCAGGTCCTCTGGGAGGGTAGAGAGAGAGAAAGAAAGAGAGAGATGGGAGAATTAGAGGGAGCATAGTTAAGTTCACACAGGACACCAGATAAGACAGAAGAATTACACCAGACCACTGTGGCCCTGTCCAGCGATATCCCCGGACAGGGTCAACCAGGATATAACCCCACCGATATTGCCAAAGCACAGCCCCCACACCACGAGAGGGGTATCAATTGACCACCAACTTACTACCCTGAGACAAGGCTGAATATAGCCCACAAAGATCTCCTCCACCGCACAAGCCTGAGGGGGGGCAAAACCGGACCTGAAGATCACGTCAGTGACTCAACCAACTCAAAACGAGTACAGCAAAAAAAAGCTTGGCACGATGTGATGCACCCCTCTTAGGGGCGGCATGGGAGAGCACTAGTAAGACAGTGACTCAGAGACAACAGGGGTAGTTTATCACTCCAGCGCCTTGCCGTTCACCTTGGCACCCCTGGACCAGACTACACTCAATCATAGGACCTACTGAAGAGATGAGTCTTCAGTAAAGACTTCAAGTCGAGACTGAGTCTGCATCTCTCACATGGATAGGCCAACCATAAAAATTGAGCTTTACAGGAGAAAGCCCTGCCTCCTGCTGTTTGTTTAGAAATTCAAATCAAATCAAATATTATTTGTCACATACACATGGTTAGCAGATGTTAATGCGAGTGGAGCGAAATGCTTGTGCTTCTAGTTCTGACAGTGCGGTAATATATAACAAGTAATCTAACAATTCCCCAACAACTACCTAATACACAGAAATCCAAAAGGGGTGAATGAGATATGTACATGTAAGTATATGGATGAGTGATGGCCGAGTGGCATAGGCAAGGTGCAATATATGGTATACAATACAGTATATACTGTGCATATGATAGAGTAATGTAAGATAAGTAAACATTATTAAAGTGGCATTATTTAAAGTGACATTGTTTAAAGTGACTAGTGATCCATTTGTTAAAGTGGCCAGTGATTGGGTCTCCATGTAGGCAGCAGCCTCTCTGAGTTATTGATGGCTGTTTAGCAGTCTGATGGCCTTGAGATAGAAGCTGTTCTTCAGTCTCTCGGTCCCAGCTTGGATGCACCTGTACTGATCTCGCCTTCTGGATGGTAGCGGTGTGAACAGGCAGTGGCTCGGGTGGTTGTTGTCTTTGATGATCTTTTTTGCCTTCCTGTGGTCTCATGAGGTGTCAAGAGGGCAGGCAGTTTGCCCCCGGTGATGCATTGTGCAGATCGCACCACCCTCTGGAGAGCCTTGCGGTTGATGGCGGAGCAGTTGCCATACCAGGCTGTCATACGTGGATATGTAAAAGTTAGTCATGGTTTGGGTGACAAGCTAAATTTCTTCAGCCTCCTGAGGTTGAAGAGGCGCTGTTGCGCCTTCTTCACCACACTGTCTGTGTGGGTGGACCATTTCAGTTTGTCGTTGATGTGTACATTGAGGAACTTAAACAAACGTTCCACTTTCAGCCAGGAGAGATTTACATGCATATTATTAATATTAGCTCTCTGTATACATCCAAGGGCCAGCCGTGCTGCCCTCTTCTGAGCTAATTTCAATTTTCCTGTCTTTTTTTGTGGCACCTGACCACACCACTGAACAGTAGTCAAGTTGTGACAGAACTAGAATCTGTAGGACCTGCCTTGTTGATAGTGTTGTTAAGAAGGCAGAGCATCGCTTTATTATAGACAGACTTCTCCCCATCTTAGCTACTACTGCATCAATATGTTTTGATCATGACAGTTTACAATCTAGTGTTACTCCAAGTAGTTTAGTCTTCTCAACTTGCTCAATTTCCTTCCACATGATTTATTACAAGATTTAGTTGAGGTTTTTGGGTTTAGTGAGTGTTTTGTTCCAAATTTTAGTTTTAGAAATATTTAGGGATAACTTATTCCTTGCCACCCACTCTGAAACTAACTGCAGCTCTTTGTATAGTGTTGAGTCATCTGCATACATAGTAACTCTGGCTTTACTCAAAGTCAGTGGCATGCCGTTAGTAAAAATTGAAAAAAGCAAGGGGCCTAAACAGCTACCCTGGGGAATTTCCTGATTCTAACTTGATTATATTTGATAGGCTTTCATTAAAGAACATTCTCTGTGTTATTTTAGACAAGTAACTCTTTATCCACATTATAGCAAGGGGTGTAAAGCCATAACACATACGTTTTTTCCAGCAGCAGACTATGATCAATAATGTCAAAATCTGCACTGAAGTCTAACAAGACAGCCCCCACAATCATTTTTATCATCAATTTCTCTCAGCCAATCATTAGTCATTTGTGTAAGTGCTGTGCTTGTTGAGTGTCCTTCCCTATAAGCATGCTGAAATTCTGTTGTCAATTTGTTTACTGTGAAATAGCATTGTATCTTGTCAAATACATTTTTTTCCAGAAGTTTACTAAGAGTTTGTAACAGGCTGATTGGTCGGCTATTTGAGCCAGTAAAGGGGGCTTTACTATTCTTGGGTAGCGGAATGACTTTAGCTTCCCTCCAGGCCTGAGGGCACACGCTCTCTAGAAGGTGTAAATTGAAGATGTGGCAATATCGTCTGCTATTATCCTTAGTGTAATTTTCCATCTAGATTGTCAGACCCTGGTTGCTTGTCAACGTTGATAGACAACAATTTGTTCACCTCTTCCACACTGACTTTACGGAATTCAAAAGTACAATTGTCTTTCTTAATTTGGTCTGACATACTTGGATGTGTAGTGTCAGCGTTTGTTGCTGACATGTCATACCTAAGTTTGCTTATCTTGCCAATGAAAAAGTCATTAAAGTAGTTTGCAATACCAGTGGGCTTTGTGTTGAATGAGCCATCTGATTCAATAAATGAAGGAGCCAAGTTGGCTTTTATTCCCAAAATGTCATTTAAGGTGCCCCAAAGCTTTTTACTATCATTCTTTATATAATTTATCTTTGTTTCGTAGTGTTTATTTTTATTTTTATTTTGTTTAGTCACATGATTTCTTCATTTGCAGTACTTTGCCAATCAGTTGAGCTTAATTGCTATACCGTTTGCCTCATCCCTCTCAACCATACACTTTTTCAATTCCTCATCAATCCAAGGGGATTTAACAGTTTTAACAGTAATTTCCTTAATGGGTGCGTGCTTATTAGTAACTGGAATAAGTCGTTTCATAAATGCGTCAAGTGCAGTGTCTGGTCTCCAACGGAATTCTCTGCCTCTAATCCTATTACAGGAGCTGAGTCACTGGCTTACTGGTTCTCTTCCATGCCGTCCCTAGAAGGGGTGCGTCACTTGAGTGGGTTGAGTCACTGACGTGGTCTTCCTGTCTGGGTTGGCGCCCCCCCTTGGGTTGTGCCGTGGCGGAGATCTTTGTGGGCTATACTCAGCCTTGTCTCAGGATGGTAAGTTGGTGGTTGAAGATATCCCTCTAGTGGTGTGGGGGCTGTGCTTTGGCAAAGTGGGTGGGGTTATATCCTACCTGTTTGGCCCTGTCCGGGGGTATCATCGGATGGTGCCACAATGTCTCCTGACTCCTCCTGTCTCAACCTCCAGTATTTATGCTGCAGTAGTTTATGTGTCGGGGGGCTAGGGTCAGTCTGTTATATCTCGAGTATTTCTCCTGTCTTATCCGGTGTCCTGTGTGAATTTAAGTATGCTCTCTCTAATTCTCTCTTTCTTTCTCTCTCTTGGAGGACCTGAGCCCTAGGACCATGCCTCAGGACTACGTGGCATGATGACTCCTTGCTGTCCCCAGTCCACCTGGCCGTGCCGCTGCTCCAGTTTCAACTGTTCTGCCTGCGGCTATGGAACCTTGACCTGTTTACCGGATGTGCTACCTGTCCCAGACCTGCTGTTTTCAACTCTCTAGAGAGCAGGAGCGGTAGAGATTCATAACAGATGACTGAGAGTAAGCCAACTGAAATTTACACCTGAGGTGCTGACCTGTTACACCCTAGACAACTACTGTGATTATTATTATTGGACCATGCTGGTCATTTATGAACATTTGAACATCTTGGCCATGTTCTGTTATAATCTCCACCCGGCACTGTCAGAAGAGCACTGGCTGCCCCTCTTAGTCTGGTTCCTCTCTAGGTTTCTTCCTAAGTTTTGGCCTTTCTAGGGAGTTTTTCCTAGCCACCGTGCTTCTACACCTGCATTGCTTGCTGTTTGGGGTTTTAGGCTGGGTTTCTGTACAGCACTTTGAGATATCAGCTGATGTATGAAGGGCTGTATAAATACATTTGATTGATTGACTGATCTGGTTGCTCCTCATTACACACCACAGACAAGCAAATATTCTTTACATCATCAACATATGAATCACTACAAAACTTAATGTATGACCTATTATACACTATATTAGGCCCAGCCTTTGGAACTTTGGTTTTCCTAGATATTATTTTATTATATTATATTGTGATCACTACATCCTATGGATTTGGATACTGCTTTAAAGGAAAAATCTGCAGCGTTAGTAAACATGTGATCAATACATGTTGATGATTTAATTCCTGTTCTGTTTGTAACTACCCTGGTAGGTTGACTGACAACCTGATCCAGGTTGCAGGCACTGGTTACAGTTTGAAGTTTTTTCCTGAGTGGGCAGCTTGATGATAGCCAGTCAATATTTAAATCACCCAGAAAATATACTTCTCTGTTGATATTACATACATTATCAAGCATTTCACACATATATCCCATATACTGACTGTTAGCACTTGGTGGTCTATAGCACCTTCCCACAAGAATGGGCTTCGGGTGAGGTAGATGAACCTGTAGCCATATTACTTCAACAGTATTTAACATTAGATCGTTTCTAAGCTTTACAGGAATGTGGTTATGGAATGTGAGTATAGACAGCAACACTGCCTCCGTTGGCATTTCTGTCTTTTCGGTATTGCTACCACTGTATCATCAAAGGTATTATCTAAGTGAGTTTCAGAGATAGTCAGAATTTGAATGTCATCTGTTACAAGCAAGTTATTGACTTTATGGACCTTGTTTCTTAGGCTACATATGTTAATATGGGCAATTTTAATACTTTTCTGGGTTGCTTGATTGTTTTTAATGCTTTACTGTGAAGCTTATCAGAGGTAGACTTACTCATGTTATTTACATTGGAGCTGAAAGTGCAGGGTGAGCTGCATAAAGTGGTCTTTCTACTATTGCACACCACCTCAGTGCTAACAGTGCAACTGTGGTTTATAGGCTCATGATTACTGCTTACAATAGCTGTAGGATAAACAGATGTATTCGGTGCAATTGGGGTTACATAAATTAAATAACTTGCGTTGTGTTTGCCAATGCCCCTAAGATCATATACATTTGATGCAGAATTATGACGACTCTGTCACAATGGTAGGGATTAACTGAGCTGGTCCTGGATCATTTACCAGTCATTGTTTCAACGCAGCCTTGAAATGCGTGGACAGAGTCCAGGAGCCAAGATGATTTGGATGGACTCCGTCATTCCTGTAAAGTATCTTCTGTTTCCAAAATGTGTCAAAGTTCTCAATAAAAGTGAGAGCAGAGCTACAGTAGTCTTTTAGCCAGTTGTGTAATGCCAGCAGTCTGCTGAATCTTTCACACTATGGCCCAACTATGGTTTTTGCCTTGGGGACCGAGATGTTTCTCACCATAGTGCTGCCTATGATGACAGCTGGTGATGTTGAATGGGCCAGTCTCTCAGGCAGCCTCACGGTCTGGTGAGGCTGGGAGCTCCGAGGATCTAAACACGAGGTAGAAGCCACCGGAGAGGGAGACAGAGCTGAAGATGAAGCCGCAGGTACCTCCGGATCCGATCTTGATTGGGAGGTCACAATGGACGAAGACGCCAGAACCTCTGGATCCAGGCGAGTGACTAACCTCCATTGCTGGTTGGTTCGAGATCAGCTCTGTTCTCCAGGGAAGGGGGAGACCCCTTCGTGGATGGAACCCTGCCTAGCACCGGTCAGTCGGTTGTGGAGAGCCGACACGGTGGCGAAACTTCCACCAGACCAGAGCGGCATCCGGCTACTGGGGTGGAAGAATAAAAAAAAGTAACTGACGAGAATTCTCTTGGAACGTAATATGGCCGGCATTTTATTGTGAGGAATTCTAGGTCGGGTGAGCAGAAGGACTTGAGTTCCTGTATGTTGTTATGATTACACCATGAGTCGTTAATCATGAAGCATACACCCCCGCCCTTCCTCTTCCCAGAGAAGAGTTTATCTCTGTCGGTGTGATGCATGGAGAAGCCCGGTGGTTGAACCGATTCCGACAACGTATCCCGAGAGAGCCATGTTTCCACGAAACAGAGAATGTTAAAATCTCTGAAGTCTCTCTGGAAGGCAACCCTTGCTCGAATTTTGACTACCTTGTTGTCAAGAGACTGGACATTGGCGAGTAGTATACTCGGGAGCTGTGGGCGATGTGCACGTCTACGGAGCCTGACCAGGAGGCCGCTCCGGTCTGCCCCTTCTGTGGCGACGTTGTCTTTTGTTGGCTTCTGGGTTTAGATCCATTGTCCTGGGTGGTGGTTCAAACAGAGGATCCGCTTTGGGAAAGTCGTATTTCTGGTCGTAATGTTGGTAAGTTGACGTTGCTCTTATTTCCAATAGTTCTTCCCTGCTGTATGCAATAAGACTGAAGATTTCCTGGGGTAACAATGTAAGAAATAATACATAAAAAAAACAAAATACTGTATAGTTTCCCAAGGACTCGAAACGAGGTGATCATCTCTGTTGGCGCGATCTTGGTTTTTTAATTATTTTATTTTTTTTACCTTTATTTTACTAGGCAAGTCAGTTAAGAACAAATTCTTATTTTCAATGACGGCCTAGGAACAGTGGGTGAACTGCCTGTTCAGGGGCAGAACGACAGATTTGTACCTTGTCAGCTCGGGGATTTGAACTTGCAACCTTTCGGTTACAAGTCCAACACTCTAACCACTAGGCTACCCTGCCGCCCGGTTTCTGAGGACAATAAAGCCTGCGTCTTGTGACCGTAGGTATGTATGACAGCACCAAATCGAAGAGATAGGTAGGAGCAAGTCCAAGTAATGCTTTGTAGGTTAGCAGTAAAACATTGAAATCAGCCCTAGCATTAACAGGAAGCCAGTGTAGAGGCTGAAGTAATATGATCACATTTTGGGGTTCTAGTCAAGATTTTAGCAGCCATATTTAGTACTAAATTAAGTTTATGTATTTCTTTATCTGGGTAACTGGAGAGTAGAGCATTGCAGTAGTCAAATCTAGAATTGACGAAAACATGGATTAGCTGTTCTGCATAATTTTTGGACAAAAATATTTCGATTTTTGCAATGTTGCGAAGATGGAAAGAAAGCTGCCCTTGAATTATTCTTGATATGTTAGTCAAAAGAGAGATCACGGTCGAGAGTACCGCCAAGGTCCTTTACAGTTTTATTTGAGACAACTGTACAACCATCAAGATTAATTATCAGATCAAACAGCAGATCTTGGGACCTGTAACTGCTTTCGTTGCCGGATGACGAAGAGTAGTCGGACCAAAGCGCAGCGTGGCAAGTGTTCATATTTCTTTATTGAACTGAACACTGAATTAACAAAAACAACAAAGGGAAAACCCGAAACAGTCCTGCAAGGTGAAAAACACTAAACAGAAATTAACTACCCACAAAACTCAGGTGGGAAAAGGCTACCTAAGTATGGTTCTCAATCAGAGAGAATGATAGACAGCTGCCCCCGGCCAAACAACAAAGAAATCCAAAACATAGAAAATGAACATAGAATGCCCACCCTAGTCACACCCTGGCCTAACCAAAATAGATAATAAAAGCCTCTCTATGACCAGGGCGTGACAGTACCCCCCCCCCCCCCTCCAAAAGGTGTGGCCGCAAAACCTGACTCTAAAGGGGAGGGTCCGGGTGGGCCTTCTTTACGGCGGTGGCTCTGGTGCGGGACGTGGACCCCACTCCACCTTAGGCTTGGCCCACTTAGGTGGCGCCTCTGGAGCAGGGATCCTCGCCGCCGACCCCGGACTGGGGACCCTCGCAGCAGGCCCCAGACAGGAGGACGACTCTGGCAGCGCCGGACAGGCGGGCGACTCTGGCAGCGCCGGACAGGCGGGCGACTCTGGCAGCGCCGGACAGGCGGGAGACTCTGGCAGCGCCGGACAGGCGGGAGACTCTGGCAGCACCGGACAGGCAGGAGACTCTGGCCGCGCCGGACAGGCGGGAGACTCTGGCCGCGCCGGGCTGGGGGGAGACACAGGAGACCTGGTTCTGGGAACAGGCACAGGACTCACCCGGCTGGGGAGACACCGCATAGCTGGCCCCACCCATTCTGGCTGGATGCCAGCTTCAACCTGGCAAATGCGGGATGCTGGCACCTTGCACACCGGCCTATGAATGCTCGGCCGAGACACAGTGCGCACCACCCCATAGCACGGGGCCTGACCAATCTCATGCTCCCCACGGTAAGCACGGGGAGTGGGCTCAGGTCTCCAACCTCCGCCACCCAATTTTTTGGGGGGCTGCCTCTCGGGCCTCCTTGCCAGCAGTGTTCTCTCGTACCGCTGGTTCCCTTCTCCTGCTGCCTCCGCTCTCCGGGCTGCCTCCACCTGTTCCCATGGGAGGCAATCCCTTCCAGCCAGGATCTCCTCTCATGTGTAGGATCCCTTCTCATCCAGAATGTCCTCCCATGTCCATTCCTCCTTTTTACCACACTGCTTGGTCCGTTGGTGGTGGGTAGTTCTGTAATGGCTGTTGGTGGAAGAAGACCAAAGCGCAGCGTGGTACGTGTTCATACTTTTATTAATGGAACTGAACACTGATTAACAAAACAACAAAGAGAACGAACGAACCCGAAACAGTTCTGTCTGGTGCAGAAACAAAACAGAAAACAACTATCCACAAAACTCAGGTGGGAAAAGGCTACCTAAGTATGGTTCTCAATCAGAGACAACGATAGATAGCTGCCTCTGATTGAGAACCACACCCGGCCAAACAACAAAGAAATCCAAAACATAGAAAATGAACATAGAATGCCCACCCTAGTCACACCCTGGCCTAACCAAAATAGAGAATAAAAGCCTCTCTATGGCCAGGGCGTGACAGGACCTAGAACTAGCATCTCTGTTTTGTCTGAGTTTAAAAGTAAAAGATGTCCTTATGTCTGAAACACAGGCTTCCAGGGAAGGCAATTTTGGCACGCCACCATGTTTCATAGAAATGTACAACTGTGTGTTGTCCACATAGCAGTGAAAATTGACATTGTGTTTCCAAATGACATCACCAAGAGTAGAATATTAAGTGAAAACAATAGTGGTCCTAAAACACAACCTTGAGGAACACTGAAACATACCACTGATTTGTCAGAGGACAAACCACCCACAGACATTAACTGATATCTTTCTGACAGATAAGATCTAAACCAGGCAAGAACTTGTCCGTGTAGACCAATCCATCCAAAATAATGTGGTGATCGATGGTAGAGGGAGCACAAGGATCGATGCAGAGCCTTGGTCTGACGCCATTAAAATGTAATTTACCACCTTAACAATTGCGGTCTTAGTACTATGATGGGGTCTAAGACCAGACTGGAGCATTTCGTGTACATTATTTGTCAGGCAGTGAATTTCTTCACAACAGCTTTTCAACATTTTGTGAGAGGAATGGGAGATTCGTTTTTAACATTTTCTATGTCAAGGTTTGGATTTTTCAGGAAAGGCTTTATTACTGCCACTTTTAGTGAGTTGAGTACACATCCGGAGGATAGGGAGCAGTTTTTTATGTTCAACATTGGAGGGCTAAGCACAGGAAGTAGCTATTTCAGTAGTTTAGTTGGAATAGGGTCCAGTAGGCAGCTGGAAGGTTTAGAGGCCATGACTATTTTTGTGAATGTGTCGAGAGATATTGGATAAAGAAACTTGAGTGTCTCCCTTGATCCTAGTTACTGGCAGTCCTGTGCAGACTACGTTTTGGACAACTACGTTTTGGAGATATATGCAGATTCAAAGAGGAGTCTGTAATTTGCTCTCTAATGATCATGATCTTTTCGTCTAATAAATTCATGAATTCATCACTGCTGAAGTGAATGCCATCCTCACTTGGGGAATGGTGCTTTTTAGTTAGCTTTGCGACAGTATCAAAAATAAATGTAGGATTGAGCAGCTGTGAGGGATCTTCGATATTGCACAGTACTGTCTTTGCAAACTAGTCTGAAGACTTTCAGTTTGGTGGAGTGCCATTTCTTGTGATACATGTTTTTTGTTTTTAGAGGTGCGACTGCATCTAGGGAATTACTCTAGGTTAGGTTTAGATCCTTGGTTTAGATCCTTGGTTAACCACCTCCTTGGTTAGGTAGGCATTTCTGGAAAGGCATCTAGGAATCTTTGGGTTTACATTTGAGTCATTTAGCAGGGTTGTCCAAGAATTTATAGCGCGGCTTTTGATAATCCTTGGTTGGGGTCTGAGCAGATTATTTGTTGCGATTGCAAACCTAATAAGACATAAAAGTCCAGGATTATAAGGAAAAACATTTAGATCCCCAATATTTATTTCACTGGAAAAAAATAGATCCAGGATATGACTGGATCAGAAAACCTGTCAGAATCGGATGTGCAGCGCCACACATCTCCTTCGCATAGAGTTGATCAGGCTGTTGATTGTAGCTTGTAGAATGTTGTCCCACTCCTCTTCAATGGCTGTGCAAAGTTTCTGGATATTGTCGGGAACTGGAACATGCTGCACTACACAAAGATGCAGAGCATCCCAAACGTGCTCAGTGGGTGATATGTCTGGTGAGTATGCAGGCCATGGAAGAACTAGGACATTTTCAGCTTCCAGGAATTGTGTACAGATCTTTGCGACATGGGGCCATGACATGGGGACATCATGTGGAAACTTGAGGTGATGGCAGCGGATGAATGGCACGACAATGGGCCTCGGGATCTCATCACAGTATCTCTGTGCAATCAAATTGCCATCGATAAAATTCAATTGTGTTCATTGTCCATAGTTTATGCCTGGCCATACTATAACCCCACCACCACCATGGGGCACTATGTTCACAATGTTGACATCAGCAAACCCCTCACCCACATGACGCCATACACGCTACCCTGTCTGCCATCTGGCCAGGACAGTTGAAAACGGGATTCATTCATGAAAAGCACACTTCTCCAGCGTGGCAATGGCCATCGAAGGTGACCATTTGCCCACTGAACTTGGTTACGATGCCAAACTGCAGTCAGGTCAAGATCCTTGTTAGGACAACGACCACACAGATGTGCTTCTGTGGACATACCTGCAGTCAGCATGCCAATTGCACGCTCCCTCAAAACTTGAGACATCTGTGGCATTGTGTTGAGTGGCAAAACTGCACATTTTAGAGTGTGAACACGGCATAACTCCCCCTGAAACAACGCCCATCATAGCAATGGCGAACTTCATCAAATGCTTTTGTAAGTATTGGCAGTTTCATTTTGCAGTGACATCAGCTCTATCTGACCATTTCTGAAAGATTACACATTGGAGGACCTGTAAACAGATCGTTTGAATTCCATAATATTTTGCATTTACTTTTCCCCGAACCTCACCCAGTGGGCAAAACCAGGTTGAAAAGACGTCACTCTGACTAAGGTATTTTAACTGACCAGAATATGACATCTTTTTCTGACCACCATATGGCCAGTTGGTCATAATTGTGATCTTTATCTGACTAGCTGGTCATAATTCTGACCACTATTATGTGCTATATTATGTAGCCTCCAGGTCATAGTAAAGACCTGGTAATGACCTGGTAATGACCACCTGACTACAGCTTATTACCTACTGTTAAAAGTATTGCAGTTATATTGAAAACATTGTTCATTACATTTGTACTTGTTTACATAGTCTAATTCACAATTGTTTTGGGACAGCTGTATAAAGTAAATATTTCATAATGCTTCCAATTGAATTGGCAGAAAATTATTATTACATATAAACAAAAGATATGAGCAAAACGCATGGAATCTGACTTGAATGCTGTCTAGCAGCACCACCAACTCCTCCTTTGCCTCGGTTTCCTCCTCCATGACCTTCTGCCGATGAAATTGTATTGCTGGTGCTAAAACACATGAAGTTGAACACATTAAGGCCCTTTGTTATGGCAAGCCTAAATAAGTTCAGGATTAAAGATTTTCTTAATAAGTCACATAATAAGTTGCATGGACTAGTAGTGTTTACCATGAGTTTTGAATGACTACCTCATCTCTTGTAACACAGATTCAACCATAAAGACTATGGGATTTTTCCAATACCTCACAAAGGGCACCTACTGGTAGATGGGTACATTTTTAAAAGCAGACATTGAATATCCCTTTGAGTGTAGTGAAGTTATTAATTACACTTTGGATGGTGTATCAATACACCCAATCGCTACAAAGTTGCCGGAGTGGAAGGAAGTGGCTCAGGGATTTCACCATGAGGCCAATGGTGACCGTTACAAAGTTTAATGGCTGTGTTAGGAGAAAACTGAGGATGGATCAAGAACATTGTAGTTACACAACAATACTAACCAAATTAACAGAGTGAAAAGAAAGAAGCCTGTACAGAAATGTGGCAAAGCAATTAACTTTTTGTCCTTAACACAAAGTGGAAAATCCAATACAACACATTACTGAGTACCACTCTCCATATTTCAAGAATAGTGGTGGCTGCATCATGTATGCTTGTAATAGTTAAGGACTGGGGAGTGTTTCAGGGTAAAAAATAAACAGAATTTAGAATTTTGCTAAGCACGGGCTAAATCCTAGAGGAAAACCTGGTTCAGTCTGCTTTCCAGAAGACACTGGGAGATGTATTTACCTTTCAGAAGGACAATAACCTTAAGCACAAGGCCAAATCTACACTGGAGTTGCTTACCAAGAAGACAGTTGTCTCGTCTACTCTCGCTCCTCCCCTCCGGCATTCAAAGTCACCGGTTTACTAACCACCGGTCCTAGCAACCATCATTACTCGCACCTGGCATCAATCATTACACGCACCTGCGCTTCGTCATGAGGCACACCTGGACTCCATCACCTCACTCATTGCCTCCCCTTTATCTGGCACTCCCTTAGGTTATTTTTTTGAGGTGGTAGTGTTTCATGTCAAGACGCTACTCCTGTGTTGTATCGTTCTTTGTTATATTAAACTTACCACCTGCTTCTCGACTTCCAGCGTCTACGTTACAACAGTGAATGTTCCTGAGTGGCCAGGTTACAGTTTGTACTTAAATCTACTTGGAAATCTATGGCAAGACCTGAAAATGGTGGTCTGGCAATGATCAACAACCAATTTGACAGTGTTGGAAGAATTTTGAAAAGAATAATGGGCAAATGTTGCACAATCCAGATGTGGAAAGCTCTTAGACTTACCCAGAAAGACTCACAATTGTAATTGCTGCCAAAGGTGCTTCACAAAGTATTGACTCTGGGGTATAAATACTCATGTAAATGAGATATTTCTGTATTTAATTTGCAAACATTTCTAAAAACATGTTTTCACTTTGATGCTATGGGGTATTGTCACGCCCTGACCTTAGTATTCTTTGTTTTCTTTATTGTTTTGGTTAGGTCAGGATGTGACATGGGTGATGTATGTGTTTTGTACTGTCTAGGGTTTTTTTAGGTTTATGGTGTTGTTTACTATCTAGGTGTTTATGTATGTCTATGGTTGCCTAGATTGGTTCTCAATTAGAGGCAGCTGTTTATCGTTGTCTCTAATTGGGAACCATATTTAGCCAGCCATCTTCTTTGGGTATTTCGTGGGTTATTGTCTATGTCTAGATGCCTGGGTTTGCACTTTTGTTTCATAGCGTCATGTTCGTTTTGTTATTTTGTATAGTTTGTTTTAGTGTCTGTCTTTATTAAAAGTATCATGTATTCACATTACGCTGCGCGTTGGTCTCCTCCGTACAACGAACGTGACAGATATTGTGTGTAGATGGGTGAGATTTTTTTATGCATTTAGAATTCAGGCTATAGCACAACAAAATGAGGAATAAGTCAAGGGGTCTGAATACTTTCTGAAGGCACTGTATGTTTGTTTATTGTGAAGAAAATTTGCCGTAGCACACCTGGACTCATGACTCCTTTCTATGTGCACCAAAATAAGGATGTTTCCCTGAATTGCATTGTGAAAACCTAACACTAAGATCACAATTTAGAACTTAGCTAGTCATGTTGGCAATAGATCAAGCTTTCAAATCATGACTACCTGACCCAGATTGCGATTTATAATGGACCGTTTTTGGATTGCGTAAACAACAGTAACCGATGAGAACACAGCCGACTACTCCGCTTGAAAGGTAAATCACTTTTTAGGATGTCTCCATATTTGTCCCACTGTATTGGTTTGTACAGTATATGAAAGATTTCTATCAAACTTCCATACAAATGTTGGTTGGGGATGGTTAGGACTGATGTAGAGGAGGTGTACAGTGAATCAGAGGACAGTGACTAAGAGGATGAAAGTGGTTGATTAATTACTATCTTTCTGAAATGGTTGAGTTAAATGTATTATATTACAGTTAACCCAAGGTATTTTATGGAAGTGCTATCGTTTAAGTTAGATATATTATATTCCAGTTATGAACTATTTTCTTTGTGTTATGACATTTATGGTGTTATTTTATGTAAATACAGTGCCTTGCGAAAGTATTCGGCCCCCTTGAACTTTGCGACCTTTTGCCACATTTCAGGCTTCAAACAAAGATATAAAACTGTATTTTTTTGTGAAGAATCAACAACAAGTGGGACACAATCATGAAGTGGAACGACATTTATTGGATATTTCAAACTTTTTTAACAAATCAAAAACGGAAAAATTGGGCATGCAAAATGATTCAGCCCCCTTAAATTAATACTTTGTAGCGCCACCTTTTGCTGCGATTACAGCTGTAAGTCGCTTGGGGTATGTCTCTATCAGTTTTGCACATCGAGAGACTGAATTTTTTTCCCATTCCTCCTTGCAAAACAGCTCGAGCTCAGTGAGGTTGGATGGAGAGCATTTGTGAACAGCAGTTTTCAGTTCTTTCCACAGATTCTCGATTGGATTCAGGTCTGGACTTTGACTTGGCCATTCTAACACCTGGATATGTTTATTTTTGAACAATTCCATTGTAGATTTTGCTTTATGTTTTGGATCATTGTCTTGTTGGAAGACAAATCTCCGTCCCAGTCTCAGGTCTTTTGCAGACTCCATCAGGTTTTCTTCCAGAATGGTCCTGTGTTTGGCTCCATCTATCTTCCCATCAATTTTAACCATCTTCCCTGTCCCTGCTGAAGAAAAGCAGGCCCAAACCATGATGCTGCCACCACCATGTTTGACAGTGGGGATGGTGTGTTCAGGGTGATGAGCTGTGTTGCTTTTACGCCAAACATAACGTTTTGCATTGTTGCCAAAAAGTTCAATTTTGGTTTCATCTGACCACAGCACCTTCTTCCACATGTTTGGTGTGTCTCCCAGGTGGCTTGTGGCAAACTTTAAACAACACTTTTTATGGATATCTTTAAGAAATGGCTTTCTTCTTGCCACTCTTCCATAAAGTCCAGATTTGTGCAATATACGACTGATTGTTGTCCTATGGACAGAGTCTCCCACCTCAGCTGTAGATCTCTGCAGTTCATCCAGAGTGATCATGGGCCTCTTGGCTGCATCTCTGATCAGTCTTCTCCTTGTATGAGCTGAAAGTTTAGAGGGACGGCCAGGTCTTGGTAGATTTGCAGTGGTCTGATACTCCTTCCATTTCAATATTATCGCTTGCACAGTGCTCCTTGGGATGTTTAAAGCTTGGGAAATCTTTTTGTATCCAAATCCGACTTTAAACTTCTTCACAACAGTATCTCGGACCTGCCTGGTGTGTTCCTTGTTCTTCATGATGCTCTCTGCGCTTTTAACGGACCTCTGAGACTATCACAGTGCAGGTGCATTTATACGGAGACTTGATTACACACAGGTGGATTGTATTTATCATCATTAGTCATTTAGGTCAACATTGGATCATTCAGAGATCCTCACTGAACTTCTGGAGAGAGTTTGCTGCACTTAAAGTAAAGGGGCTGAATAATTTTGCACGCCCAATTTTTCAGTTTTTGATTTGTTAAAAAAGTTTGAAATATCCAATAAATGTCGTTCCACTTCATGATTGTGTCCCACTTGTTGTTGATTCTTCACAAAAAAAATACAGTTTTATATCTTTATGTTTGAAGCCTGAAATGTGGCAAAAGGTCGCAAAGTTCAAGGGGGCTGAATACTTTCGCAAGGCACTGTATGTTGTGCTAAGGTTCATATTCTAACATTTATTTGCTGACTTTGTTACAATATTGTTGCTAATTAAATGATAATGCCAGAGAAGCTGGTGTTTGGTGTGATTGAAGGATTGTGGTGACAATGTCACCAGCAAAGCACCCCCACACCATCACACCTCCTCCTATATGCCTCATAGTGGGAACCACACATGTGGAAATCATCCGTTGACCTACTCTGCGTCTCATAAAGACACAGCGGTTGGAACCAAAAATCTCATCAGACCAAAGAACAGATTTCCACTAGTCTAATGTACACTGCTCGTGTTTCTTGGCCCAAGCAAGTCTCTTCTTCTTATTTATGTTCTTTAGTAGTGATTTCTCTGCAGCAATTTGACCATGCAGCAATTTCACACAGTCTCCTCTGAACAGTTGATGTTGAGATGTGTCTGTTACTTGAACTCTGTGAAGCATTTCTTTGGGCTGCAATCTAAGGTGCAGTTAACTCTAATGAACTTATCCTCTGCAGTTTCATCATAGCGCTTGATAGTTTTTGCGACTGCACTTGAAGAAACTTTCAAAGTTCTTGACATTTTTCGGATTGATAGACCTCCATGTCTTTTAAAGTAATGTTGGACCGTCATTTCTCTTTGCTTATTTGAGCTGTTCTTGGCATAATATGGACTTGGTCTTTTACCAAATAGGGCTATTTTCTGTATACCACCCCTACCTTGTCAAAACACAACTGATTGGCTCAAACGCATTAAAAAGGAAAGAAATTCCACAAATAACTTTTAACAAGGCACACCTGTTAATTGAAGTGCATTCCAGGTGGCTAACTCATTAAGCTGGCTAAGAAA
The DNA here is from genome assembly GCF_034236695.1 of Oncorhynchus nerka. Classification (NCBI taxonomy): domain Eukaryota; kingdom Metazoa; phylum Chordata; class Actinopteri; order Salmoniformes; family Salmonidae; genus Oncorhynchus; species Oncorhynchus nerka. Next base: position 47,255,458 of record NC_088407.1, read on the forward strand.
ATGCAAAAAAGCATATCTCTACCTTAAAGTGACAGATTCTTCTGCCAATTTTTTTTTATTATGCTAATTCGATTTCCGAATGGGCTAGGATATCGGCTCTAGGGGTTAAAGTAGTTGACAATATCAGTGGGTTTTGTGATGAATGAGCCAATCTGATTGAATGATTGATGGAGCCGAGTACGCCTTTTTGCACAAAATTTAATTTAAGGTGCTCCAAAGCTTTATACTCTAATTCTTTATAATTTACTTTGTTTTGATAGTACAGTTTCTTCTTCTTTTGGTTCAGTATAGTCACGTGATCTCTCAATTTACAGTGTGTTTGCCAATTGGCTGTGCAGCCACACTTATTTGCCAATCCTTTTGCCTCATTCCTCTCAAACATACATTTTTTAAATTCCCTATCAATCCACCTGGATTTAACAGTTTTTTACAGTAATTTTCTTAATAAAGGGTGCATGCTTTTGTGTCACAAATGTGTCACGTGCAGCGTCTGGTTGCTCCTCAATACACACCTCAGACCAGCAAATATCCTTTACATATTCAACATAGGAATAACTACAAAACTTATTGTTTGACCTCTTGTACACTAGATTAGGCCCAGCCTTTGGAACTCTGGGTTTCCTAGGTATGGCTACTATATTATGATCCTACACCCAATGGATTTGGATTCTGCTTAAGAACAGATTTTGGCAGCATTAGTAAAGATGTCATCAATATACGTATGTGGAGGATTTAATTCCTGTGCTGTTTGTAAATACCCTTGTAGGTTTACTGATAAACTGAACCAGGTTGCAGGCACTAGTTACAGTTTGAAGCTTTTTCTTGAGTGGGCAGCTTGATGAAGCCCAGTCAATATTTAGGTCACCAAGAAAATATACATCTCTGTTGATATCACATACATTATTAAGCATTTCACACATAATATCCAGATACTGACTGTTAGCGCTTGATGGTCTATAGCAGCTTCCCACAAGAATGGGCTTCAGGTGAACCTGTAGCCATATTACTTCAACAACATTTGACATGCAATACTTTCTAAGCTTACAGGAATATGACTATAAACATAAATGGAAACACTTCCGCCATTGGCATTCCTGTCTCTTCTGAAGATGTTGAAACTATGTATTGCTACCACTGTGTCGTCAAAGGTGTTATTGAAGTGAGTTTCAGCATACAGTGCATTCGGAAAGTATTCAGACCCTTTGACTTTTCCCATGTGTTGTTACGTTAGAGCCTTATTCTAAAATTGATCAAATAACAATCAATCTACACATAATACCCCATAATGACAAAGCAAAAACATGTTTTTGAAAATGTTTGCTTATTTATATAAATAAAAAAATGGAAATATCACATTTACATAAGTTTTTAGACCCTTTAATTAGTACTTTGTTGAAGCACCTTTGGTAGCGATTACAGCCTTGATTATTCTTGGGTATGACGCTACAAGCTTGGCGTACCTGTATTTGGGGAGTTTTTCTCATTCTTCTCTGCAGATCCTCTCAATCTCTGTCAGGTTGGATAGGGAGCATCGCTGCACAGCTATTTTCAGGTTTCTCCAGAGATGTTCAATTGGGTTCATGTCCAGGCTCTGGCTTGGTCACTCAATGACATTCAGAGACTTGTCCCGAAGCCACTCCTGCGTTGTCTTTGTTGTGTGCTTAGGGTCGTTGTCCTGTTGGAAGGTGAACCTTCGCCCCAGAGGTCCTGAATGTCTGGAGAAAGTTTTCATCAAGGATCTCTCTGCACTTTGCTCATCTTTCCCTTCATCCTAACTAGTCTCTCCGTCCCTGCAGCTGAAAAACTTCCCCACAGCATGATGCTGCCACCACCATGCTTCACCGGAGGGATGCTGCCAGGTTTCCTCCAGATGTGACACTTGGCATCCAGGCCAAAGAGTTCAATCTTAGTTTCATCAGACCAGAGAATCTTGTTTCTCATGGTCTTAGAGTCCTTTAGCGGCCTTTTGGCATGAGCCTTTTACTGAGGAGTGGCTTCCATCTGGCCCCTTCACCATAAAAGCCTAATTAGTGGAGTTCTGCAGAGATGGTTGTCCTTCTGGAAGGCTCTCCCATCTCCACAGTGGAATTATTGAGCTCAGTGTGACCATCGGGTTCTTTGTCACCTCTCTGACCAAGGCCCTTCTACCCCGATTGCTCAGTTTGTCCGGATGGCCAGCTCTAGGAAGAATCTTGATGATTCCAAACTTCTTCCATTTATGAATGACTGTGTTCTTGGGGACCTTCATGCTACATATATTTTTGGTACCCTTACCCAGATCTGTGTCTCGACATAATCCTGTCTCGGAGCTCTACGGACAATTCCTTTGACCCCATGGCTTGGTTTTTGCTCTGACATGCACTGTCAACTGTGGGACCTTATATAGGCAGGTGGGTGCCTTTCCAAATCATGTCCAATCAATTGAATTTACCACAGGTGGACTCCAAACAATTTGTAGAACAATCTCAAGGATGATCAATGGAAACAGGATGCACCTGAGCTCAATTTTGAGCCTCATAGCAAAGGATCTGAATGCTTATGTACATTTCTGTTTTAAATTTTTTATAAATTTATAAACATTTTTTCTTTGTCATTATAGGGTATTGTGGGTAGATTGATAAGCCATTTTTTTTTAGGGGGGGGGTCAATTTTAGAGTAAGGCTGTAACATAACAAAATGTGGAAAAAGTCAAGTGGTATGAATACTTTCTGAAGGCACTGTATGAATGTTATTGGTTACTAGCAAGTTGTCAATTTCATGACCCTTGTTTCTTAGGCTACATACACTGAGTGTACAAAACCTTCAGGACTCCTGCTATTTCCATGATCTAGACTGACCAGGTGAGGCCAGGTGAAAGCTATGATCCCTTATTGATGTTAAATCTACTATTTCAATCAGTGTAGATGAAGCGGGGGAGACAGGTTAGAGGGCTTTTTAAGCCTTGAGACAATTGAGACGGATTGTGTTTGTGTGCCATTCAGAGGGTGAATGGGCAATACAAAATATTTAAGTGCTTTTGAGCGTATCAGGTATGAAGGTAAGACACAGATGCAGACCACATCGAATAAACAATAGTTTAATATTCCAACAGGGACAGGAAATAGACAGGCAGGGGTAAATAAACCAGAGGAAGGGAAACGGTACCGGGCGGCAGGCAGGCTCAGGGTCAGGGTAAAGCAGAGGTCAGTAATCCAGAGGTGGGCAAAGGTAAAGGTCAGCAGGCAGGCTCGGGGTCAGGGTCAGGCAGAGTGGTCAGGCAGGTGGGCTCGGAGTCAGGACAAGCAAGTGTCAAAACCAGGAGGGAGAGAAAAGCAGGAGCTGAGACACAGAACGCTGGTTGACTTGAACAAACAAGACGAACTGGCAACAGACAAACAGAGAACACAGGTATAAATGGGAGACAAAGGGCTGTGAGACATGGGTTTGACTCTGGACACATGAAAGATGGGATGTATACGAAGGGTACGGGGGCAACAGAAGACGAACAGCAGAGGGGCTAATGATCTTGAAGATGGGGAACGGCCTATAAACCCGGGGGTAGAGTTTGTGGGATTCCACCCGGAGGGGCAGATCCCGGGTGGATAGCCATACCTTCTGCCCAAGATGATACCAGGGAGCCGGGGTCCGATGGCAATCCGCTTGTTGTCGATACCGGGAGGTGGTCTTGAGGAGGGCCGGCCGGGCTCTCCTCTAGGTACGACGACAGCTGCGAACAAACATCTGGGCAGAAGGTATGCCGACCTCCCCTTCCTGCTCAGGGAGGAGTTGGGGCTGGTACCCCAGGGAACACTCAAATGGTGATAACCCTGTGGCAGAGCAGGGAAAGGTGTTGTGGGTGTATTCCACCCACACCAGCTGCTGGCTCAAGGTGGTGGGGTTGGCGGAGACCAGGCAGCCAGGGTGGTATCGAGGTCCTTGTTGCCTCGCTCCGAATGGCTGTTAGACTGGGGGTGGAACCCGGAGAACAGGCTGGCCGACCCAATGAGGGTGCAGAATGCCTTCCAGAACAGGGACGAGAACTGAGGGCCATGGTCAGAGACCATGTCCACGGGCAGTCCATGGATCCAGAAGATGTTCTGCACCATTAGCTGGGCCGTCTCCTTTGTAGAGGGTAACTTGGGGAGAGGAATGAAGAGGGTGGCCTTGGAAAAGCGGTCAGGGGAGATCCTTGACAGAGTCCAGGGAGATGTGAGACCAGGAGCGATGAGGGATGGGCAGAGGCTGGAGGAGGCCAGCCGGAGCTTGTCGAGTGGTCTTGTTCCGTGCACAAACCGTTAATGCGGCGACAAAGGCGGTGATGTCCGGAACCATGAAAGGCCACCAAAAGCGTTGTCGGTTGGGACCACTGCGCCTCCTGGACCTGTTTCCCGATACCCCAGCTGAGTACCGTTGCTAGGCATGAGGTGAGAAGGATGGTCTCAGGCTCCGGGGTGGTAGCTGTGGGGTTATAGCGGCAAGACAGGGCATCCGGCTTGACGTTCTTGGACCCCGGCCGATAGGAGAGGGAAAACTTAAACCGGGTAAACAGCAGGGCCCATCTCGCCTGCCTGGAGTTGAGGCACTTGGCGCTGCGGAGATACTCCAGGTTTTTGTGGTCGGTCCACACAATGAATGGATGTTCCGCCCCTTTTAGCCAGTGCCTCCATTCCTCCAATGCCAGCTACACCGCGAGAAGCTCATGATTTCCCACATCGTAATTCCTCTTTGTGGCGGTGAGGCGGTTGGAGAAGAAGGCACAGGGATGCAGCTTAAGGCCCAGGGCAGAACTTTGGGACAGAACAGCTCCCACCCCAACACCCAAAGCATCAGCCTCCACCACGGGAAGGGTCCGGATGAACCAGGATCAGAGATGTGGTGAAGCGGTGTTTAAGGCCCCAGAACACCCGGTCCGCGGCCGAGGACCACATGAACGGAACCTTGGTAGAGGTGAGGGCAGACAGGGGGGAGGCCAGGGTGCTGTATCCCCGGATGAAGCGGCGATAAATGTTGGCGAACCCCAGGAAGCATTGCAGCTGGACCCTAGGCTGAGGCCAATCCACCACCGCTTTAACCTTCTCTGGATCCATCTTGATGCTCCCAGCAGAGATGATGTAGCCCAGAAAAGGAATGGTGGAGCGATGGAACTCGCACTTTTCCGCCTTAACAAACAACTGGTTCTCCAGAAGGCGCTGGAGAACCTGCTGGAGATGGAGCACATGTTCATGGGGGGAGCGGGAGAAGACGAGAATGTCATCAATGTAGACGAAGACAAACCGGTTCAGCATGTTGTGGAGAATGTCATTTACCAGATCCTGGAACAAGGCAGGGGTGTTGGTGAGGCCAAAGGGCATGACCAGGTATTTGTAGTGGCCGCTGGCCGTGTTGAAGGCGGTCTTCCACTCATCCCCCTCTCATATCCACTCCAGGTGGCAGGTGTTACGTAGATCCAGCTTGGGGAACACAGTGGCCCCCTGGAGCAGCTCGAAGGCTGAGGAAATTAGTGGTAGCGGATAATGGTTCTTAACCATGATGTCATTAAGTCCCTGGTAGTCAATGCATGGGAGCAGGGTCTTGTCCTTCTTCTCCACGAAGAAGAACCCTGTGCCAGCGGGAGAGGAAGAGGGACGGATAAATCCAGTAGCTAGGGAGTCCCCAATGTAGTCCTCCACAGTCTTGATTTCAGGTCCCGACAGCGAGTACAGACACCCCCATGGGCGGCGTGATGCTAGGGATAAGGTCAATCCCACAGTCATAGGGGCGGTGCGGCGGAGGGAAGTGGCCCGGGACATGCTGAACACCTCCTGGAGGTCCTTGTACTCTGGGGGAATGGCGGAGAGGTCCAGAACCATCTCCTAGGACCCAGGAAGACGTCCCGGGGAAGGTTGCGCTGACTTCAGACAATGGGCGTGGCAGAACGGATTCCAGCCCATTATGGCACCCGTAGACCAGTTGATGAGTGGGTTATGTCGCTGGAGCCAGGAAAATCCCAAAACCACTGTGATCTGGGGGGACTTGATGAGAAGGAACTGAATGGTCTCACTGTGATTCCCTGACACCCGTAGGTTGGTGGGAGTGATGTTATGGGTGACCCAACCTATAGAGCGCCGGTCCAATGCTCTACCATCCACGGGAATGGAGAGAGGCTGAGTGGGAATGTTCAGCTAGGAAGCCAGTGTGGCATCCAAAAAGCTCTCATCGGCCCCAGAGTCAATGAGGACCCAGAGAGATTTGGACTGGTTTCCCCACTGCAGAATGACATGAAAAGGGGTGCGAGTAAGGGAAGCAGAAAAGTTCCCCATATGGCCCACCAGAGTACTCGCTCCTACCGGTGAGCCTGGTCTTTTACCTGGCACGAGGACACAAAATGACCAAAAGTCCCACAAGACAGACAGCTTTTTGTGCTGATCCGGTGTTGCCTTTCCGCTGGCGACAGCCCAGCCCTGCCTAGTTGCATGGGCTCGGGAAACAGTGCCTCGGCCCTCCTCGGTGACTCTCCAGGAAGGTTGGGAAATCTCAGGTGCTCTCAGCTACAGGACCGTCAGGCACTTCTGGTATGACTCGGAGGCGAGGTGGAATCCCTGGACGTGCGAGTGAAATCAAATTTCCTCTCTATCCGTTGTTCCCACAATCGCCCTTCGATGCTAATGGTCAAATAGGTGAGAGAGTCTAAATCTGTGGGTAACTCCCGTGCTGCAAGCTCGTCCTTAAATTGTTTAACTTCAAACGTTTCAGGGTCAAATGTTTCAGGTAGCCTCACCCACTGGGAATGTGATGAAAGAAATTAAAGCTGAAATAAATCATTCTCTCTACTATTATTCTGACATTTCACATTCTTAAAATAAAGTGGTGATCCTAACTGACCTAAAACAGGCAATTTGTACATGGATTAAATGTCAGGAATTGTGAAAAACTGAGTTTAAATGTATTTGGCTAAGGTGTATGTAAACTTCCAACTTCAACTGTATATATATATATATATATATACGTTGGATCCGTATCTATTTTTGACTTAACCCTTCTTTTTCTTAAAACTGTATTGTTGGTTAACTGCTTGTAAGTCAGCATTTCACTGTAATACACACAACCTGTTGTATTCGGCGCATTTGACAAATAAAATGTCATTTGATTTTAGTTATGGTCAGGCCTTAGGGGTCCTAGCCCGCCCTACCGTACCTCCTTGCCTGTCCAAATAAAATATTGAAATATTGATAATTTATTTCATGAGACTCACCCCGACAGAACGAAGCATCAATCTCAGATAAAGCATCCAATCAAGCGAAACAGTGCTCTGTATCTGATGCTGTCTGGACAAGAAGAGTATGGCATGTCATATTTCTGTCCAGACAGGATCAGATACATGTGCTACATTTAGTAAGGCAGAGGGGTGCTGTTGAGGTCGCTCAGATGCTTTCTCCAGTGATAGTTTCAGCAGAGAGGAAGAGGCGAAGCGAGAGGGCTCACTCTTGTCAACATCTGTCCAGAATACATACAATACGTTTTTATGGTCATATTATGCAGACCAAAGCTTGCCTTTGCGACGACTTCCATTGTTAGGGTTGAGACATGAGCATCTCGTCATTATATATTGATCTCTGGTTTCAGCCTCTTTCGAATTGGAAAGGACAGTTGCACAGCACACTTTTTAAAAATAAATTCCTCATTACATGTCACCAGTAGGCCTAGTAAATGTACCACCATTTGGTTACATTAATATCTGTTAATACATATATTGATTACAATAATTTAGCCTACCGTTCTCATTACCGTAGTGGAAATTGTTTGAATAGTTCACAACCTGCTACACTTATGAGAAACAAGTTTGGGTTTATTTCATAACCATAATTTACGAGTTTTGTCAACAACAACAAAAAGCATTTTGTTTGGAGTGCTCCATGTAAGCAATGAACATCTCATCATTATACACAGATTTCTGGTTTAAAACTACAAGGGTTCAATGAACCACAGAACGAGGAATACTTCAGAAAGAGATTCAGTGATGAGAGCCTGGCTAGCAGAATCATATCCCACATAAAGACATCTAGGAGTCTCCACATCATATGCCACATATCAGTCTTCTGTTGGATTTGTGTTACAGTCCTTGAGTAGATTTTGAATACAGATAAGAGAGCAAAGATACCGAAGACTCTGACAGAGATGTACGCACACTTCCTGGTATTTCAAGCCAATCAGAAAATAGCTAAATATCGTGGAGAAAAAAAAACATGGTAGATACACACTAGGATAAAGAGAGCATTCTGGCACTGGGGAAACTGGCTTTTCTACAGCTGGTAAAAGGCACCCTGATTTTCCACGAGGCAGACCTGGAAGAGTGTGGCAATGATGTCACTGAAGCTTCTGTATACTCAGGAGTGTGCACAGGGATATTTAGGGAGGAAAGTGGACTGGTCCAGAAGAAGATGTACTGTTTTGTGCAATCGGAGCATTCAGGAGTTTATTGCTGCTCTATATGTTTTTCTCTCATTCAACAACAACAATGTGAATGCACGAGTCAAATTGGACTCATTTCCGAGACAGACACGATGACAGTCTTCCACAAGAGTGCTGTTGATAATAAGGCCTTACAAATCTGAAATGGACATCTTGACCTGTTCCTCCGCTTCCTTCTGAGCCTCTCACTGGAGTCCAATCAGAAACTCTTAGGAAGCCTACTGACACAGTCAGGAAATAGCTCAAAGAGTCATGAGGAGACAGTCAAGTACATCAAGGACAAGATCAGGGAGAATCCCTCTCTAGAGAGATGCATCAATCTGTTCCACTGTCTAAATGAACTGAATGACCATTCTCTAATGGAGGAGATCCAAACCTACCTGAGCTCAGGTGGAAAATAACTCTCACTTGCACAATGGTCAGCTCTGGCCTTTGTTTTGCTGACTTCAGAACAGGTCCTGGACATGTTTGACCTAAAGAAATACATTGGTTCAGAAGAATGTCTTCTGAGCCTGCTGCCTGTAGTCAATGTTGTGAAAACAGCTCTGTAAGTATGCACATTATATTTAAAATCTGATGAGCAGGGATATGTATCATGTGTTACATCATCAAAAGCAAAACCCTCATCATTGTCTTTTTAACGCATCTTGTCCAGGTTAAGTCAATGTAAACTTACAGAGACATGCTGTAGTCCTCTGGTCTGAACTCTGACCTCAAACCCCTCATACATGAGAGAGCTGACGTGAAAGATTCAGGAGGGAAGCTGCTCTCTAGTAGAGGACTGATGAATCCTCACTGTGAACTGGAGACACTGAGGTCAGTAACTCTAACTGGTTCAACAAGTGTTATTTGCATGGGTGTATAGACCACAATGTCATCCTAATGTGCTAATATACTTTATTACCGCTAAACTGGATATTTGTATATAGGGTCCTGTCATCAGAGTAGATAATTATCACAGACCTCCTAAATTCTGATCATCAATGCAAATAATCAACTGAATAAGAAGCTAAACTGCATTAATTACTGTAAGTGTAAAGGTAGGTTTACAGTTCGTCTGTTGACATGTCTGTAGGCAACTGTCACAGCGACATCATGAACATTCTATTGTCATCTGTTATCCTAATGGCTCGCCATTACCTTGTAAATAATGATCTTGCTGTGAGTCTATTCCTGTAATAATGAATAAAAATGTGCTAGAGTCCAAATGTCAGCTAGCTAGCTAACAAGCTACCAATGAACCAAGACATAGTTCAGAAAGTTGTTTTAGTTGCCTGGCTTGCATATACAAAATATGTTTTAAATGGATGAGTTTATTGGTGTTAAAATAGTGGAAGTATGCTATTTGGAGTACAAGGCTTCTGATGTCATGCAGAGACTTGTGTTTATACTTTTTCATAACGGCAATGACAAATTCGATGTCGGGCAACAATAGTATTTTCGTTATGTCACTGCCACAACTGTCTACAGACATGTGGACAGCTATACCAGCTTTTAAACTTCTTTTCATGTCTGTGTGACAAGGAAACCGACAGTCGCAGTAACGGTCTACAGACATTCCACCGGAGTATAAATTAAATATTGTTTTGACAGCAAAACTTGTCGCATTTGAATTGTTTACAGACATGTCGTTAGACCAAGTATAAACCAGCCTTAAGCCTGTGCCAACATGAGCCGTAAACCTGTGTCAACATGATTTGGTGAAATTGTGTGGTTCAGGACAATAGAGACCTCACATGACTGTCTTTTGTAAGGTAGCATGTTGAGACAAAGGCATGCTCTGCAGCTTGGGTCTCCTTTTCCAATTCAATTTATATAATTTATTTAGGTTGAATATGTGTAGACTTACCTCCAACTGCTGTGAGGCTCTGGCCCCAGCTCTCAGCTCTAATTCCCAACACCTGAGAGAGCTGGAACTGAGTAACAATGATTCAGGAGTGAAGCTGCTTTCTGCTGGACTGGCGAATGCACACTGTAATCTTGAGATACTGAGGTAAGTCTTGCTGTGCTTGTTCAACATAATTTTCACGATTCTTTCACATGACTTTTAGGGCACTATATTGGCCCAGTGTTTTTCGGTTCAGCTAAACTGAATGTTCATAGTTCCCAAACAAATAACTTTAAATCAATGATATCAAATAATGTGTTGACTTTCATAAAGATATGGAATATTTCTGGGAATAAGAAACCGTGTCATGGAAAAGGGCGAAATACAGAGCTGCCTGGCACTTGGTCCACCACCAGTCGCTCTGGATAAGAGCGTCTGCTAAATGTAAATGTAAATGGTGTCATTGAAATCATATTAAACTCTCTGCAGGTTGTCATTCTGTGGAGTCAAAGAGGAAGGCTGTGCTTCTCTGGCCTCAGCTCTGAAGTCAAACCCCTCACACATGAGAGAGCTAGACCTGATCTTCAACTGCCCAGGAGACTCTAGAGAGAGACTGCTCTCTGCTAGATTGAAGGACCCACACTTCAAACTCAATGAAGTTGATTATTTATGTGAATATCCAGCAATGCTCGGAATTATACAGTTAGCGTCTATGTATAATATTTTTTACCCTCTCTCACTCTTCGTCGAAAAGCTCAGTTTGCACACAGCACTGTATAGGCCCACATAGGCTGTTGCGTGCGTGCCTGAGTGTGCACATGCTTATGTCAATCACATGCTGTTCTTCTGTTTTTACCGTAGTATGGACCGTGGAGAGTGCAGGGCTGATAAACCTGGGCAAAAGAGATGTAAGTAGAAAAATTATATTATTTCATTAACAGTAAAACAAATAAAAATAATAATGATGATAATGAATAATGATGATTTGTAAATGTATTGTTCCTTGGTCTCCCCCATCAGATGCCCGTGAGTTCACACTGGACACACGCACAGTACACAAACTGCTCTCACTGCCTGAGGAGAAGAGAAAGGTGCCACTGGAGAAAGAGGAGTATCCTGATCACCCAGATATATTTCGGATAGAGCCACAGGTGCTGTGTAAAGAGGAGCTGTCTGGGCGCTGTTACTGGCAGGTAGAGTGGAGGGATGGGGCTGAGATAGGAGTGACATATAAAGGAATCAGCAGGAGGCAGGGAGGTCACGATTCAAGTCTCGGACGCAATGACAAGTCATGGATTCTATTCTACTTGCATAAAAACTGTTATGCCCATCGCAATAATAAGACCACTAGGATACCTGCCTCCTTCTCCCACTCTAACAGAGTAGGAGAGTATCTGGACAGGGTGGCCGGCACTCTTTCCTTCTACAATATCTCATCCAAAACACTCATCCGCCTGTACACATTCTACGCCGCATGCACTGAACCCCTCTACCCAGGGTTTCGGTTTCGGCTCGACTCGTCAGTGTCCCTGTGGGTAGAACAGCCTCCTCTGTCCTGGAGCAACACCTGAGTCTTTAGGGAAGTCAAACTCCTGTTCAAACACAACAATGTGTCATTGTCACTTGTGCTCCCTCTCCGGGCCTCTCGGTCACCAGGCTGCTCGTTATGGTGCACACCTGTCAGCATCGTTACGCGCATCTGCGCTGAATGACACTCACCTGGACTCCATCACCTCATTGTTTCTGTTTCTGTTTCATGTCTGTGCGTTGTTCGTGGTTCTTGTTACGTTTCATTCATTCACTCCCTGAACTTGCTTCCCGACTCCCAGCGCACACGTTACAGTCATGATGGAATAGGTTTGACTTTGAACTCAACCACACACATGCTCAAGTCAAGAGTTGAAAACTGTCAGGGAAGTCAAACTCCTGTTCAAACACAACCATGTGTCATGGTGGAATAGGTTTCACTTTGACACACACGTGAACACACTCAAGTCATGAGTTAACATCTGTTTATGTACAGTACATAATCATTAATATACTCTAATGTAGTTGACCACAGTGGTTGAATATACAGTTGAAAGTCCGTGTTGCCCAGCAACAGCCCCAAAACATCATTACTCTAGAGGAGATCTGCATGGAGGAATGGGCCAAAATACCAGCAACAGTATGTGAAAACCTTGTGAAGACTTTTGACCAAACATGAAGAACTTTGACAAAACATTTGACCTCTGTCATTGCCAACAAAGGGTATATAACAAAGTATTGAGATAAACTTTTGTTATTGACCAAATACTTATTTTCCACCATAATTTGCAAATAAATTCATTAAAAATCCTACAATGTGATTTTCTGGATTTGTTTTCTCATTTTGTCTGTCATAGTTGAAGTGTACCTATGATGAAAATTACAGGCCTCTCTCATCTTTTTAAGTGGGAGAACTTGCACAATTTGTGGCTGTCTAAATACTTTTTGCCCCACTGTACTTTTTTGCCCCACTGTAAACATTTCATTTGGAGGGATCTCAAAGAGGTATCTTGTCATTTCTTATCCTTGGTTTTTATAAATATTCATGTTAATGTTTAGTTATGTCATTGTTGTGACTGTAATTCTCGTTCTGTATGAACTCAATACACTGAATGGAATATCCTGTACAGTTTTATTTAGCAAAATTGAGTTGAATAAAATAATATTGTTTTGTTATAGCATGCTAATACCGGTTGTCTATCAATTTTATTTGCTTGATAGCAAGTTCACTCATTTTAAAATGCATATCTTCCATGCCTCTCTTGAGTCACTGCTTCTGTACATGGTTGGATTCACTTAGAATGTAACACTCAAACTTCATCATTCCTAAAAACTCCAGCATTGTTTGCATTATATTTCAAACCCCCATTTTATCATCCCAGGTTCATCATTCATCTCTCTTCCTTTCTTCAGGCGGTTCAGATAACATTTCCTCCTCTTTTTCTAACCCTGCGTATCACTACTGTAAAGTCTTCCAAACGGATCTCTTTATCTTTTCTCAAATGGAAGGAGGCTGACAGAGGAGCGCTTTGTTTCTCACACTTGGTATCTTTAATTGCTGGTAAAAGACACACACACAGACAGTGTGTTGTTGAGTACTTGGTGACTGCAGTTCTTATAATAGGATCTCCATAAATGGCGAAGTAAACTAAAACATGCAGTCCTATGAGATACAATAATAAACGTATAATATAATAAAAAGTCAGAAGTATGTTCACGATTTGACAAGGGAACAACCTTCCCACCTCTTTCATTGTCAATAATACAATTTTGTCCATATTCTTGATGAAGAATGTTAATAAACTCACTCACTTGAGACCACAAAATCAAAGAAATAGTGCTTCTAAATAGCTCTATGTTGAAGTTATAAAATAAATAAAATAAAATAAATTAAGTTCATTATCATTTATACAGCCATTCTACCTGGTTTAAGTCACTGATTGCCCCCCATCTATCTTCAGAGCTCGTGCTGCTAGGCGACCTAAACTGGAACATGCTTAACACCCCAGCCATCCTACAATCTAAACTTGATGCCCTCAATCTCACACAAATTATCAATGAACCTACCAGGTACCCCCCCCCCCCCCCCCAAAGCCTTGAACACGGGCACCCTCATAGATATCATCCTAACCAACTTCCCCTCTAAATACACCTCTGCTGTCTTCAACCAAAATCTCAGCGATCACTGCCTCATTGCCTGCATCCGTAATGGGTCAGCGGTCAAACGACCGCCACTCATCACTGTAAAACGCTCCCTGAAACACTTCAGCGAGCAGGCCTTTCTAATCGACCTGGCCGGGGTATCCTGGAAGGATATTGATCTCATCCCGTCAGTAGAGGATGCCTGGATATAAAAAAAAAAAAAAGCCTTCCTAACCATCTTAAATAAACATGCCCCATTCAAGAAATTTAGAACCAGGAACAGATATAGCCCATGGTTCTCCCCAGACCTGACTGCCCTTAACCAACACAAAAACATCCTATGGCGTTCTGCATTAGCATCGAACAGCCCCCGTGATATGCAGCTGTTCAGGGAAGCTAGAAACCGTTATACACAGGCAGTTAGAAAAGCCAAGGCTAGCTTTTTCAAGCAGAAATTTGCTTCCTGCAACACTAACTCAAAAAAGTTCTGGGACACTTTAAAGTCCATGGAGAATAAGAATACCTCCTCCCAGCTGCCCACTGCACTGAAGATAGGAAACACTGTCACCACTGATAAATCCACCATAATTGAGAATTTCAATAAGCATTTTTCTACGGCTGGCCATGCTTTCCACCTGGCTACTCCTACCCCGGTCAACAGCACTGCACCCCCAACAGCAACTCGCCCAAGCCTTCCCCATTTCTCCTTCTCCCAAATCCATTCAGCTGATGTTCTGAAAGAGCTGAAAAATCTGGACCCCTACAAATCAGCCGGGCTAGACAATCTGGACCCTTTCTTTCTAAAATTATCTGCCGAAATTGTTGCCACCCCTATTACTAGCCTGTTCAACCTCTCTTTCGTGTCGTCTGAGATTCCCAAAGATTGGAAAGCAGCAGCGGTCATCCCCCTCTTCAAAGGGGGGGACACTCTTGACCCAAACTGCTACAGACCTATATCTATCCTACCATGCCTTTCTAAGGTCTTCGAAAGCCAAGTCAACAAACAGATTACCGACCATTTCGAATCTCACCATACCTTCTCTGCTATGCAATCTGGTTTCAGAGCTGGTCATGGGTGCACCTCAGCCACGCTCAAGGTCCTAAACGATATATTAACTGCCATCGATAAGAAACATTACTGTGCAGCCGTATTCATTGATCTGGCCAAGGCTTTCGACTCTGTCAATCACCACATCCTCATCGGCAGACTCGACAGCCTTGGTTTCTCAAATGATTGCCTCGCCTGGTTCACCAACTACTTCTCTGATAGATTTCAGTGTGTCAAATCGGAGGGTCTGCTGTCCGGACCTCTGGCAGTCTCTATGGGGGTGCCACAGGGTTCAATTCTTGGACCGACTCTCTTCTCTATATACATCAATGAGGTCGCTCTTGCTGCTGGTGAGTCTCTGATCCACCTCTACGCAGACGACACCATTCTGTATACTTCCGGCCCTTCTTTGGATACTGTGTTAACAACCCTCCAGGCAAGCTTCAATGCCATACAACTCTCCTTCCGTGGCCTCCAATTGGTCTTAAATACAAGTAAAACTAAATGCATGCTCTTCAACCGATCGCTACCTGCACCTACCCGCCTGTCCAACATCACTACTCTGGACGGCTCTGACTTAGAATACGTGGACAACTACAAATACTTAGGTGTCTGGTTAGACTGTAAACTCTCCTTCCAGACCCATATCAAACATCTCCAATCCAAAGTTAAATCTAGAATTGGCTTCCTATTTCGCAACAAAGCATCCTTCACTCATGCTGCCAAACATACCCTTGTAAAACTGACCATCCTACCAATCCTCGACTTTGGCGATGTCATTTACAAAATAGCCTCCAATACCCTACTCAACAAATTGGATGCAGTCTATCACAGTGCAATCCGTTTTGTCACCAAAGCCCCATATACTACCCACCATTGCGACCTGTACGCTCTCGTTGGCTGGCCCTCGCTTCATACTCGTCGCCAAACACCTCTGGCTCCATGTCATCTACAAGACCCTGCTAGGTAAAGTCCCCCCTTATCTCAGCTCGCTGGTCACCATAGCATCTCCCACCTGTAGCACACGCTCCAGCAGGTATATCTCTCTAGTCACCCCCAAAACCAATTCTTTCTTTGGCCGCCTCTCCTTCCAGTTCTCTGCTGCCAATGACTGGAACGAACTACAAAAATCTCTGAAACTGGAAACACTTATCTCCCTCACTAGCTTTAAGCACCAACTGTCAGAGCATCTTACAGATTACTGCACCTGTACATAGCCCACCTATAATTTAGCCCAAACAACTACCTCTTTCCCAACTGTATTTAATTAATTTATTTATTTAGCTCCTTTGCACCCCATTATTTTTATTTCTACTTTGCACATTCTTCCATTGCAAAACTACCATTCCAGTGTTTTACTTGCTATATTGTATTTACTTTGCCACCATGGCCTTTTCGCCTTTACCTCCCTTCTCACCTCATTTGCTCACATTGTATATAGACTTGTTTATACTGTATTATTGACTGTATGTTTGTTTTACTCCATGTGTAACTCTGTGTCGTTGTATCTGTCGAACTGCTTTGCTTTATCTTGGCCAGGTCGCAATTGTAAATGAGAACATGTTCTCAACTTGCCTACCTGGTTAAATAAAGGTGAAAAAAAAAATGAAAAAAATATAAGTTCAGACTGGAGTATTTTTTTTCATCAAAAATAAATAAATCATTATAATTGTATTTTACTTTTAATTACTCAGACACCCGAGACCCACTCAAAACCTCCCAAATTTGCGTCGTGACCCACCAGTTGAGAATCGCTGCATTAAAATACCTGCGTGACATACCTGGTGTCTTGGTGAATACTCGGCGACTGCAGTTTTTACAACAGAATCTGGGTATTAAGATAAAATAAAATCATGTCACTTTTCACGAAACCAATGCTAATGTGAGCATAGCTATAGCATAACCATATTTACCAATGGACGGAGCTAGCATAGCTAACTGAGGTGAAATGCGAAATGTCCAGTTACTGGACAAAAGTCCAATTAAACCATCACGAAACACACTAACATAAATAACGAGTATAGCACTTTAGAGGTTTGCAACTTACAACAAGTTATACAGTATATCAAAAAAAAATATTGAAATACAATGGACAATAATACATAGCTACCTCCAGCAATGGTAAAAATAACTGAGCTGAGAATGCAAAAGACCCAGGATGTAACCAGCAGTCCCATATTACGCCAGTAGAGATCACTCTGAACACATGACAACATGAAAAACAACTACTTTTGGCGAGTCCCTCAACTCAACAGGGACATTTCTAACCCTGTTCATGTATTTTATTCATTTATTTAACATTTATTTAACTAGGCAAGTCAGTTAAGAACAAATTCTTATTTACCCCTGCCAAACCCTAACCCGGAGGACGCTGGGCCAATACACCTGTCTGTTCACAAGCTGCTCTGTTGCGCCATCAACAGTGTGTAGCAACATCTCTGCATATATGCACTCTGTTATTAATACATACGCATGTTGTGATGTAGCCCGATGTAGTCATTTTGTTGTTACATTTTTTTATTTTAATTGTAGCCTTTATTGCTTAAGGAGATTGGACACATACAAACTCTCTCTCTCTCTCATACAAGTTCATATATATCGTGAGTGCAAATATTATATGCCACCATGTGATCACATTATAGCAATAAAATAGAAATAAAAACAACAGAGTGGCTGCGGTTCCGTATTTTCTGGAACAGGTATTTTCTGGACTAATGATATGGAGATTTCTGTACTTGTGCAGCAGGATCCGTTACCGCTTCCCCCTTTCGAGTCCTTTCCCCTACTGCTCAGTGCTCAATCTGTGACTCCGCTGCCACTTGAACAAGAAACACAGCTTGAACAAACTTAGTTCTTTGTCTGTTTAACAGTAATCTATTGCAAACATAGGCACGACACAACAGGCAGTCTAGCAATTTATTTTTATTTTTTTCAGGAGGGGTGTTAGCCTACATGCAGCTATTTAGTTATTACTGCATGCAAGACACTGACAGGCAGTCAATAGCAAACATTGGCTATTGAGAGGCAGGAGGCAGAGTTATTTGTTATAGCAACACTGGCTATAGCAACACTGGCTATATGGCAGCATAAATATAACAACAGATAGCCTTCATATTTTTTGAACGTTAATTCAAATCGGCGTTTTTTTATTTATTTCAGCACAAAACAACACCGGCAACAGACCAACAAACAACAACAACAACAAAAGAAACACTGCCACTGCCACAGAGGTGAGTAAACCGCCCCATCCCATGCAAGGACTCAAACTACCTACTACCTTGGGTAGGTAGGCCCGCATTTCTAAGGTGTCTGTTTGTCTTGATTTGACTCCCCCCTGCACTGCCTGTGAATTCTGAAACATTTCCTACTCAGATTTTATTTTAACTACAGTAGGCTAGGCCTGCTTACAGTAGCCTGCACACTTCAATGCAAAATATCAACTGTCTCTTCACCTGTTCAATTCTACTGTATGTTATAAACTGCGCTCAATTCGCATACATAGAGAACAACATTGAAATTATAATAGGCACAATTAAATAAGAGATGCACATGGATGTGTGGCTTCTTCGGGAATATGAACTCATCATGGCCAGGAAAGGTGAGGAATTGATTCTGCAATGTTTATGATGTACACTGAGTGTCACGCCCTGGTCGAAGTATATTGTGTTTGTCTTTATTTATTTGGTCAGGCCAGGGTGTGACATGGGTTTATTGTGGTGTGTTTTGTCTTGGGGTTTTGTTAGGTATTGGGTGTGTGGCTTAGTGGGGGTATCTAGCAAAGTCTATGGCTGTCTGGAGTGGTTCTCAATCAGAGGCAGGTGTTTATCGTTGTCTCTGATTGGGAACCATATTTAGGCAGCCATATTCTTTGAGTGTTTTGTGGGTGATTGTTCCTGTCTTTGTGTTTTCACCAGATAGGGCTGTTTAGGTTTTCCATGTTTATTGTTTTGTAGTGTTCATGTGTACATTTACGTATTAAAAGAACCATGGACGCTTACCACGCCGCATATTGGTCCTCTGATCCTTTTCGCCTCTCCTCTTCGGAAGAAGAGGAGGAAATCCCTGACACTGAGTGTACAAAACCCTAGGAACACAGGCTCTTTCCATGACATAGACAGACCAGGTGAATAGGCTACAGGTGAAAGCTATGGTCCCATATAGATGTCACTTGTTCAATCCACCAATGAAGGGGAGGATACAGGTTAAAAAAGGATGTTAAGCATTGAGACAATTGCAACATGGATTGTGTATGTGTGCCACTCATAGGGTGAATGGACAAGACAAAATATATAAGAGCCTTTGAACAGGGCATGGTAGTAGGTGCCAGGTGCACCGGTTTGAGTCAAGAACTGCAAAAAAACATTTCCTGTATATATCAAGAATGGTCCACCACCCAAAGGGCATCCAGCCAACTTGACACATGTGTGAAACATTATCGTCAACATGGTCCAGCATCCTTGTGGAATACTTTCCACAGTCCATTCTCCGACGAATTGAGGCTGTTGTGAGGGCAAAAGGGGGTGCACCTCAATATTAGGAAGGTGTTCCTAATATTTTGTACATTCAGTGCATGTATTATGTTTATTAATGAAATATTGTCTACTTGAGAAATGTGACATTTACAGTGGGCTATTCAGACGTAGTCTACAAACGTCAAAGGTGAACCGTCTGTTCTACTGTTAAACTGTGCTTCGGATCGGATCGCATAGATAGAGCAAAATACTTGAAAAGGCTTATCGATTTACTACAGTGAAGTGGGTCCAATTAAATGAGAGATGGGACAAATGGTAGCCTATATCCTAACTTGTTGTAGGCCTATAGGCTATTTCGCGAGTATGAAACCATCACATTCAGAAAATGTTCTGCAATCATGGAATGAAATAAAAAATACGAAATAGACGCCAATTAGCATCAATCAGAATGACTTTTTCCCCACAAAAGGGCTTTATTACAGACAAAAATACCCCTCAATTCAGAGGAATATTGAAGCTATATTGGGGAACACAGATTAGATTAACAGATTTTTTTTTTTAAATTATTTTTAGTTGGCTAGGCATTATTTATTTAATTTGACTCCCAGCTTCTGATAAAAATGTGATGCTGAACCAACCAAAAGTTTGACTGAGTTGTGGAATGACAGTAAATCGATGTCCCGACCACAAGATGGCCTCTTTGTCGCAATGGACAGAACATGACCAGCAGCGCTTGCAGCTTGTGCAGGGTCCCATATGAGAGACGACTAGGAGCGACCCTTTCAATTCCACCAGACACACACAGTCACACACACACAGTCACGCACACAGACACACACACACACACACACACACACACACACACACACACACACACACACACACACACACACACACACTTACAATTACGAATGGCCCTCATTAGTGGGATTGAACAGTGAACGTGGTTTATATTGATCTATGGAGCAGACTTCTCAGACTACCTTTCATATATTCATCCATTGTACCTCAGGTTAATGAGAGCATTGGTTTATCACTGCTACATACCCTCAGCTCTCTCTCCACTACAATGTCACCCCCACACACACCCACACACCTGCCTCTCAATACAAAAGGCCTGCTCGCATTGACAGACAATATTGATCCTTGTCAGTCTGTCTTTCTCCTCTTGTTGTCACAAATTGGATCTTAGGATAAAAAGGGGACAGTTATATAATTTGGGATTGAAACCTGCAGACATGTGCCAATGCATAGAAAGGTTTACACTACAGAACGCATTATACAATTGGTCAAATTTAGACCATTTAGAGGTAAAAATAAATAAATGTCTGAAATAAAATATAGTTGAATTAAACAAACAGGCCCGTCGATAAATGTTTGTTCAGATTTGAGATTTTCCACATCGTAGATCAATACTGTCCATGTCTGTCTTTACCTTGTTTATTATCTTGCTATGAAGTTTGTTTAACTTCGCCACACATTTTCTCTTCCTCCCAGTCTTTTTAAAGTTGCCAATCACTGTCTAGGGAGGTGACATCATCGACTGGGAGTTGTATGAAGAACTCCGGTTACCACTGATCGTTTTCAGGGGTCAGAGTCAGACGGCATGTGACTGGCACATAAGATGACTAGGGCAGGGGGCCAGGAATAACCCCACCCCTACCTTCCCCCACCCGACCCCACTTGTATAAGGAGGGGGAGTGAGGAGTAAGCTGTGGTTCATGAGGCCTCTTCGACAGGTAGGCCTTATATTTAACATTCCATGTGCACCCGTTCCCAAAAGTGTGTAAGTCACGCATAGGGTGAAGTTACCTCTTCCCGGCCTGCTGCTAACACAAAAGAACTGGAGGGACTGAGTTGAAATAGGCGCTCTTCACGTATGAAAATAGTATGTGAATAATTTGAGTCAATGTATAATTCAAACCCTACGTATACAGATATACCACGTATGTAAAAACCACATGCACCAGGAAGCGAAGGCTGTGGAAGAACCGAGACTCCAAACTTGGCTTGTCTCGTTGAACATTTCCCAAACAGTAGCACGTACATGCACAGCGTCACATTGCTCCTTTCAACTCCCAATCATTTTCTGTGTTTGACTTTTTCCCAAGGGTTTTTGTGACTGGCTTGGATTGAACAGGTGGTGTAGTGTGGAGCTGATCTGGCACTTTTACCGGCTAATAAAAATAGCTGCGGTCTCCATGATGTCACCGCAAAGTAAATCACTGTCTCTAAGCTCTCTGGGTTGACTGTCTGTAGCTGCTCTGCGTAGGGGACATATCTCCCTAATTATCCACCTCTTCTTTCCTATAGTCTCTCTCTCTCTCTTTTTACTCCCTCTCTCTGTCTCTCTCCCTCACTATTTACAGCAGGTGCCACCCCTCACCCAACCTCGCTCGTTATGCGGCTGGTCACTTCGTATTTTTCTCTCGCTCTCCTTTTCTCACATTCCTCCTTTCTATTTGTGTCCCTCCCTCCCCCCACGTTGGGTTTCTCTCAATGCCTTGATCGCTCTCCCTCCACCTCTCAGCTTGCATTCTAGTGTTTCACCAGCCTTGTCACCCTCCGAGTGCTTCACTCTGCATGCCATGTGGTACATAGGACTAACCGACAGAACCCAGGGAACCTTGGAGAATCAGGGTGATTCAGGAAAGGATGCAGAGGCAAGAAGAGAGATACTTGGGGGCCTGGGTGCACAAACATCTCTGCCATCTTGAACCCTGCTTGGTTAGAAAGGCACCGTCTAAAAGCGCCCCCCTGACATCACTCCCCCATACCTGGCATTCTGACGCGGAATCCGATCGCCTGTAAATCAGACTCTGTTTGACCATGTGACATGCCACATTTGTGTGGCACCCCCAACCCACCTCCCCCTTACACCCGTATTACCCCCCCCCACCCCCCTGCCTCATTTCCCTATCCATGTCTTCTTCACTGGGAGCTGACCATCAACCTCCACAGCCCCCCTCTGAAGCTCGATCTCCCCCTTTGGAAGAATGTCCGTTGGGAAGGTGACAATCCCCTGTCCCCACAGCAGTGTATGTGACATGAGCGACCCGGTGGCAGCGCTGCATGCACGCCAAATGGGGGGGACTGCGATGCATGGCCATACAGTGGGAGGAATGTGGCACCCGCCAGCTACTCCTGTCAATCTGTTAATTCGCATTCTGTCCATTTGAGAGGGTTAGTCTTTAATAAACAGACAGAGTGAGGGGAAAGTGGCTGTATTTGCCGACTGCCTGGGTTCGCATTGGACACATTGAACACTGGTCTTGCATTGGACACTGGTCTCACAATCAATCAATTTTATAGCCATCAAAATACCCTTATCTTGTATACTGCTTTGTCTTGCTATGCTAATGACATTTCGCTGTGGTGACTGAGGTCATATCTTCTATTACACCCTCAGGCTATCATCTGGAAAACAAATCAAAATCAAATCAAATTTTCACCTTACCGTGAAATGCTTACTTACAAGCCCTTAACCTCTCTGGGGTAGGCGGGACACTTGCCTCCCACATGGCCAATAGCCAGGGAAAATGCAGAGCGCCAAATTCAAATACATTTCTATAAAAATCAAACTACACATGCAAGATAGCAAATTAAAGCTACACTCGTTGTGAATCCAGCCAACATGTCAGATTTCAAAAAGGCTTTTCGGCGAAAAAAGCATAAGATGATAGCACAACAGTAAACAATGAGAGTAGCATATTTCAACTCTGCAGGCGCGACACAAAACGTAGAAATAAAATATAAATCATGCCTTACCTTTGACAAGCTTATTTTGTTGGCACTCCTATATGTCCCATAAACATCACAAATGGTCCTTTTGATCGATTAATTCCGTCGATAAATATCCAAAATGTCCATTTAATCCCAAAAAACACTGCTTCCAACTTACGCAACGTCGCTACAAAATATCTCTAAAATTACCTGTAAACTTTGCCAAAACATTTCAAACTACTTTTGTAATACAACTTTAGGTATTTCTAAATGTATATAATCTTCAAATTGAAGACGAGATGATCTGTGTTCAATACAGGAGCAAAACAAACTGACGCTACTTTTCTGGTACCCGCCTCTATCAAAAGGTACACATGAAGCGACGTTCGTTCTGAGCTATGGTACTTCTTCATTACACAAAGGAAAAATCTCAAATCTCAATTCCTTCAAACTGGTGACATCCAGTGGAAGCAGTAGGAACTGCAGGAAAGTCGATTAGAATTCTGGATTCCCCATGAAAACGTATTGAAAAGACAGTGGCTTAAAAATAAAAATAAATCTGAATGGTTTGTCCTCAGGGTTTCGCCTGCTAAATAAGTTCTGTTATACTCACAGACATGATTCAAACAGTTTTAGAAACGTCAGAGTGTTTTCTATCCAATACTAATAATAATATGCATATATTAGCATCTGGGACAGAGTAGGAGGCAGTTCAGTTTGGGCATGCCATTTATCCAAAAGTGAAAATGCTGCCCCCTACCCCAAAGAGGTTCCCTTAACCAAAAATGCAGTTCAAGAAATAGAGTTAAGAAAACATTTACTAAATAAATTAAAGTGAAAAAATAAATTAAAGTAACACAAGAAAATGACATAGCAATAACGAGGCTATATACAGGGAGTACCGGTACCAAGTCAATGTGCGGGGGTACAGGTTAGTCTAAGTAATTTGTAAAGTGACAGCGAGTAGCAGCAGTGTAAAAACAAATTGGTGGCTCAATGTAAATAGTCCAGGTGTCTTATGGCTTGGTGGTAGAAGCTCTTAAGGAGCCTTTTGGTCCTAGACAATACTGCTTGCCGAGTCTAAGGCTAGCTAACGCTAGCTTTATCAAACAGAAATTTGCATCCTGTCGCACTAATTCCAAAAGGTTTTGGGACATTGTAAAGTCCATGGAGAATAAGAGCACCTCCTCCCAGCTGCCCACTGCACTGAGGCTAGGAAACAATGTCACCACCAATAAATCTACGATAATCGATAATTTCAAGAAGCATTTTACCATGGCTGACCATGGCTACCCCTACCCCGCAGCAACTTGCCCAAGCCCCCCCCCTTCTTCTCCAGACAGCTGATGTTCTGAAAGAGCTACAAAATCTGGATCCCTACAAATCAGCTGGGCTAGACAATCTGGACCCCCTCTTTCTAAACTTATCCGCCGAAATTGTTGCAACCCCTATTACTAACCTGTTCAACCTCTCTTTGTCTGAGATCCCCAAAGATTGGAAAGCTGCCGGGGTCATCCCCCTCTTCAAAAGGGGAGACACTCTAGACCCAAACTGGTATAGACCTATATCCATCCTGCTCTGCCTTTCTAAAATCTTCGAAAGCCAAGTTAACAAACAGATCACCGACCATTTCGAATCCCACCATACCTTCTCCACTATGGGTGCACCTCAGCCACGCTCAAGGTCCTAAATGATATCATAACCGCCATCGATAAAAGACAGTACTGTGCAGCCGTCTTCATCAACCTGGCCAAGGCTTTCGACTCTGTCAATCACTGCATTCTTATCGGCAGACTCAATAGCCTTGATTTCACAAGGACTTCCTCGCCTGGTTCACCAACTCATTCTCAGATAGTTCAGTGTGTCAAATCGGAGGGCCTGTTGTCCAGACCTCTGGCACACTCTGTGGGGGTGCCACAGGGTTCAATTCTCCATCCAACTCTTTTCTCTGTATATATCAATGATGTTGCTCTTGCTGCTGGTGATTCTCTTATCCACCTCTACGCAGAAGACACCATTCTGTATACATCTGGTCCTTCTTTGGACACTGTGTTAACAAACCTCCAAACGAGCCTCAATGCCATACAACACTCCTTCCGTGGCCTCCAACTGCTTTTAAATGCTAGTAAAACTAAATGCATGCTCGTCAACCGATTGTTGCCTGCACCCTCCCACCCGACTAGCATCACTACTCTGGACGGTTCTGACTTAGAATATGTGGACAAATACAAATACCTAGGTGTCTGATTAGACTGTAAACTCTCCTTCCAGACTCACATTAAGCATCTCCAACCCAAATTTAAATCTAGAATCGGCTTCCTATTTCGCAACAAAGCCTCCTTCACTCATGCTGCCAAACATACCCTTGTAAAACTGTCTGTCCTACCGATCCTTGACTTTGGCGATATCATTTACAAAATAGCCTCCAACACTCTACTCAGCAAATTGGATGCAGTCTATCACAGTGCCTTCCATTTTGTCACTAAAGCCCCATATACTTCCCACCACTGTGACCCATATGCTCTCGTTGAATGGGCCTCACAACATATTAGTCGCCAAACCCACTGGCTCCAGGTCATCTATAAGTCTTTGCTAGGTAAACCCCGCCTTATCTCAGCTCACTGGTCACCATAGCAACACCCACAAGTAGCACGCGCTCCAGCAGGTATATTTCACTGGTCATCCCCAAAGCCAACACTTCCTTTGGCCGCCTTTCCTTCCAGTTCTGTGCTGCCAATGACTGGAACGAATTGCAAAAATCACTGAAGCTGGAGTCTTATATCTCCCTTTCTAACTTTAAGCATCAGCTGTCAGAGCAGCTTACCGATCACTGTACCTGCACACAGCCAATCTGTAAATAGCACACCCAACTACCTCATCCCCATATTGTTATTTATCCTCTTGCTATTTTGCACCCCAGTATCTCTACTTGCACATCATCATCATCTGCACATCTGTCACTCCAGTGTCAATGCTAAATTGTAATTGTTTCGCCTCTATGGCCTATTTATTGCCTTACCTCCCTACTCTTCTACATTTGCACACACTGTATATAGATTTTTCTATTGTGTTATTGACTGTACATTTGTTTATGTGTAACTCTGTGTTGTTGTTTTTGTCGCACTGCTTTGCTTTATCTTGGCCAGGTCGCAGTTGTAAATGAGGACTTGTTCTCAACTGGCCTACCTAGTTAAATAAAGGTGAAAAAATAATAATAACAATAATATATACACTGCTCAAAAAATAAAGGGAACATTTAAACAACACAATGTAACTCCAAGTCAATCACACTTCTGTGAAATCAAACTGTCCACTTAGGAAGCAACACTTATTGACAATAAATTTCACATGCTGTTGTGCAAATGGAATAGACAACAGGTGGAAATTAAAGGCAATTAACAAGATACCCCCAATAAAGGAGTGGTTCTGCAGGTGGTGACCACAGACCACTTCTCAGTTCCTATGCTTCCTGGCTGATGTTTTGGTCACTTTTGAATGCTGGCGGTGCTTTCACTCTAGTGGTAGCATGAGACGGAGTCTACAACCCACACAAGTGGCTCAGGTAGTGCAGCTCATCCAGGATGGCACATCAATGCGAGCTGTGGCAAGAAGGTTTGCTGTGTCTGTCAGCGTAGTGTCCAGAGCATGGAGGCGCTACCAGGAGACAGGCCAGTACATCAGGAGACGTGGAGGAGGCCATAGGAGGGCAACACCCAGCAGCAGGACCACTACCTCTGCCTTTGTGCAAGGAGGAGCAGGAGGAGCACTGCCAGAGCCCTGCAAAATGACCTCCAACAGGCCACAAATGTGCATGTGTCTGCTCAAACGGTCAGAAACAGACTCCATGAGGGTGGTATGAGGGCCCAATGTCCACAGGTGGGGGTTGTGCTTACAGCCCAACACCGTGCAGGATGTTTGGCATTTGCCAGAGAACACCAAGATTGGCAAATTCGCCACTGGCGCCCTGTGCTCTTCACAGATGAAAGCAGGTTCACACTGAGCACATGTGACAGACGTGACAGAGTCTGGAGACGCCGTGGAGAACATTCTGCTGCCTGCAACATCCTCCAGCATGACCGGTTTGGCGATGGGTCAGTCATGGTGTGGGGTGGCATTTCTTTGGGGGGCCGCACAGCCCTCCATGTGCTCGCCAGAGGTAGCCTGACTGCCATTAGGTACCGAGATGAGATCATCAGACCCCTTGTGAGACCATATGCTGGTGCGGTTGGCCCTGGGTTCCTCCTAATTCAAGACAATGCTGGACCTCATGTGGCTGGAGTGTGTCAGCAGTTCCTGCAAGAGGAAGGCATTGATACTATGGACTGGCCCGCCCGTTCCCCAGACCTGAATCCAATTGAGCACATCTGGGACATCATGTCTCGTTCCATCCACCAACGCCACGTTGCACCACAGACTGTCCAGGAGTTGGTGGATGCTTTAGTCCAGGTCTGGGAGGAGATCCCTCAGGAGACCATCCGCCACCTCATCAGGAGCATCCCCAGGCGTTGTAGGGAGGTCATACAGGCACGTGGAGGCCACACACACTACTGAGCCTCATTTTGACTTGTTTTAAGGACATTACATCAAAGTTGGATCAGCCTGTAGTGTGGTTTTCCACTTTAATTTTGAGTGTGACTCCAAATCCAGAACTCCATGGGTTGATAAATTTGATTCCATTGATAATTTGTGTGTGATTTTGTTGTCAGCACATTCAACTATGTAAAGAAAAAAGTATTTAATAAGAATATTTCATTCATTCAGATCTATGATGTGTTATTTTAGTGTTCCCTTTATTTTTTTGAGCAGTGTGTATATTTTTTTAATGTAAAAATAATATAGGTCCTGGAAATCAGAGGCTGTGTTTACACAGGCTGCCCAATTCTGATATTTTGCTAAATATATGGGCAAAATATCTGATTGGTTAAAATACCAATTAGTGACAAAGGATCAGAATTGGGCAGCCTGTGAAGCTGGGTTATGTTCCTAGTTAGCTACAGTGCCTTTAGAAAGTATCCATACCCCTTGACTAATCCTAATTTGGTTGTGCTACAGCCTGAAATCAAAATCAATTAAATATACAGTACAGTTTGGACACACCTACTCATTCAAGGGTTTTTCTTTATTTTTTTACTATTTTCTACATTTTAGAATAATAGTGAAGACATCACAACTATGAAATAACACATATGGAATCATGTATTACCTAGAAAAGTGTTAAACAAAACAAAATATATTTTAGATTTTTCAAAGTAGCCACACTTTTCCTTGATGACAGCTTTTTACACTCTTGGCATTCTCTCAACCAGCTTCATGAGGAAGGCTTTTCCAATGGTCTTGAAGGAGTTCCCACATATGCTGAGCACTTATTGGCTGAAAACCGTCTCAATTGGGTTGAGGCCTGGCGATTGTTGAGGCCAAGTCATCTGATGCAGCCCTCTATCACTCTCCTTGGTCAAATAGCCCTTACACTGCCTGGAGGTGTGTTTTGGGTCATTGTCTTGTTGAAAAACAAATTATAGTCACACTAAGCGCAAACCAGATGGGATGGCGTATCGCTGCAGAATGCTGTGGTTGCCATGCTTAGTTCAGTGTGCCTTAAATTCTAAATAAATCACAGACCGTGTCACCAACAAAGTACCAACACACCATTACACCTCCTCCTCCATGCTTCATGGTGGGAACCACACGTGCGGAGATCATCCGTTCACCTACTCTGCATCTCACAAAGACACAGCGGTTGGAACCAAAAATCTCAAATTTGGACTCATCAGACCAAGGGACAGATTACCACCGGTCTAATGTCAATTGCTTCTGTTTCTTGGCCCAAGCAAGTCTCTTCTTATTATTGGTGTCCTTTAGTAGTGGTTTCTTTGCAGCAATTTGACCATGAAGGCCCGAATCACGCAGTCTCCTCTGAACAGTTGATGTTGAGATGTGTCTGTTACTTGAACTCTGTGAAGCATTTATTTGGGCTGCAATCTGAGGTGCAGTTAACTCTAATGAACCTCTCCTCTGCAGCAGAGGTAACTCTGGGTCTTCCTTTCCTGTGGCGTTCCTCATGATAGAGAGTGTCATCATAGAGTTCTTGAAATGTTCCATATTGTCTGACCTTCATTTCTTAAAGGAACATGAACTGTCGTTTCTCTTTGCTTATTTGAGCTGTTCCTGGCATAATATGGACTTGGTCTTTTACCGAATAGGACTGTCTTCTGTATACCACCCCTACCTTCCCACAACACAACTGTTTGGCTCAAACACATTAAGAAGGAAATAGATTCCACAAATTAACTGTTAACAAGGCACACATATTCATTGAAATGCATTCCAAGTGACTACTTCATGTTGCTGGTTGAGAGAATGCCAAGAGTGTGCAAAGCCGTTATCAAGGTAAAGGGTGGGCTACTTTCAAGAATCTCAAATATAAAATATATTTTGAATTGTTTAACACTTTTGTGGTTACTATATGATTCCATATGTGTTATTATTCTACAATGTAGAAAATAGTAAAAAATAAAAGACAAACCCTTGAATGAGTAGGTGTGTACAAACTTTTGACTGGTACTGTACATACATTTTTTGTTAACCATCTACACACAATACCCCATAATGATAAAGTGAAAAAACATTTAAGAAATGTTTGCAAATTTATTGAAAATGAAATACAGAAATATCTAATTTCCGTAAGTATTCACACCCCTTTCTTATGACACTCCAAATTGACCTCATGTGCATCCAATTTCCTTTGATCGTCCTTCCAAGGAACTGTACGTATATCTGTGAGATAGAATTGTGAAGAGGCATATATTCGGAGAAGTGTACAAAACTATTTCTAGAGTGTTGAAAGTTTGTAAGAGCACAGTGGTCTCCATCATTGGGAAATGAAAAAATATGTAACTACCCAGACTCTTTCTAGAGCTGGCCGTCCGACAGAACTGAGCAACCAGGCAAGAAGAACCTTGGTCAGGGAGGTGACCAAGAACCCAATTAAAACTCTGACAGAACTACAGATCAAATCAACTAAAAAAATAAAACAATTATATAGCCCTTCTTACATCAGCTGATATCTCAAAGTGCTGTACAGAAACCAAGCCTAAAACCCCAAACAGCAAGCAATGCAGGTGTAGAAGCACGGTGGCTAGGAAAAACTCCCTAGAAAGGCCTAGGAAGACCTAGGAAAACCTAGGAAGAAACCTAGAGAGGAACCAGGCTTTGAGGGGTGGCCAGTCCTCTTCTGGCTGTGCCGGGTGGAGATTATAACAGAACATGGCCAAGATGTTCAAATGTTCATAAATGACCAGCATGGTCAAATAATACTAATCACAGTAGTTGTCGAGGGTGCAACAGGTCAGCACCTCAGGAGTAAATGTCAGTTGGCTTTTCATAGCCGATCATTGAGAGATGTGGGACAGGTAGCACGTCCTGTGAACAAGTTAGGGTTCCATAGCCGCAGGCAGAATAGTTGAAACCGGAGCAGCAGCACGGCCAGGTGGACTGGGGACAGCAAGGAGTCATCATGCCATGTAGTCCTGAGGCATGGTCCTAGGGCTCAGGTCCTCCGAGAGAGAGAAAGAAAAAAAGAAAAGAGAGAATTAGAGAGAGCATACTTAAATTCACACAGGACACCGGATAAGACAGGAGAAATACTCCAGATATAACAGACTGACCCTAGCACCCCAACACATAAACTACTGCAGCATAAATACTGGAGGCTGAGACAGGAGGGGTCAGGAGACGCTGTGGCCCCATCCGATGATACCCCCGGACAGAGCCAAACAGGCAGGATATAACCCCACACACTTTGCCAAAGCACAGCCCCCACACCACTAGAGGGATATCTTCAACCACCAACTTACCATCCCGAGACCAGGCCGAGTATAGCCCACAAAGATCTCCGCTACGGCACAACCCAAGGGGGGCGCCAACCCAGACAGGAAGACCACGTCAGTGACTCAACCCACTAAGGTGACACACCCCTCCTAGGGACGGCATGGAAGAGCACCAGTAAGCCAGTGACTCAGCCCCTGTAATAGGGTTAGAGGCAGAGAATCCCAGTGGAGAGAGGGGAACCGGCCAGGCAAAGACAGCAAGGGCGGTTCGGTTCGTTGCTCCAGTGCCTTTCCGTTCACCTTCACACTCCTGGGCCAGACTTCACTCAATCATAGGACCTACTGAAGAGATGAGACTTCATTAAAGACTTAAAGGTTGAGACCGAGTGCGTCTCTCACATGAGTAGGCAGACCATTCTAATAAAATGGAGCTCTATAGGAGAAAGCCCTGTCTCCAGCTGTTTAATTTGAAATTCTAGGGACAATTAGGAGGCCTGCGTCTTGTGACCGTAGCATACGTGTAGGTATGTACGGCAGGACCAAATCAGAGAGATAGGTAGGAGCAAGCCCATGTAATGCTTTGTAGGTTAGCAGTAAAACCTTGAAATCAGCCCTTGCTTTGACAGGAAGCCAGTGTAGAGAGGCTAGCACTGGAGTAATATGATAAAAAATGTTGGTTCTAGTCAAGATTCTAGCAGCCGTATTTAGCACTAACTGAAGTTTATTTAGTGCTTTATCTGGGTAGCCGGAAAGTAGAGCATTGCAGTAGTCTAACCTAGAAGAGACAAAAGCATGGATTCATTTTTCTGCATCATTTTTGGACAGAAAATGTCTGAAATTTGCAATTTTACATAGATGGAAAAAAGCTGTCCTTCAAACAGTCTTGATATGTGTCATGTTCTGACCTTAGTTCCTTTGTTATGTCTTTGTTTTAGTATGGTCAGGGTGTGAGTTGGGTGGGTTGTCTATTTTCCGTTTTCTATGTTGTGTTTTTGCGTTTGGCGTGGTATGGTTCTCAATCAGAGGCAGTTGTTGTTAGTTGTCTCTGATTGAGAACCATACTTAGGTAGCCTTTCCCACCTGTGTTTCGTGGGTGTTTATTTTCTGTGTCTGTGTGTTCCACACGGAACTGTTTCGGTTGGTTATTTCACGTGTCGTTTATTGTTTTGTTTCAGTTTTCCCTTGTTTTAATAAAGAGCATGAACACGTACCACGCTGCGCATTGGTCCTCCGATCCTTACTACTCCTCCTCGTCATCGGAGGAG
Organism: Oncorhynchus nerka; assembly: GCF_034236695.1. Lineage (NCBI taxonomy): Eukaryota > Metazoa > Chordata > Actinopteri > Salmoniformes > Salmonidae > Oncorhynchus > Oncorhynchus nerka. The sequence goes on from NC_088407.1 coordinate 47,287,716, forward strand.
GAAGACAGCCATTACAGTATGTTCGTTAAAAGAGAGATCAGGTTCCAGAGTAAAGCTGAGTTCCTTCACAGTTTTATTTGAGACGACTGTACAACCATCAAGATTAATTGTCAGATTCAACAGAAAATCTCTTTGTTTCTTGGGACCTAGAACAAGCATCTCTGTTTTGTCAGAGTTTAAAAGTAGAACATTTGCAGCCATCCACTTCCTTATGTCTGAAACACAGGCTTTCAGCGAGGGCAATTTTGGGCCTTCACCATGTTTCATCGAAATGTACAACTGTGTGTCATCCGCATAGCAGTGAAAGTTAACATTATGTTTTCGAATGACATCTCCAAGAGGTAAAATATATAGTGAAAACAATAGTGGTCCTAAAACGGAACCTTGAGGAACACCGAGATTTACAGTTGATTTGTCAGAGGACAAACCATCCACAGAGACAAACTGATATCTTTCTGACAAATAAGATCTAAACCAGGCCAGAACTTGTCCGTGTAGACCAATTTGGATTTCCAATCTCTCCAAATGAATTTGGTGATCGATGGTATCAAAAGCAGCACTAAGGTCTAGGAGCATGAGGACAGATTCAGCGCCTCGGTCTGACGCCATTAAAAGGTCATTTACCACCTTCACAAGTGCAGTCTCAGTGCTATGATGGGGTCTAAAACCAGACTGAAGCATTTCGTATACATTGTTTGTCTTCAGGAAGGCAGTGAGTTGCTGCGCAACATATTTTTCATTTATTTTGAGAGGAGTGGAAGATTCGATATAGGCCGATAGTTTTTAAAATATTTTCTGGGTCAAGGTTTGGCTTTTTCAAGGGAGGCTTTATTCCTGTCACTTTTACTGAGTTTGGTACACATCCGGTGGGATAGAGAGACGTTTATTATGTTCAGCATAGGAGGGCCAAGCACAGGAAGCAGCTCTTTCAGTAGTACAGAGTTCCTTGGCTGAGATGGGAGAACTTGCCAGAAGGACAACAGTCTCTACAGCACTTTACCAATCTCGGCTTTCTGGGAGAGTGGCCAGGCAGAAGCCACTTCTGAGAAAAAGGCACATAACAGCACACCTTGTGCAAAAAGTCTCGTGAAAGACTCTGAGATCAAAATATTCTGTGGTCTGATGAGAAAAAAAACCTCCCCCTGAATGCAAAGCTTTACTGTCGAGAAAAAAACAGGTACAGCTCATCACCCATCTAACACCATCCCTACCGTGTAGCATAGTGATGACAGCATCATAGTGGTAATAATAGAGAGAATAATAAATGGAGCCAAGCATAGGCAAATCCTTGATGAGAACCTGCTTCAGAGTGTAAATGACCTTCGGGGGCAAAGATGTACTTTCCAACAAGACAATGACCTCAAGCACACAAGCCAGAGCAATGCGGGAATGGCTTCAGAGCAAGAATGTAGAAGTCCTTGAGTGGCCATGCAACGCCCCGACTTGAATCCCATTCAAATCTGTGGAAAAACTTAAAGATTGCTGATCACCGCTGCTCCCCATCGAACTTAACAGAACTTGACAAAAACCTACAAGAAAGAATGTGAGAAAATCCCCATATCCAGATGTGCAAAGCTAATACAGACATACCCAAGACAACTGACTCAAGGCTGTAATCGCCCCCACCCCAAGCTCCTTTGACATAGTATTGACTAAGTGGTGTGAACACTTATGTAAATTAGATCAACCCTATAACAGCCACTATAGTGTTATGGAATAGGTTAGGTAGTTCACACTGCACGCTTTAGCTCACTACCACTACCACACTCTATTCCCCCCAGGGGGCAGCTGCCAGCACCCAGGTCCAAGTGTTGTTCTGCCAAGCTTTGATCAGGACATGTTCTGCAAATTAAGGTGATCATCAGTGAGTGTCCAAGCTGGCAGAGCTCTGAGGCTGCTGGGTTTCGCCTGTTTGTAGTTTTCCTTTTTTGTATGTGTTTGTTTCTGCCACCATCTGAACATAATCGGCTTGGGCTCTCTGACCCAAAGGAGTCAACTGGCCCTGGACCTAAGGTAAGGTTACTGTCTCCATGGGCACATGTGCATCCAACACGGTCCTCTCAAACGCTGATTTCTCACATAGATGCACACATTCATTCAGGTTACAGACCATGTAACTAGGCCTAGGACCTCTAATCAAAGTGGGCGCAACAATATCCGTAGGCTAGTTATTGGTTATCGTAACAATAGACCTAATAACTCAAGCCTGATAATGCAGTTTTCCTATATTCAATATATTGTCATGGTTTAAGTAAAACAATGGTGAGTGCAGCATTCAGTCTGGGCTACCTTTGTCTGTGAACCAGCCAGACCTGTCTAAGAGTCTGAAACTGTGTGTGTGTGTGTGTGTGTTTCACTGTCAGACCTATTTGGATGGCTCAGGACAGCTGGAGGGACTGTGAGCCACTGGGAAGACCAGGACAAGAGAGCGGCTGTTATGTCTATGTCTCTCTAACACATGCTGCATGGAGCAGGGGGGATTTGTGTAGCTAAAGCTAAAGCAGGCCAATAGGATAAACAAGTGTGGAATGCTGTGAGAGGCAGAGTGACCCCCTTGGGTCCATGCCAGACAGAGACCTTAAAAAAGGCATTGTTGTTTCAGGGGTTATGGTTCAATCTTCCATAGCCGGGTTAAACCAGAATGAACGCTGCATTCGCAATTGAAGTAAAGTAAAACAATGGTTGTCTGCTTTAACCATGGTATCTATCTGTGCTCTGTCCAAACATGCAGTACTGTATATAGCCTGTGTGTTGTGTGCAAGTCATGCTTTGCTGGCCACTGCGACATGTTCTTGGATGTTACTTAATTCGTTTTTTAGAATTTGTTCAACGGTGATTGATAGCATGGATTATAAAGTATTCCTGGTGTCACGATCATATTGGAGGTCTAAATAAAGCTGGTGCCATTACTTCTTTCAACAGGTCAGCCAATCAGAGGTGTCGGAGCAGTTCTCCTTTAGCCTGTGTAGAAAGAGGATGGGTTTGGATGTCCGGGGTCATATGCAACAGTGATGTAACTTGTTTATTTTCAGCTAGCGCACGCCACGGACACACACACGCAAACACATACACATTATTGTGCTTTAATACACAATAAATCATTCAAATAAATAAAGTATAAATCAATACAATTAATTATTTATAAATCCATTGCCTAAATGAGCAATCATTATGCACAAATAATGGACACTAATGCTCATAATGATGTATAAAGACATTAACCTATTTTAACCTGCTTGTGCCCCACCTCTATTCTCTGCTCCAGTCAAGGGGTTGCGTCACTCGCCCTCCTCCCTTTCCTAGTGTGGTCAGTATATGACAACTGTTGCATTGCTAACCCCCCCACACACACACACACACACACACACACACACACACACACACACACACACACACACACACACACAGTTGCCAAATAGTGACAAATGACTGTAGATGATTGTTTCGGAGGAAAGGCAGAGTAGAGGTAAGACAACGATGAGGTTTATGTGTTGCTGGGGAAGAGAGGGAAGAGGGAGATAGAAAGTCATGGTCATTAATACTAGAAGTCTCCATTCCATCAGCAGCAGCTGTTTATCACGCTGTAAGTTGGAGTGCACCAACATTGCATCACACACGGCTCTGGCTCCAGCACCCCAGCCGCCGGCTCTGCCCAGCTCCGTCCTGTATGTTAAATATTTAAGCAGACGACAACATCAAAAGAGCATTGTAAGAAAGAAAAATACAAAATAAATGAAATAATGCCACAGCAGTGCTGAATCAGAGCTTAAACGGCAAAAGTAAAAGCATTAGTTGATACGCAACACATAAACACAGCAACATGATATCCAAAATGTCCTTTGCAATGTTTCTACCTTCTGTAGACATTGTATCACAGGGATTCTAGACATCAACATCCACCCACCCACCCACCTAAGCAGCAACACGACTTCACCCAAACTTCCCACCGGCCTCATCTGCTAACAGACATCAGAGGCATTCCAACTCATCTGACACTCGTCGAAGGAATTCTGCAAATATTCCACACAATTCTCCCAGGCAGTCCCGAGTGTCTGTCAAAAAGACTGGAATGCCGACCAAATCAGGCTCCTTTAAAACTTAAAGCGCCACCTTGTTCCTTTAAACTATTAAAACCCCCCCAGAGTCAAAGTCCGCGCCTCCATGGAAATCTAATTAGCTCCTTTAAAAATGAAAGCGCCACCTTGTTCCTTTAAACTATTAAAACCCCCCAGAGTCAAAGTCCGCGCCTCCATGGAAATCTAATTAGCTCCTTTAAAAATGAAAGCGCCACCTTGCTCCTTTAAACTATTAAAACCCCCCAGAGTCAAAGTCCGCGCCTCCATGGAAATCTAATTAGCTCCTTTAAAAATGAAAGCGCCACCTTGCTCCTTTAAACTATTAAAACCCCCCAGAGTCAAAGTCCGCGCCTCCATGGAAATTGAATTAGCATTATAAACAAATCCCCATAAGAATCTGTCGATTTAAGCTAGAGATATGTGTTTTTGCATTGCATATGGCTTAATCCACCGCATCTGCCAATGTCTCGCACAGTGTCGCACTTTCGCACTTCCATATCTGTGGTGAAAGGTGAAAGAGACAGTGAGACTTCTCACAAAATCGTCTGTAGCGTCTGAATGGTTTGGGCTGCTCACTAATATGACCACTCTGTTGAAAGGTGTTTTGCTCTAGGACGCCCACATGCGTCACAACACTCGTCTGAAGGTCCTCCAGTATGGTTTGAAAATATTCTACACAAAAGTATATATACAGTGCATTTCGAAAGTATTCAGGCACCTTCACTTTTTCCACATTTTGTTATGTTACAGCCTTATTAAAAAATGGATTCAATAAACTATTTTCCTCGTCAATCTACACACAATACCCCAATAACGACGAAGTGAAAACAGCATTTCAGAAAATGTTCCACATTTTTGCAAATGTATTAAAATAAATCAAACAGAAATACCTAATTTAAATAAGTATTCAGACCCTTTGCTATGATACACGAAATTGAGCTCAGCTGCATCCTGTTTCCATTGATCATCCTTGAGATGTTTCTAAAACTTGACTGGGTCCACCTGTGGTAAATTCAATTGATTGGACATGATTTGGAAAGGCACACACCTTCAATATCAGGTCCCACAGTTGACAGTGCATGTCAGAGCAAAAACCAAGCCATGAGGTCGATGGAATTGTCTGTAGAGCATTGAAGCTCGCCAATAACACGGTGGCCTCCGTCATTCTTAAATAGAATAAGTTTCCTCTTCCTAGAGCTGGCAGCCCGACCAAACGGAAAATCAGATGGTCACTCTGACAGAGCTCCAGAGTTATTCTGTGGAGATGAGAGGACCTTTCAGAAGGACAAACATCTCTGCAGCACTCCACTAATCAAGCCTTTATGGTAGAGTGGCCAGATGGAAGCCACTCCTCATTAAAGGGCACATGACAGCCCATTTTGAATTTGCCAAAAAGGCACCTAAAGGACTCTCAGACCATGAGAAACAAGATTATCTGGTCTGATGAAACCAAGATTGAACTCTTTGGCCTGAATGCCAAGCGTCACGTCTGGAGGAAACCAGGCACTGCTCATCACCTGGCCAATACCATCCCTACGGTGAAGCATGGTCGGTGGTTTTTCAGCTGCAGGGTCTGGGGAACTATTCAGGATTGAAGAAAGATGAACGGAGCAAAGTACTGAGAGATCGTTGATAAAAACCTGCTCCAGAGCACTCAGGATCTCAGACTGAGGCGAAGGTTCACCTTCCAACAGGACAACAACCCTAAACAGACAGCCAAAACAACGCAGGAGTGGCTTCAGGACAAGTCTCTGAATATCCTTGAGTGGCCCAGCCAGAGACCGGACTTGAACTCGATCAAACATCTCTGGACAGACCTGACAATAGCTGAGCAGCGACGCTTCCCATCCAACCTGACAGATCTTGACAGAATCTGCAGAGAAGAATGGGAGTAACTCCCCAAATACAGGTGTGCCCAGCTTGTAGCATCATAGCCAAGAAGACTCAAGGCTGTAATTGCTGCCAAAGGTGCTTCAACAAAGTACTGAGTAAAGGGTGTGAATACTTATGTACAGTGGGGCAAAAAAGTATTTAGTCAGCCACCAATTGTGCAAGTTCGCCCACTTAAAAAGATGAGAGAGGCCTGTAATTTTCATCATAGGTACACTTCAACTATGACAGACAAAATGAGAGAGAAAAAATCCACGAAATCACATTGTAGGATTTTTAATTAATTAATTTGCAAATTATGGTGGAAAATAAGTATTATAAATAAGTAAATTCATCAACTAACTTTTGTATATATTTCTTAGATACTTCAAGGGGTCTTAAAATTCAAAATCAAATAGATAAATGATCCTTCGTATGAACTTCTTAAAACAATTCCATATAGCTTAAAAAATATCTTCTCGGGCTTAGAGAGGGCTTGGACTGTTATGGGTTTAATGGGTCACATTTCTGATAGGACATCTAACCTATCAAAGTAAAATAATTCATGTAGGGTAAATTGATTCATATTTTTCTTTTGTTATTCTAAAATCGTACTATGACATCAGATGACATACTACGCCAGGAAAGCTCCTTGTTTGTGTAACTGATGGGTGATAATTTGTCATGGAATTGTGTATTTCTTTTCTCCTGGTGTTGGTATGGCCAGTGTGTGCACCCTACAGTTGACACCTAAGTGTCATTCTGAGAATTCCACCAAATAGCTCCAATGTCCGCAGACTTTACTTGGCTACCCCATGGATGTTTTAAAGGATGGCCGACTTGACACTTTAAATGGGAATAGAATACACATTTCCTATATCCACTGACCGAGCGCCTTCTCTTTAATGAAGTCACTTGCTTGTTAAATTACTCTATTGCCTCTACGACCATAACTGAATCTACTTCTGCGGTGGGCCTATTGGCCTATGACCCTCTGTGTAACCCTTGGAAAAGTTTATTTTGGGGTCAAAGAAGTTAAGGATCATGCCAAATAAATTAGACAGATTACATTATGGACATTGGAAAACGTGCATGGACAATATGTAATTCGATAATAATAGATTTATTTTACAATCATGAACCGATTACTCACAAATTATCATTGGCTACATTTCTTAATAGCCTACAATTCTTATCTTAATAGAAAGAAATCGTAATGTATTTTCGTGCTCTTTACTAAACAGCTTAGGCTTACGTAATATTACAAATCAGAGCATTTATTTTAGCGGGAAGCTATTGGACAAGCTACAGGACACTCTTGTGTGTGTTTTGTTGTATAAACCTCTCTCACCACAATCTGAGAGCGCAGCTGCTGTTGCGCAGCGTAGCAGAAAGCGCTCTCTGGAGTGATGTCGAGCCTCGTGCTGCCTGCTGCGCATTGCCACTGACCGAGCGCCTTCTCTAGTTGCCTTGCTGCTGCTGGTTGCGGAATGTTGTCGCTCTCTTACAACGTTGGTTTCCATATGACAGTGCGACACTTCCCTTCCCTGGACTGAGAGGACACCGTGTCATTACCATGAGTTGTTTGGATGTTATGTACCCAGCCTATGGACATTACGCACCGTACGCTCCAGCCGCCCCCGCGTTCATCAACAGCTTCCAGGTAAGGAGGCGCTGTCAAATGTTTTCGAATGAACTAATTAAACGCGCGAGAGAAACTTTGTTTTCCGAGAATAAGTTTATTTGCATAAAAAAGTAACCTATTTGATTGTTTTACCTACACTAAATGTTGGATCTATGGGCAGATTATCAACGAGGTCTGTAAGAAACCAAATGTCTCCAAAACCTGCACTTCTCTGTTTATAAATTTTCCATGATCAATGCTATGGATCTCACATTTGTTTTGTCTAATGTTGGTAGTTTATCAGACCCATAAGCAGTGGATGTATGTTGTCGGTATTTGTATGACAGGGGGCTTACCAATTGGCACATACTGATTTCGTTTGAAAAGTTGTGGAGAAAACAGTGTCATGACCACAAGACTATTAGTCAATGCACACACACACACACACACACACACGTCTTATGTCACAATAGACTTGGTCTTCCAGATCTCTCCCTTCTAACAACTGTCCATTGACCCCACCCTGCCCCCCTTCCTCCTCCCCCTTCAGGCACCCATTGGTCTGAGGAGCCCCTCTCCTCGCCGCAGAGACTTCATGATGGAGAGCGCGGAGATGACAAGGTGTCCGGAGGGGGTATCGGCGGGCACCAGCACGGGCCCTGGCTCTTCCTCCTCCACCTCTTCCTCATCCTCATATCCCCGTGCCACTCGACCAGAGGAGTGCCATAAGGAGAAACAGGAAGTGCCCGAGGCTGAGTACCTGACGTCTCGTTGTGTCCTCTTCACATACTACCAAGGGGACATCGGCAGTGTGGTAGACGAACACTTCTCCAGGGCACTCAGCTCCTACATGGAGGGAGAGGGCAAGAGGAGGGCATCGGACCTGGGCACAGGTAGCGTGTGTGTGTGTGTGTGTGTGTGTGTGTGTGTGTAGATATAAAATGGCAAACCAAAACGGCAAAGAAATGGACAGAAGGGTGCTTGTTTAGTGGTGCCTGTTGTCCTTTGCCCTAATGGGGTCAGAGGTTAGGAAGGCTTGAGGGTCAAGGGTCAGGGATATTATTAGACATGCTTCATGTGTGACATGCTTCATGCTCTCAGTTAAGTGTGTTTTTGGGCAGTTAGGTGTAGTTTGATGATTTTTCAGAAGAATATTAATGCAGATACAGGTAAGATCAACAAAGTTCAGGATTTGGGCCAAGAAATGACCCAATGGTAGGCAGTATGTCATAAATGAAACTGATATTATAGAGAGAACCAGGTAAAGAGATTGTTTTACACAAAAGAGACTGACATTACTCAGATGAATGGGTTATTAACAATCAGTGGATGTTTTCTCGACAATCACCAACAGGTGCAGACAGCGTCAACCAATGTCTTCACATTAATTGTTTTCTACAGCTTTTTTTTTTTTACAAATGGTTTCAACTTTCTCTCGATCAATGGTACCACTATTACATTCGCCAAAGTAGTCACCCAAACTCGAGTTGTGCTCTGCCTGTCCTCCCGATTTCCATGTAGGACTTAGATCCTCCCTCTCCCTCTCTCGTTGGACGTCTTCCTGCCTGACAACAGATACTATGTTTATACGCGGCCGTAAGCGTTGAACCCCGCGGGCCGGCATATCGCCTTCAAATGGCTCCGGGCGGCCCCACAATGGCCGCTGCTGATTTATCACACAACTGGTTTGATTGGGGCTGCTGCGTGCACTGCCGCACGACGGTGTCTTTTTTCAGAGTAATTCTAAATATAAAAAGTAACGTCTAAAAGCCTAAAACTGTCCCACTGACATTCTGCTTCGGGCAAACGGAGTGGTGCAGAAAAAACAACAGGTGGGGGGTGTGTTGGGGGGAGGGGGTTCGTGTACAGGTCCAGAGGAGGGGGTAAGTAAGGGGGCTGGGGGAGGCAGGACACAGGGCCAGGGTTCTCTTCCTCTCTGTGTCAGTGAGTGTCTGTATCTCTCTCTGCTTCAAGTTTTAATGTCCCGTGCACAAACAAGTACAGTGAAATGCCTTTCTTGCCAGCTCTAAACCCGACAACACAGTCATCAAGATCAATGTGGTACTAAAAATAACAAGGTAGAAGAAAAACGCACAACAAATACAAATAAGAACATGAGAAGTAAGTAAGCTACTGTATATACAGGGTCTGTTCCAATACCAATTTACAGGGATACTGGAGTGATATAGGTTGATATGTACAGGGCTAAGATGACTGGGCATCAGGATATACAGTATATGAATGTGTGTGCGTGTGTGTAGAGTCAGTATAAATATGTGTGCATGTTATGTGTGTGTGAGCAAATTAAGTGAGTGTGTGTGTGTGTTGGAGCGTCAGTGTGTGTGAGTGTGTAGAGTCAGTATAAAAATACAAGGTCAACTCAGTCCATGTCGCCATTTTGTTAGCAGTCTTGGTGTCAGACTCGGTCTGTCTATTTGTTTCTCTCTCTCTCTAAGATTCTCTAGTATTTCTTTCTGTGGCCTGCAGGAGACTACTGTTGGTAGGACTGTGTGCTGTATGTACATATGTGTAAAAACCATATGACCTAATGTTGTTTTCATGACTTGCATCCATCTCTCACGGGCTATTCCATGTGTCTGTAAATCATGCCATACAGTAACACAATTGTCCGTGACGTATGCCTAACCCCCCCCTCTCTCTCTCTCAGATACCCCTTCACCCAGTAGTCGCCGAAGCTTCCCCCTCCTTCTGGGACAGCAACTACTCCTCCCCCAAAGTCGCTCCCACTGCGAACCCGGAATGCCCACCTATTCCATGGACCCCTACGCTTCCGGACTCCGCCCGGGCATTCCGCACCCTCACGCCCATCCTCACAGTCACCCCCACTCGCACCTCCACCCATCAGAGGGGTGGGGCTACACCCCGAGCCAGGCCTACGGGCCCTCCAGGCCCCTCCACGAACTCTACACTCCTGGTGGCCTGGAGCCCCACCACCCCTACAGCCCCTTGCTTATGCCCACCGTGCGGCCCCACCACCTGGGCTCCCTCCCCGTGCACCACCCCTATGACGTCACCAAGCTGGACCCCACCGCGCCCTGGCCGGGCCTGCTGCCCCCCGGAGAGATGGCCCTCAACATGGACGCAGGTATGGAGTCGCTTCTCTACTTCAGCGGAGCCTACCGCAACCACAACAAGCACAACCACAACAACAGCCACCTGCAACTTTTCAATAGCAGTCCTCTCTGCTGCAGCCACAGCCACCTGCGTGTCCACAGTCCCATAAATGTGCAATATCGGTTAACACCATGAACCTCAAACGCTCGACAGGCTTTTGACCACTGACATTAACATTGGAAAGCTGCTTTTTGAGCCCACAGAAAGTATTTTAATACAGATGAATGTGTACCCGCAACCCCAATGAAATGGACTTTTCAATATCATCTGTCAACACAGCTTAGTCATTTCAGTTGTCATTGTGCTATTGTTCCAAATTCTACAATGTAAGCTGATCAATCATGTAATACTATTAAATGTCAGTTTCCCACCAGACGAACTGTCACCTGACCATATAACGATGGCTGCCGAGCACACCAAACATTTATTTGGTGTGGCAGCCATCAGAGAATCCACCAGTATGCGTTATTGACCAAAAAAAAAAAAAAATCTTTTACCAGTTCTCTATCAGTGTGTTTTGCCCTCTGTGCTGGGACGGTTTAGTGCCAATAATAAACTGTTTTGTCCACCTCACTCTCTAACCAGAGCCCAATTTGGCGATTAACATCCACTCACACCTTAGTCTTCAGTCTCGGTACACTACACCTCTACATTAACCTGGTCCTACAAGCCACCTCAGCAGTTTATTTCTTTCAGCTACATTTGTCACTTTTAGGTCACATTTGTGAGCTGTCCTACTGTATGTTTCTTTGCTGCTGTTGTATGGCACAAACAGAAAATTAGTGTCAGAGAAAACACATCATCAATAGCCTTTACATTTTTTTGAAGCTGTTTGGATTAAAGAGCAGGAGCAGCCATGACAACCATTGTGCCTCGTTCTCATTGTTTTCCTCCATTGTATCTTCTTTCTTTTTTTTCTACATCCCCAGGCCTCCAGCATCACAAGAAAGGGAAGGACCTGTACTGGTTTTAACAACCCTCCTCCTTTGCCATCGACCAGCCATTACCGGATCCAATTAGGACGTCTGGACCTGTACCATTGAAGCGCCCCCTCCTCGCCGTTCCCTCATCCCCCTTTATCACTCACCCACCACCGCCCTCGTCCCCCTCATTTGCCCCCCCAGGCCCACAGTGCCAGCGCAGCCGAGAGGCTCCAGGTCGGCATGTGTGTACCGTGGAGATAAAGACTCAGAGGCTGAGGCTTATGGAGAGCAGAGAGAGAAGATGTACAGCCTTGGAGACCACTGTTCTGTGTTCTGTGATGACTGGCCTATCCCTCTCCTCTCCTATCCCTGCTCAGGGCTCATCTGTGTGGTGTAGCAGCATAGAGACCATTGGAGGACACTAGCAATGTGCTAACAACAGTGTCCTGGTTTGGATAGAGAGACAGAGAGGGACAGGCTCATAAGAAACTTCCTTTGGACACAGGGGGAAGTGCAAACAAAGACGGATGAGATGAAATGGAATTTATCACATGCTTCGTAAACAACAGGTGTAGACTAACATTGAAATGCTTAAACCGGTCGCCCAATCTTTCACTACACCCCTCCCTACTGCAGGTTCTCTTCTCTGTGTTGACACTGCACTCGTCATCTATATTATCTGGGCAGTTATCTGCATTTCGTCAAATGGACATGCGATGATTGGACTGGTTGTGAATGGTTTTGGATTGTGACTGTAATCATAATGTTTATTTTCTTTCTTTTTTTCTATTTATTTGTGTTTTAATATGCATTTCTGAAATGAAATCTTCATTTGGCCAGTGCTCTGGAAATACTCTGGTTGTGGTTTATTAAAAGCTGGTTGAGAAGTTCTTGAAGAATGATTGCGAGAGGCTATAAAAGGTGTTTGACAGTATTTGTTGATCTATGAACTAACCTTTTAGTTTGAGGAAAGGAAACACTACAATGTATGTCAATGATCAGCATAGTTAATAATAAGCATTTTATAAGCTGTTGATCAAGTATTGATCAGACACCACATTTGCTTTTAATAATTTGAATGTGTTCCATTGATGTTCCTTTCGTTTATACATGTGACTTGTAGCCGTTTTAAAAATGTGGACCTTAAGAAGTGTTATTCAGGGCATGCATTCTCTTGCTTGTGTCAAGAAATAACATTATTGTCAATAAATATTTTTATGGTAAATTCAGACTTTTTTTCAATATCTGTACAGAATTATTAGAGTGATTTTTAAAAAGTATATGGACCCGTCAGCATAACCCAGTGGCAAACTGGTTACAATGATGTCATCATGAAGTCTTTTGTGACGCTAGGGTCAGGTTATAAACTGGTTACAATGATGTCATCATGAAGTCTTTTGTGACGTCAGGGTCAGGTTATAAACTGGTTACAATGATGTCATCATGAAGTCTTTTGTGACGTCAGGGTCAGGTTATAAACTGGTTAAAGTCTTTTGTGACGTCAGGGTCAGGTTATAAACTGGTTACAATGATGTCATCATGAAGTCTTTTGTGACGCCAGGGTCAGGTTATAAACTGGTTACAATGATGTCATCATGAAGTCTTTTGTGACGCCAGGGTCAGGTTATAAACTGGTTTTAAAATTTTAAAAAATGGTTCTCTGACCAAATGACACATCTTTCCAATGACTTGTTTATGTTGTCATGAAACCCCCCCACCTTTGCCTGGTTGTAATCTGGTCATATGATGTCTTTTCAAACAGGGAATTATGTAATTGTCACATTTTGCCTGCTGGGGAAAGCTAGTGGAAGCCTGATGATATGTTACACTTGAAATGACCGTGATTGAGTTATCAATGTAAACAACAGTTTTGTGGGGCGTAAATTTAAACAGAATTAAATTCCAAAAATGTAAGTTATTTTTCAAATAATCCAAACACCTCCGAAGACATTCTGTTCTACTTCCATTTGACACTTTGACACCTATGAAGTGGAAACGAGCTTTGAATTCCAATTATGTGTAATCCGAGATGACTCCAACACTCCCAGTTATGCACAAGTGTTGCTGCACTATTGATCCAGATGATAATCAAATTGTGTCAGTATGCCAAGCATCGTACATGTTCATTTAGATGGACATTATGTTTGAGCCACTCGGGAGCAGCCAAGTATGTCACTGGCTGAGTCCCATATTGCATCCTATTACCTATGCAGTGCACTACCTTTGTCCAGAGCGCTATGGGCCCCAGTCAAAAGTAGTGAATAGGGTGCCATTTGGGACACAAGCGTGGCCCCGAGGCTTGGAAAAACACGTAAAGTAATCAAGTTGGAATGACTTTTTGAGGAACTGTATTTTGTTGCTAAAAGCACCCTCTGCCAGACAACTTAAAGCCACGCATGTACACAATTACAAAAGGTATATTATTACATTTAAGTCATTTAGCAGACGCTCTTATCCAGAGCGACTTACAAATTGGTGCATTCACCTTATGACCTCCAGTGGAACAGTAGTGCATCTAAATCTTTTCAGGGGGAGGGGGGGTGAGAGGGATTACTTTATCCTATCCTAGGTATTCCTTAAAGAGGTGGGGTTTCAGGTGTGTATTATCAGGTATACCGTTTTGTAAGCGGTATAAGCATAGGGTATATTATATCCCATTTAAGTCACAAAGATCATATTCAAATACTTACAATGAATTAATTAGATTTCTAAGATGTAATTCTACGATGTAAGCATAGAAATTTTTATATATCAAATCTGCCACTACAACTGTAATGACCTAAAGAACATGTAACAGCATTTTGTTCAGCTACACCAGTTAGACTATCCTTAGTGTCCCCCAAAGAGATGCACACTGAGATGTACACCTGCCCCTTCCATGACATAGACTGAATGGAGGTATTTATGGAGATAGTTTCAGTGCCTAAAATAAGGGGATAAATACATGTAAATAAAGAAATACAAATAGTTTCTTGATCTGTCTTTATATCTCCCAGATATAGGACAGACACTTCAGAACCAACTTCCTTCAGATAATGTTTTAATTGTTCCATGTAGGGAATCTGTTATTCAATACGTTTCTATTGGTTAATGCCAGTATTGCCAAATTCAATGTTTCATCCATTAAGTTTTTTTATATATTTTTTGACAGGGTTCTTAAAATACTAAATCAAACAGTTAAATCATCTTTGGAATGACCATCTTAAAACAATTCCAAAATGTTTGCTTTAGAACCCTTCTCCCTCCTCCGGCTTAGACAGGGCTTAGATTCTAGAGAGTTAAAGAATGATTTTTAAGTCTTGAGACAATTGATGCATGGATTGGGTATGTGTGCCAGAGGGAGAATGGGCTAAACAAAACATTGAAATACCAGGCACACCGGTTTGTGTCAAGAACTGCAACGCTGCTGGGTTTTAACCATACCTACATGTACAGTGGGGCAAAAAAGTATTTAGTCAGCCACCAATTGTGCAAGTTCTCCCACTTAAAAAGATGAGAGAGGCCTGTAATTTTCATCATAGGTACACTTCAACTATGACAGACAAAATGAGAAAAAAATCCAGAAAATCACATTGTAGGATTTTTAATGAATTTATTTGCAAATTATGGTGGAAAATAAGTTTTTGGTCACCTACAAACAAGCAAGATTTCTGGCTCTCACAGACCTGTAACTTCTTCTTTAAGAGCCTCCCTTGTCCTCCACTCGTTACCTGTATTAATGGCACCTGTTTGAACTTGTTATCAGTATAAAATACACCTGTCCACAACCTCAAACAGTCACACTCCAAACTCCACTATAGCCAAGACCAAAGAGCTGTCAAAGGACACCAGAAACAAAATTGTAGACCTGCACCAGGCTGGGAAGACTGAATGTGCAATAGGTAAGCAGCTTGGTTTGAAGAAATCAACTGTGGGAGCAATTATTAGGAAATGGAAGACATACAAGACCACTGATAATCTCCCTCAATCTGGGGCTCCACGCAAGATCTCACCCCATGTGGTCAAAATGATCACAAGAACGGTGAGCAAAAATCACAGAACCACACGGGGGGACCTAGTGAATGACCTGCAGAGAGCTGGGACTAAAGTAACAAAGCCTACCATCAGTAACACACTACGCCGCCAGGGACTCAAATCCTGCAGTGCCAGACGTGTCCCCCTGCTTAAGCCAGTACATGTCCAGGCCCGTCTGAAGTTTGCTAGAGAGCATTTGGATGATCCAGAAGAAGATTGGGAGAATGTCATATGGTCAGATGAAACCAAAATATAACTCTTTGGTAAAAACTCAACTCGTCGTGTTTGGAGGACAAAGAATGCTGAGTTGCATCCAAAGAACACCATACCTACTGTGAAGCATGGGGGTGGAAACATCATACTTTGGGGCTGTTTTTCTGCAAAGGGACCAGGACGACTGATCCGTGTAAAGGAAAGAATGAATGGGGCCATGTATCGTGAGATTTTGAGTGAAAACCTCCTTCCACCAGCAAGGGCATTGAAGATGAAACGTGGCTGGGTCTTTCAGCATGACAATGATCCCAAACACACCGCCCGGGCAATGAAGGAGTGGCTTCGTAAGAAGCATTTCAAGGTCCTGGAGTGGCCTAGCCAGTCTCCAGATCTCAACCCCATAGACAATCTTTGGAGGGTGTTGAAAGTCCGTGTTGCCCAGCAACAGCCCCAAAACATCACTGCTCTAGAGGAGATCTGCATGGAGGAATGGGCCAAAATACCAGCAACAGTGTGTGAAAACCTTGTGAAGACTTACAGAAAACGTTTGACCTCTGTCATTGCCAACAAAGGGTATATAACAAAGTATTGAGATAAACTTTTGTTATTGACCAGATACTTATTTTCCACCATAATTTGCAAATAAATAAATTAAAAATCCTACAATGTGATTTTCTGGATTTTTTTCTCATTTTGTCTGTCATAGTTGAAGTGTACCTATGATGAAAATTACAGGCCTCTTTCATCTTTTTAAGTGGGAGAACTTGCACAATTGGTGGCTGACTAAATACTTTTTTGCCCCACTGTACATACTACCTCAATAAGCCTGACTAACCGGTTCCTGTATATAGCCTTGCTACACTTATTTTCAAATGTCTTTTTACTGTTGTTTTATTTCTTTACTTACCTACACACACACACATGCGCACACACACACACGCATGCACACACACGCACACACACCTTTTTTTGCACTATTGGTTAGAGCCTGTAAGTAAGCATTTCACTGTAATACAACACCTGTTGTATTTGGCGCACGTGACAAATAAACTTTGATTTTATTTTGATTTTTCACGCTAAACAGTTTCACATGTGTATCAAGAATGGTCCACCAACCATAAGACATCCAGTCAACTTGATACAACTGTGGGAAGTATTGGCGTGAACATGGGCCAGCATGCCTCGAAGAATTGAGGGTGTTCCTAATGTTTGGTATACTCAGTGTATGTTCTCATTTTAATTGGTCATTGCATGGGAATTATATTACATTAGCCTGGTAGTGAACTTCTCACTTCACTTCCCCTATAGATTTTCCAAAAACAATTGTTTTGCATGTGTTGAGGCAGAGGTGTCAATGCAAACCACTACCTTGCAGAACAGTGCTGCCTTCTGGTGGAGAGTTCTCATTATCACTCCAGATAAACAAAATGCCATCTGCCAGTGCGAGTAAAGTATACTGAACAAAATATATATAAATGCAACATGCAACAATTTCAAAGATTTGACTGAGTTTACAGTTCACATAAGAAAATCAGTCAATTGAAATACATTCATTAGGCCTTAATCTATGGATTTCACATGACTGGGAATATAGATATGCATCTGTTGGTCACAGATACCTAAAAAAAAACAAGTAGGGGAGTGGATCAGAAAACCAGTCAGTATCTGGTGTGACCATTTATTTGCCTCATGCAGCGCAACATTTTCCTTCGCATAAAGTTGATAAGGCTGTTAATTGTGGCATGTTGTCCCACTACTCTTCAAAGGCTGTGTGAAGTTTCTGGATATTAGCGGGAACTGGAACATGCTGTCATAGACATCGATCCAGAGCAACTCAAAACATGCTCAATGGGTGACATGAATGTTGAGCATTCAGGCCACGGAAGAACTGGGACATTTTCAGCTTCCAGGAATTGTGCACAGATCCTTGCAACATGGGGCCATGCATTATCATGCTGAAACATGTGATGGCAGAGGATGATTTTATATATTTTTACCTTTATTTACAGCCTAGGAACAGTGGGTTAACTGCCTTTTTCAGGGGCACAACAACAGATTTTTTACTTGTCAGCTCGGGGATTCGATCTTGCAACCTTTCGTTTACAAGTCCAACGCTCTAACCACAAGGCTACCTGCCGCCAAATAGCATGACAATGGGCCTCAGGATCTCGTCATGTTATTTCTGTGCATTCAAATTGCCATAGATAAAATGCAATTGTGTTTGTTGTCCGTAGCTTACACCTGCCTATACCATAACCCCACCGCCAGCATGGGGCACTCAGCAAACTAATCTCCCACATGACGCCATACATGTGGTATGGGGTTGTGAGGTCAGTTGGACATAAGTAATTTCAGATAATTTAGCATTATGTGTGCTGGCCTTATGATAGACTGGCCTTATGATAGAGAAATTAGCATTCAATTCTCTGGCAACAGCTCTGGTGGACATTCCTGCAGTCAGCATGCCAATTGCATACTTGAGACATCTGTGGCATTGTGTTGTGTTGGCATTGTGTGACAAAACTCCACAATTTAGTGTGGCCTTTTATAGTCCCCAGCACAAGGTGCACCTGTGTTATTATCATGCTGTTTAATTAGCTTATTGATATACAATGCCTGTGAGGTGGATGGATTATCTTGGCAAAGGAGAAATGCTCACTAAGAGGGATACAGTATGTGCACAACATTTTAAAGAAACAAGCTTGGTGTGCGTATGTAACATTTACGGAATCTTTTATTTCAAAGGATCAGCACTCCACATGTTGTGTTTGTTTTTTGTTCAGTGTACTTGTGCATAACAATAGGTCATGTACCTTTATGTCAATACAGGAACTGGTTCTCTGCATTTCAGTTGGTAGAGAATGGCCCGGTCCAGGCCTATATGCTGCCCTAAGCGAGACAAGAAAAATTGTTGCGTGCAACACCAGGAAAGTTGGTTCAATCCCTGGACCACCAATTCGTAAAACATTTATGCACCCATGAGTGTAAGTCGCTTTGAATAAAAGCTTTTGCTAAATGGCATATATTATGTTAAATAAATGGAGATTAATTTGAGTTTAGAATGGCCACCACGTATATTCCATTATCGACATACACTACCGTTCAAAAGTTTGGGGCCACTTAGACATTTACTTGTTTTTGTCGATTAAATAACATCAAATTGATCAGAAATACAGTGTAGACATGGTTAATTTTGTAAATGACTATTGTAGCTGGAAACTGTTTTTCTGGAATATCTACGTAGGCGTACAGAGGCTCGTTATCAGCAACCATCACTCCTGTGTTCCAATGGCACGTTGTGTTAGCTAATCCAAGTTTATCATTTTAAAAGGCTAATTGATCATTAGAAAACCCTTTTGCAATTATGTTAGCACAGCTGAAAACTGTTGTCCTGATTAAAGAAGCAATACAACTGGCCTTCTTTAGATTAGTTGAGTATCTGGAGCATCAGTATTTGTAGGTTTAATTACAGGCTCAAAATGGCCAGAAACAAAGAACTTTCTTCTGAAACTCGTCAGTCTATTCTTGTTCTGAGAAATGAAGGCTATTCCATGCGAGAAACTGCCAAGAAACTGAAGATCTCGTACGAGGCTGTGTACTACTCCCTTCACAGAACAGAGCAAACTGTCTCTAACCAGAATATAAATAGGAGTGGGAGGCCCCGGTGCACAACTGAGCAAGAGGACAAGTACATTAAAGTGTCTAGTTTGAGAAACAGACGCCTTACAAGTCCTCAACTGGCAGCTTCATTAAATAGTACCCGCAAAACACCAGTCTCAACGTCAACAGTTGAAGAGGCGACTCCGGGATGCTGGCCTTGTAGCTCGACTTCCTTAACATTAGAGATCGCGCACCAGCGGATTTTAACAAAGAGACTGATTACATGCAATCAAACCCGAAGTCTAAAGTACTGTGATATAATGTGACTGACATACTTTGGGCCAGCAAATGCACAGCAATTTGTTGCTGTTCAAGAATTGTCACCTGGATGCAATTCAAGATCAAATAACCTGGTATACTATGACAAGGACAAGAAGGAAAGTTGGCCACTAACATTCTAGAAATGTTGAAATGAATTGAACCAATAAAGTAAAATCATCTGACTTCCTGTGAAGGAAAATGACTTTGCCATAAAATCACATTGAACAATATTATAACCAATATCACAACTTAATAATAATAAAATATTATCAAACCGGTCTCAATTTAAAAGCAGAATGGGAAGTAAATGATAAATAATCGTGATGAAGGTGAAAGTAAG
The DNA here is from genome assembly GCF_034236695.1 of Oncorhynchus nerka. NCBI lineage: Eukaryota > Metazoa > Chordata > Actinopteri > Salmoniformes > Salmonidae > Oncorhynchus > Oncorhynchus nerka. The sequence continues at coordinate 47,307,831 of NC_088407.1, forward strand.
GGAGCGGTCAAAATGTACACAATTGTTACCTGGAGGAAAATGGGGGAGGGTAATGCTTTTTCAATTTCAGCCAGGGGGAGAGTTTAGTATATATATTTTTGTTGTCTAGGGGAGGGTCATGTTATTTGTAACTGATTAAATGTCATTTTGCTCAGGGTTTGAGAATTAGTTGGCTATTATATATCAATATGTATCCAATGATGCATCCTCATCCCTGATTCTCTGCTGGGCGCTCAAAATCAAGTGTGCCTAGTGTGGTCTCAATCAAACAATCTATTCATAGGTTGCACCTCTGTCACTCGGTCGCGTCGTGAAATTGTTATGAACGCTCTCAAGCCGCCCTCTACCGGCGGCGCTATAGTGGTGCCCTAAAGTGGTGAAAAACCCAGTCACCCCGGACGAAGGCTAACTTCTGTTTCGTCTAAATTACACTATAGTGCCTGGAAATACGATGACATTGCGAAAGTAGTCAAATATTTAGTAGGAAACAACTCTGCCGGCATTATCATATCGTCAAATTTACTTTAGATAAATGGCAATGTTGTCATTAGCTAGCCAAGTTAGTCAAAAATAGCTAGCAATGCTAATGTCAGCTTGCTAAAATCCAGTGGCCTCTCCTCAATCTTAGCTATTGGCCATATACCAACATAAAAAAAACAAAATGTGCCTTATTGCCATCATTAACTGATTGCCAATGAAATTAGAGCAGTAAAAATAAATATTTTGTCATACCCGTGTTAAAGAGTCTGATATACCATGGCTGTCAGCCAATCAGTATTCAGGGCTCGAAACACCCAGTTTATACTATAGGCTATAGATCACGGCTATACGAAGAGCATGCTCGGAGAAGCACAGGGCAAAATTATATTTCTTAGAAAATGTACATCCTTCCCAAGCTTTTGCCATGCTGGGATGGTGCATGTAAAACTATGCTACACTGCATTACACACTGCAATAGATAGGCTACACCAATCATGAGCCTTGGCCTGCCCTACTCTTGCTGATGTAAACCCCTTTGTGCTGCCTAACAAATGGCCATGTTTGTACGGTGGCACAGGAGGCGAGTCAAAGGCTTCTTCCAAACTAGGCCTACTGATGCCCTGTTCAGTTTGAGAGGGAGAGCATGAAGATGAGGACCGGAGGTAAGCTACTGCTGTAATTGATTTGAATTAAAACAATATGTTTCTTTGTCCATAATGGAGCTATTTATCAGAGTTTTTGACCTCACAATAAGCCATGTTAGAGTATTATTATTACTACATTACTATGAAGAGGCAGCCGCGGAGATGGACAGTGTATGGGTGCTAAAACAGTGTTCATTGTAATTTGTCTTTAGGCTACTAACAACAAGAGGGCTTTGTGTTGGAGACTATTTCTTCCTATTCAAGAAATAAAAGGTAGGTCTACCTGTTTGACAGACTAAATTAAAGTCTACTATCCATAGATTGTGTCAGCCAATTCCTTCAGTGACTATGCACTCCTTAAATATCTCAGTGTCCATGAAGGGCTTGGTGTGTTAAGTTAAAACCAGGGCTCGAATTGAGGGGATATGTGAGGGTATTGTAGCTTTTGTTAAAAAAATGGCTAAAAGCATAGGCCTACCCCTTGTTAGTTTAAGATTGAGAAAGAAATTGAATGGACCTGATTATAATAGTTTAAAATAAATTCTCCCTTGGTAAAGGGTGTCAATTTATCTCAAACACTGAGCGGAAGCATTCATATATAAAATATCACCATAAGCATTCATTTATAATTTTACCTTTATTTAACTAGGCAGGTCAGTTAAGAAAAAAATGCCTTGTTGTAAGCTCAGGGATTTGATCTTACAACCTTTCGGTTACAAGTCCAATGCTGTAACCACTAGGCTACCTGCCCCCCATAAATATAGCTGGTACTAGCCTCCTTCTGGCTTAAAAAAAAGGCCTTATTCCTAAAATGAATTCCCAAATTCAGCTTTCTTTTTTTGTAAGTTGTTGAATATGCAATTTAAAATCTCAAGATGTTTATATGAGGTTACAGCTGTAGCCTGCCATTAAAGAAAAAAATTGTGAAGCATTTGTGACACGCTACAGGCTGGCAGAGGTGATCAACAACAGCACTTCTACAACATCCCTATACATTTTGCAATTAGGTTGTATAAAAAAATGACATATTAGGCTATAGTCATTCTACAGTGCCTTTGAATTCACTTATTAAGGGAATCATGCGGTGAGCATTACATGCATAGTTTGTTAACTTAGTCTAGCAGATACTGTTATATTCCCATGCCCAAATCACAGTCAACACAAATCTATTCTTGTAACAACAATATCATGGAATAAAATAGAATACCTTTGAAGATGATAGTTTCCCAAATATATATTTTTTTACAAGTGCATATAGGCCTACCTGATGATCAACGGCTGCTGTGTTCAAAAATGAATAACTGTTTTTTTTTTCTCAAATTCATTTATGAATACTTCAGTTGTGGTCTAAGGCACAGGATCTCAATGCAAGAGTTGTCACTGCAGTCCCTGGTTTGAATCCAGGCTACATCACATTTGGCCGTGATTGGGAGTCCCATAGGGCAGCACAAAATTGACCCAGCGTTGTCCATGATTGGCTGGGGTAGGCTGTCGTTGTAAATAAGAATCTGTTCTTATTGACTTACCTAGTCAAATATTAAAATCCAAATGTCTCCTGTGCTGCAGCATGCACTCATTTGTTGTCATGCTCTGTTTTGAAAGGCTGATCATGTCTCATCAACACCATCATCTGCATTCGCATACCGCCTGAACAGATCCACAGATGACACAATTTCAATTGCACTCCACACTGTCCTACCTGGAAAAAAAGAACACCTATATGAGAATGCTGTTCATTGACTACAGCTCAGCGTTTAACACCATAGTGCCCTCTAAGCTCATCGCTAAGCTAACAACCCTGGGACTGAACACCTCCCTCCGCAAGTGGATCCTGGACTTCCTGACGTGTCGCCCCCCAGGCGGTGACAGTAGGCAACAACACATCTGCCACGCTGACCATCAACACAGATGCCCGTCAGGGGTGTGTGCTTAGTTTCCTCCTATATTCCCTATTCACCCACGTCTGCATGGGTTTGCACGACTCCAACACCATCATCAAGTTTGCTGATGACAGGACTGATCAACGACGACAATGAAGTAGCCTATAGGGAGGATATCAGTGACCTGGCAGGACGACAACCTCTCCCTCAACGTCAGCAAGACAAAGGAGCTGATTGTAGACTACAGGAAATAGAGGGACAAGCACGCCCTATCCATATCGATAAGGCTGTAGTGGAGCAGGTCTAGAGCTTCAAGTTCCTTAGTGTCCACATCAGGAACTAACATGGTTCACACACACCCACACAGTTGTAAAGAGGGCACAACAATACCTCTTCCCCCTCAGGAGGCTGAAAAGATTTGGCATGGGCCCTCAGATCCTCAAAAAGTTCTACAGTTGCACTATTGAGAGCTGCTTAACTGGCTTCATCACCTCTTGGTACGGCAACTGCACGGTACCCGACTACATGGCGCTGGGGCCGTGCTCCCTGCCATCCACGACTTCTATACCAGGCGGTGTCAGAGGCACACTCATACACACATACACTCACAAGTTGCTGCTACTGCTCCACATACGCTGCTACAGCTCAGTCTATTATCTATCCTTTGTCTGGTCACTTTACCCCTGCTTATATGTACATAGCTACCTCAATTACCTCGTACCCCTGCAGACTTGTCACCTGACTTCAGCTGTAAATGCAGCATAGGTTGATATCTTTATGCACCCACACCCACACAACTCACATAGCACAGGTGTTCAGTGGTTTAGTAGCAGACTGCTGTGAACGTGTTTGTGTGCTTGCCTGCTTGCCTTGTGCGTGCATGCGTGAGTGTGTGCAGTGGTGTAAAATATTTAAGTACTACTTCTATATTTCTGACATCTTTTACTTCACTACATTCCCATAGAAAATAATGTACTTTTTTTACTCCATACATTTATCCTGACACCCAAAAGTACTTGTTACATTTTTTATGTTTAGCAGGACAGGAAAAGGTCCAATTCACGCACTTATCAAGAGAACACGTGGTCATCCCTACTGCCTCTGATCTGGCGGACTCACTAAACACAAATGCATTGTTTGTAAACTGTTGGAGGGTGCCCCTAGCTATCTGTAAATGTTAAAAAACAAGAAAATGGTGCCGTCTGCTTTGCTTAATATAAGGAATTTGCAATTATTTAAACTTTTACTTTGGATACTTAAGTATAATTCAGCATTTACTTTTGATACTTAAGTATATTTAAAAATAAATTCTTTAGACGTTAACTGAGGTGGTATTTTACTGTGTGACTTTCACTTTTACTTGAGTCATTTTCTATTAAGGTATCTTTACTTTTTCCTAAGTTTGACAACTGGGTACTTTTTTCACCACTGTGTGTGTGTGTGGCGGCTTTACTGTAAGACTGTGGTGGCCCGTCTGTCTCTCACTATCTCATTCAGAAAGTCACTTTATGTGGCTTAGGTGACAGTACACCTCCCCAACAAGCCCTGGGCTCATTTTGATAACTACAGTATACATTATTTGAAAATAAATATAAGCAAAACACAGTAAAACACACATACATATACAGTGTATTCGGAAAGTATTCAGACCCCTTGACTTTTTCCACATTTTGTTACGTTACAGCCTTATCTTAAAATGGATTCAATCGTTTTTTCCACTCATCAATCTACACACAATACCCCATAATGACAAAGCAAGAACATGTTTTACTTTTTTTTTTGCAAATTGATCAAAAATATTTTTAAAAACTGAAAAAAATCACTTTTACATAAGTAGTCTGACCCTTTACTTAGTACTTTGTTGAAGCAACTTTGGCAGCAATTACAACATTGCGTCTTCTTGGGTATGGCGGTACAATCTTGGCACACCAGTATTTGGGGAGTTTCTCCCATTCTTCTCTACAGATCCTCTCAAGATCTGTTAGGTTCGCGATGGGGAACGTCACTGCACAGCAATTTTTAGGTCTCTCCAGAGATGTTTGATCGGGTTCAAGTCCGGTCCCTGGCTGGGCCACTCAAGGACATTCAGAGACTTGTTCCGAAGCCACTCCTGCGTGGTCTTTGGCTGTGTGCTTAGGGTCTTTGTCCTTTTGGAATGTCAACTGTCACTCCAGTCTGAGGTCCTGAGTGCTCTGGAGAAGGATTTCATCAAAGATCTCTCTGTACTTTGTTACGGTCATCTTTCCCTCGACCCGGACTTGTCTCCCAGTCCCTGCCACTGAAAAGAAAAATATCCCCACGGAATGATGTTGGATTCACCGTAGGGATGTTTCCTCCAGACATGGTGTTTGGCATTCAGGCCAAAAAGTTCAATCTTGGTTTCATCAGACCAGATAATGGTCTGAGTGTCTTTAGGTGCCTTTTGGAAAACTCCAAGAGGGCTGTCATGTGACTTTTACTGAGGAGAGGCTTCCGTCTGGCCACTACCATAAAAGCCTGATTGTTTGAGTGCTGCAGAGATGGTTGTCTTTCTGGAAGGTTCTCCCATCTCCACAGAGGAACTCTAGAGCTCTTTCAGAGTCAACATCGGATTCTTGGTCACCTCTGACCAAGGTCCATCTCCCCCGATTGCTCAGTTTGGCTCAGCAACAAGCTCAAGGAAGAGTCTTGGTGGTTCAAAACTTCTTCCATTTAAGAATGATGGCGGCCACAGTGTTCTTAGGGACCTTCAATGCTGCAGAAATGTGTTGGTACCCTTCCCCAGATCGGTGCCTCGACATAATCCTTTCTCTGAGCTCTACAGACAATTAATTTGACCTAATGGCTTGGTTTTTGCTCTGACATGCACTGTCAGCTGTGGGACCTTGTATATTGTATACAGGTGTGTTCCTTTCCAAATCATGTCCAATCAATTGAATTTACCATAGGTGGACTCCAATCAAGTTGTAGAAACATCTCACGGATGATCAATGCAAACAGGATGCACCTGAACTCAATTTCAAGTCTCATAGCAAAGGGTTTGAAAGCTTATGCAAATACGTTTTTTATTTGTTATAAATATGCATACATTTCTCAACCTGTTTTCGCTTTGTCATTATGGGTTAATGTGGGTAGATTGATGAAGAAAAACGTTTATTGTATACATTTTAGAATTAGGCTGTGACATACAGTAACAAAATGTGGAAAAAGTCAAGGGGTCTGAATACTTTCCAAATGCACTGTACCTTATCTTCCTACCAAAATAGATCAGACTGGAAATAAATAAATAAATGTTTTAATGAGTACGTACATTGCCATTCTGATCACAGTGTTTGGCTTACGTTTCATTGACATTTTTACTATATTTTGTCTGGGGCTTTTGTTTTGACAGGTAAGTCTTGTGACTTGCAAGCACACCCACGCCCACTCCCCTCATGACGACCATTGACCTAAAATGGCCATGCAGAAATTCACCATTGGAAAAGTTATGTCAAAAATAGTGACATTTAATCATTGTAGATATGTCACTAATGCTGACATATTAGGTTTCACTGAAGCTGACATATTAGATATGTCACTTTTGGTAACATATTACTTATGTCACTAACATAATTAGTATTTCAACAGCAAATAAGATCAACTCGAAAAATTACACTACGGTTAAGAGACAGGTAAAAGGAGGTAGAAGAAAAACATTGAGAGGGAAACTCTCCAACCTGAACTTCTAACAGGAAGTTTGTGGGTAGACAGGATGTGCTGCACTGTTGTTGAAAAGAGTAAGCTATCTTTTTGATTAGAGCAGGCAAAAATAGTTAATCTACAGGAGTCGGTTTGTCCCTCAATAGACCTACCTGTGGCTTGAACTCACACAAGATTAAAACGATAGCAGGTTGATGGTGCAGGAGAGGGTTCTCTTGTCTTGGTGAGTAACCCATCAAAAACTATCTTAGCTAAGGTGTTGCTATTTGATACTGATGGTAATAAATGTATGAAGTCTATTCTGTAATCAACAGGCTTTTTGTTCCAATGTGTTTGCAGTGAGATGACCCGAACCTCAAGATGTGCATGCAGTTGACACTCAAACAGCTGTGACGTCACATGTGTGTGTTCCTCTTGTGCCCTCCCAGCTTCCCCTAACACCTGTGGTTACTTGAAGAGAAGGTAAGATGAATTACCATTACTATTACCACAGGGCATCTGGACTGGGCACCACAGAATCAATCCAGTAGACATTACAGGAAGATGTGGTAGTGGAGAGCACCACATATACCCATCACACCACCCACTGATAGATGAGAAACAGGGCAACGAAAACCTTTTTATATATAATGGGTTAGTCATTTCTTGCAAATAGCTGAAACAGACGTTGACAGAAACTCTGAGCAGAAAATGAAAAGCACCCAATTTTGTGTGACTAAGAGTATGGAAACAAACAAACACAAAATCAAACAGACAAACCACACGACGGTAGATGTAGGCTTACATCTGCACTCAAGTGGTTGAGTCAATATTGTTTCCATGTTATTCCACCTTTGTTATTACTGCAATGTAATCATGTTGCATCAATATTTTTTTAATATTGCATCAATATTTTTTAAAAGTTTTTTTATCTTAATTGACCTACCAAACATAGACAAAAACTAAAAATGTTCACGTCCAGATGAAAAGTAAACTGCCCGTTACTCAGGCCCAGAAGCTAGGATGTGCATATGCATGGTAGCATTGGATAGTAAACACTATAAGGTTTCTAAAACTGTTAAAATAATGTCTGTGAGTATAACAGAACTGATTTGACAGGCAAAACCCCGAGCACAATCCATCCAGGGAAATATTTTTTGAGGTCATTGTGTTTTCCAATGCTTTTCTTTGGGAAACCTGATTTATTAGGGCCCAGATTGCAGTTCCTATGGCTTCCACTAGATGTCAACACTCTTTAGAAATTGTTCGATGTTATTCTTTTGAGAAATGAAGAAGTAGTCCTATTAATTTCATGTGTCACTCAGAAGGTCTCTAGTCTTTTGGTGCACGTGAACAAGAGCGCGCTCCGTGTTTTTCTTTGGTATTGGAAACTGTTTATCCCGTCTTAAATTTGATTGATTATTTTATTGATTATTTATTTTAGGGTACCTGAGGTTGGATTAAAAACGTTGTTTGAAATGTTTGGACTAAGCTTACAGGTAACTTATTAGATACTTTGTAGTCATGTTGGGCGAGTTGGAACCGGTGTATTTCTGAATCAAACGAGCCAAATAAATTGACATTTTGGGGATATAAAGAAGGAATTTATCGAACAAAACGACCATTCATTGTGTCACTGAGACATTTTGGATTTGAAAATGATGAAGATCTTCAAAGGTAAGGCATTTATTATATCGTTATTTTTGACTTTTGTGTCACATCTGCCTGGTTGAAAAACATGAAAAATTATTTTCATGTTTTTGTAAGTGGGGCACTGTCCTCAGATAATCGCATGGTGTGCTTTCGCCATAAAGCCTTTTTAAATTTGATACAGCGGCTGGATTAACAAGAAGTTTAGCTTTATTTTGATGTATTACACTTATATTTCTGTGAATGTTTAATATTTATATTTCTGTAGGTTGAATTTGGCGCTCTGCAATTTCACCGGATGTGGTCAAATCTATCAAGCTAACGGGATTGGCGCATTAAGGGATCCCTAAGAGGTAGCCCCTTTTTTTCAATTTTCACCCAAAACGACATACCTAAATCTAACTGCCTGTAGCTCAGGCCCTGAAGCAAGGATATGCATATTCTTCGTACCATTTGAAAGGAAACATTTGGAGGTTTATGAAAATGTGAAAGGAATGTAGTATAATATAAAACAATAGATCTGGTAAAAGATAATACAAAGAAAAATCCAACCTTTCATTTGTATTTTTTTTGTACCATCATCTTTGAAATGCAAGAGAAAGGCCATAATGTATAATTTCAGCCCAGGTGCAATTTAGATTTTGTCCAATAGATGGCATCAGTGTATGTCCACGTTTTAGACTGATCCAATGAACCATTGTATTTCTGTTAAAAATGTTATCAAGACTGCCCAAATGTGTCTAATTTGTTTATTAATAACTTTCCATGTTCAGAAATGTGCACTCCGGCCTCCCGGGTGGCGCAGTGGTTAAGGGCGCTGTACTGCAGCGCCAGCTGTGCCATCAGAGTCCCTGGGTTCGCGCCCAGGCTCTGTCGTAACCGGCCGCGACCGGGAGGTCCGTGGGGCGACGCACAATTGGCCTAGCGTCGCCCGGGTTAGGGAGGGCTTGGTCGGTAGGGGTGTCCTTGTCTCATCGCACACCAGCGACTCCTGTGGCGGGCTGGGCGCAGTGTGCGCTAGCCAAGGTGGCCAGGTGCGCGGTGTTTCCTCCGGCGCATTGGTGCGGCTGGCTTCCGGGTTGGATGCGCACTGTGTTAAGAAGTACGGCTTGGTTGGGTTGTGTATCGGAGGACGCATGACTTTCAACCTTCGTCTCTCCCGAGCCCGTACGGGAGTTGTAGCGATGAGACAAGATAGTAGCTACTACAACAATTGGATACCACGAAATTGGGGAGAAAAAGGGGTAAAAAATAATAATAATTTAAATAAAAAATGGGCACTCCTCAAACAATAGCATGGTATTCTTTCACTGTAATAGCCACTGAAAATTGGTCAGTGCATTTAGATTAACAAGAATTTAAGCTTTCCACCAATGTCAGATATGTGTATGTCCTGGGAAAAGTTCTTGTTACTTACAACCTCATGCTAATCACATTAGCCTACGTTAGCTCAACAGTCCCTTGGAAGTGACACCGATCCCAAAGTTAAGCAGAGGACAGTGTGACAGGCGTCCATCACCAGCCAGTGGCTTCAAGACATCCTACACACACACACATACACACAGACACACACACACTTCCTGTGGCTGAGGTGGGATGAAAAAATTGATTGCAAGATAAACATCGAGAGAGAGAGACAGAGCGAGAGAGAGAAAGACAGAGAGAGGAAGAAAGATAGAGAGAGAAACAGAGAAAAGAAAGACTGTATACAGTGGTGAGATAAAGAGAAACATCTGGTGCCTAGCCTCCTGTATGATATCTGTCTCCTAATTTTCAGTAAATCTCTGCTGTCTTTCTCCTCAGAATTAAGTTTTTGGTAGTTGTGGCTGCTGCTCTGGCAGTGGCGAGCGCCGCTAGTCTTTCATTGGAAGACCGGGAGTTCCATACCTGGGAACTGAAGTTTGGTAAGAGATGCATCTCTAGCCTATTTCATGTCAGCCTAGTTCATTTCAGCCTCTTATCATTGACAATGATGGAGTGTGACTCTCTCCTCTTTTCTTCGTGTTTATTATCTGTCAATCTGAACCTCTTCTTTCTCATTGTCCTGTTAAAGATGATATAGAGCAGGGGTCGCTGACCTTTACATTCCTAAGAGCTACTTCATACAAATAAAACATTTATGGAGCTACTCACAGCCAGCATATTTTGTTATGGTAGGCGTATATTTAGAGGCACCCAACGCTTAATTTGTATTATTATTATAGAAAGAGCAGAAATCAGAGCTCTCATCAGTTTAATGAAAATAGTTTTGTTGTTTATTAAACATGCCAATATTGATGTTCCCGGAAAGATTTTAGTTGGTTTTCCATTTTGTGGTTTAAGTGGGCTACTGTCTGTCTATTCTTCAAAGTGCAGATGCATCCTCGCCTGCTCGCTATAGGCCAGCATTCAGGTAAACGTGTCCCAAATGTCACATAGCGTAACAGTAACCTACAATTCTATACGGGGAAAAAAATAGAACAAATGGGCATATTAGATAATTTAAAGTAAATGATGCAGTGCAACACTGGAGTGATAGACATAAGCCTGCAACTCTCTCTCTATCAGAGCAGAGGTAGGGAAATGGCTAGAAGCACAGGTCTCTCTCTCTGTCACCACAGCAAAGGCCACTTGTTGGTTTCAAAACATAGCCTACAAAGTTGTACAAACATAAGAACAGTCACGGCCCACACAAATCAATTCAGAGAATTAACAAGGAGTCAATCAGTATACTTGTAACAACTTAAGCATGACGGAACTTCTATTCTATCAAATAAACCATTCCATTTTTGAGGGGCTAAATTTGAAACTCCTCGATTGGTGAGCAAAAGAAACTAACACCACCACCTGCTGGAGAAGGCAGATTTTTGGCCGAGTTGAGTCTCTCGTTCGCCTCTTCCTCTCTGGCTATATGGACACTGTCATGGAAATTCAGTACTGAGAGAGACGTGGTCATTTCTTCAAACAATCATCTTTATTTAATATTGATTAATTATTGCAATAAGGAGGCTGGTCGACCCCCACCCTTGAGTGGTGGACCGAGTAACCTAACCTTTACACAAATGCAAATTACTACAGTGCTTTGCAAAAGTATTCACCCCCTTGGCATTTTTCCTATTTTGTTGCATTACAACCTGTAACTTAAATTGATTTGTATTTTTATCTCATACAATTGACATACACAAAATAGTCCAAAAAATCATTTTCAAAAACAGAAAAGTGGTGCGTGCATATGTATTCACCCTCTTTGCTATGAACAGATACTCCATATATGTATTCACCCCCTTTGCCCATGGACAGATACTCAAATCTCCGCTGTGGAGCTTTGCAGCTCCTTCAGGGTTATCTTTGGTCTCTTTGTTGCCTCTCTGATTAATGCCCTTCTTGCCTTGTCTATGAGTTTTGGTGGGCGGCCCTCTCTTGGCAGGTTTGTTTTGGTGCCATATTCTTTACATTTTTTAATAATGGATTTAATTGTGCTCCGTGAGATGTTCAAAGTTTCAGATATTTTTTTTATAACCCAACCCTGATCTGTACTTATCCACAACTTTGTCCCTGACCTGTTTGGAGAGCTCCTTGGTCTTCATGGTACCGCTTGCTTGGTGGCGTCCCATGCTTAGTGGTGTTGCAGACTCTGGGGCCTTTCAGAACAGGTGTATATGTACTGAGATCATGTGACAGATCATGTGACACATAGATTGCACACAGGTGGACTTTATGTAACTAATTATGTGACTTCTGAAGGTAATTGGTTGCACCAGATCTTATTTAGGGGCTTCATAGCAAAGGGGGTGAATACATATGCACGCACCACTTTTCTGTTATAACTTTGTTTTTTGTTGTTATTTTTTCATTTCACTTCACCAATTTGGACAATTTTGTGTATGTCCATTATATGAAATCGAAATAAAGGTCCATTTAAATTACAGGTTGTAATGCAACAAGATAGGAAAAATGCCAAGGGGGATGAATACTTTTGCAAGGCACTGTATGTCTTGTTCATTTGCCAACCAGTATACCAGCAATATGAGAGACGTTTTGGAACAGATCTCTCTCCATGCTCACTCCACATGTACTTCTTTGGCACTCCCGAGAGAAAAGGCAGTTGATGACTTCAACTGGAAGCTGTACACCGGTTGCTGGCTCGGACTCAGGGCTCTCGATAGAAGTGGTGGCAGGACAGGGCCGTAGTGAATGCCATTTCTTCAGCCGGTTAGAGGGGGTTTTGAGATCGACACCCTGTTTGGTCGAATTCCCTTCTATGCATCTAGATACCATCTCCACCATAACTTTGAAAAAGGACAGATCAGAACAGTAATTCAGTTCCGTGCATCTCTGATTCACGAAATCCAGAAAAGCATTTAAGAAATCCAAACAAATGATCTACTGTATGACAAATGATTACTACTACCAATATGCTTAATGCAAATCTCTGAAGCACATGTCAAAGAAAAAAAATGACATCACACTCTGATGAAACACATTTTCAAATCCACTTATCACACTGTCAACCTCATTGCAGAGTCATAGAATCAGGAAATTATCCAGATCATCCAGCAGACCCAATCTGGTGAGATTTATCAAAACAAAACAGAACAAACAATGCAACAATACACTCTTTAATACATCAATCCAAAAACCTAAAAAAAACAGGTGATTCACCCATTTTGACATAATTCACTAATGTGTAAAAACACCACTGGTTAAAATTGGTATACATTTTTAAATAACTAATCAAATAAAATTGTACCCATAACTTGATTCAAGAAATAGAAAAATAGACCTGTCTATATAGATGGCATCATGAAAAAAAAATAGATGGCATCATGAAGGGGGAAAATTATGTGGATATATTGAAGCAACATCTCAAGACATCAGTTAAAGCTTGGTCGCAAATGGGTCTTCCAAATGGACAATGACCCCAAGCGTACTTACAAAGTTGTGGCATAATGGCTTAAGGACAACAAAGTCAAGGTATTGGAGTGGCCATCACAAAGCTCTGACCTCAATCCTATAGAAAATGTGTAGGCAGAACTGATAAAGCGTGTGCGAGCAAGGAGGCCTACAAACCTGACTCAGTTACACCAGCTCTGTCAGGAGGAATGGGCCAAAATTCACCCAAGTTAAACGCAATGCTACCAAATACTAATTGAGTGTATGTAAACTTCTGACCCACCGGGAATGTGATGAAAGAAATAAAAGTTGAAATAAATCATTCTCTCTACTATTATTCTGACATTTCACATTCTTAAAATTAATTGGTGATCCTAACTGAACTAAGACAGGAAATTTTTACTCTGATTAAATGTCAGGAATTGTGAAAACTTCCGACTTCAACTGTACATACTCTATTGAACTTCCATCAGTCCTGGAAGCAAGAATCCTACTCAAGACGAATCAGATAATAGCGTGTTTCATTAAGTGGAAATCGACACAGTCTAAAATAAACAATCCCAGAGCCCCTTTCCGGTAATCTTATCAATTTAACCTGTTGTATTAATTTAGTAAAAAAATTGGTAGAATGCTCACGTGCTTCTATTAGTGTCTTTATGACTTTGGACCAACAGAATGATAGATTCCCCCAAAAACAAAGGAAATACATTTAGTCTTTCTGAAATAATTGTTTCCATTGATTATAAATAACAATTAGGTCTATCGAACAATTCAAACCTTTAATTAAGTTAATTGCAGAATTTGCTTTGATTAATTATGATTCATCACATTATCCAAATCCTAAAAATAAAAAAAATTAAATGGAAAATCCACTCAAAAACAATATTCTGGTATTTCTTCCATTAGTCCACTGTTGATACAGTCCTAAAAGGATTTGCATGTCAGCAATCAAGTTTTTGAAATATTGGACTCATGTCCCCAGCCACATCATCAATGTTTGTCTATGGAGATTGCATGGCTGTGTTGCTCAATTTTACACACCTGTCAGGAATGGGTGTGGCTGAAATAGCCAAATCCACTAATAAACAAACATTGGCAGTAGAATGGCCTTACTGTAGAGCTCAGTGACTTTCAACGTGGCACCGTCATAGGATATCACCTTTTCAACAAGTCAGTTCATCAAATTTCTGTCCTGCTAGAGCTGCCCTGGTCAACTGTAATGCTGTTAATGTGAAGTAGAAAGATCTAGGAGCAACAACGGCTCAGCTGCAAAGTGATAGGCCACACAAGCTCACAGAACGGGACCACCGAGTAATGAAGAGCGAAAACATCTTATTTTCTCAGTTGCAACACACTCTACCAAGTTCCAAACTGCCTCTGGAAGCAACGTCAGCACAAAAACAGTTCTTCGGGAGCTTCATGAAATCATTTTTCATGGACGTGCAGCCACACACAAGCCTAAGTTCACCATGCGAAATAACAATTGTCTGCTGGAGTGGTGTAAAGCTCACTTCCATTGGACTGGAGCAGTGGAAACGTATTCTCAGAAGTAATGATTCACGCTTCACCATCACCCATCTGGCAGTCCGATGGACGAAAATGGGTTTGGCGGATGTCAGGAGAACCCTACCTGTCCGAATGCATAGTGCTAACTGTAAAGTTTGGTGGAGGAGGAATAATGGTTCGGGTTAGGCCCCTTACTTCCAGTGAAGGGAAATCTTAACGCTACAGCACACAATTACACTAGCGTTCAAAAGTTTGGGGTCACTTAGAAATATCCTTATTTTTTAAAGAAAAGCTCATTTTTGGTCCATTAAAATAACAAATACATTGTAGACATTGTTAATGTGGTAAATGACTATTGTAGCTGTAAACGGTTGATTTTTAATGGACTATCTACATAGGCATACAGAGGCTCATTATCAGCAAACATCACTCCTGTGTTCCAATGGCACGTTGTGTTAGCTAATCCAAGTTTATCATTTTAAAAAGGCTAATTGACCATTAGAAAACCCTTTTGCAATTATGTTAGCAGAGCTGAAAACCATTGTTCTGATTAGAGAAGCAATAAAACTGAACTTTAGAATAGTTGAGTATCTGGAGCATCAGCATTGTGGGTTTGATTACAGGCTCAAAATACCAGAAATAAAGAACTTTCTTCTGAAACTCAGTCTATTCTTGTTCTGAGAAATGAAGAAACTGAAGATCTCATACAATGCTGTGTACTACTCCCTTCACAGAACAGCGCACACTGGCCCTAACCAGAATCGAAAGAGGAGTGGGAGGCCCCGGTGCACAACTGAGCAAGAGGACAAGTGTCTACTTTGAGAAACCTGAGATATGGCTTTTTCTTTGCAACTCTGCCTAGAAGGCCAGCATCCCGGAGTTGCCTCTTCACTGTGAGAGTCGCCTCTTCACTCCCTGCTGGCCCATATAGACTCACAAGTTGTCCACAGTTGTGTCAAGGTGGCTGGATGTCTTTTGGGTGGTGGACCATTCTTGATACACAGGAGAAACTGTTGACTGTGGGAAAACCCACTAGTGTTGTAGTTCAAGACACAAACCGGTGTGCCTGGCACCTACTACCATACCCCGTTCAAAGGCACTTACATTTTTTGTCTTGCCCATTCACCCCCTGAATGGCACACATACACAATCCATGTCTCAATTGTCTTAAGGCTAAAAAATCCTTCTTCAATCTGTCTCCTCCCCTTCATTTACACTGAAGTGGATTAAACAAGTGACATCAATAAGGGATCATAGCATTCACCTGGATAGTCTATTTCATGGAAAGAGTAGGTATTACCTACTGTTTTCTACACTCAGTGCATGTCTATTGTTGTGCTATCACAGGAAAATGAGGAGTACAGACGCATCATCTCCCAGCGCTGCCTGGGCTCCTTCAATGCCTCCAAGCCCCGTGGCGGCTCTACCTTCTTACCCATGCTTGGGGATAATGATCTGCCCACCACCATGGACTGGAGGGACAAGGGCTATGTCACCTCCATCAAGGATCAGAAGGATTGTGGCTCCTGCTGGGCTTTCAGCACGGTAAGGGAGGGAGAGTGTTGGAAGGGGTTAAGAGAGTGAGTTAACTACAGTATAGACTCTGCTCTACTTAGATGTGGAGTAATTGTTCAGCCTGTTCTACTCTTTTACCTTTGTATCATGTGGTGAGAGTGAAACAACAATGAGTGTGTGTTTGGGTGGTGTATCTTATATTTCCAGTCTGTAAATGTTAAATTTTTTGTATTCGGCTGTTTTCCAAAAATTGTGGGCTGCCCTAAAACTATGCCAAGGTACATATATTTGAAGTCAAAATACTTTAACGTACTACCTCTTTGGGCTTTCATCCTGTGAAATTGCAGAGCGCGAAATTCAAAATACAAAATTCGTAATATTAAACATTCATGAAAATACAAGTGTCTTACATCGTTTAAAAGCTTAACTTCTTGTTAAGCCGCTTTGTCAGATTTAAAAAAGGCTTTATGGCGAAAGCACACCATGTGATTATCTGAGGACAGCATCCCGCGTACATAAGCATTACAAACATTTTCCAACCAAGCAGAGGCGTCACGAAAGTCAGAAATAGCGATAAAATAAATCACTTACCTTTGAAGATCTTCCTCTGTTTGCAATCCAAAGGGTCCCAGCTACAATGAAAGCCCTAAAAAGCCTCCTCATGCTTTTGCCCAGTCTTCCCCTTTCGGCCCCAGGTTCCGAGAAGTGTTCCCAAGTCATGTCATTTTCACTTTGTTCCCCATCTCCTCCATTGCCACAACCCTACATCCTCTTGAGGTAACTCAGCACTGTGCTCATCACTGTATATGCTTTCACATCAATGCCTTCAACATGTTGTTTAGAGTACAATTACCCCAACATCCTCTTTCATATGATTCATTAACCAATAAACCAGCTAACCCCAATCCAACTATGATGTATAAAATAGCTCCCAGACCCAACCCTTCGGCATGTCTTACAGTGGAATCTAGTCTCTCTTTCTCTCCACTTCCTCTGTCATGGTGTCTTCAAGCTCACCCATTATGCAGCTGGACCTCACTTCACGTGAGAACTTTGCACCCACCGAGGAGAGACATGACGATCTTTACCGCTGCAGGTGCTGTAAGGAGTACTGTGTGTGAACCAAACCAACTCTGTCCCAACACCCCTGCCTGGTGCATCTTGATGTACACTCAATCCCCAGAATTCAGCCCGTGCCCTTGGTTCTCTGCTTTCGCTTGAGGATATACACACTGCAACACATGGGTCATTTTTTGACAACCTAGACTCTCCTGTTATGGCAAGATCATTCATTTGTGACATTTGAATAAAAGCCTCCCCTGTACTCCCATCGGTCTCCCAGTTACCAATCATGTGGCACGAGTCCTCATTAACTGATATCCCAACAATGCTACTAAAGTAACCCCTGCTACTACTAACATGGCCCATGACTATAGCATCTTTCAATTACGGTCCCTACAGCGACTGCCGTGAGAATAACTGCTGTATGTAATCTGTCAAGTGTTCGCCGGCTGTTAGAAATTGAGAGAGATTAATGAGTTGGAAGAATATCCAACCTAACAATACTCTGAGTCACCGGGTTCTTGAAGGTTTACCATAGTGTCTGAAATTCCACCACTATTTCATCTACTCTCACCATGATCTGGGTATGTGTAATGTTCAATTAAACTCATACTAATCCCTGTATTGTGCACAGTTAGCTATCCTCCCTCTCCTATGAGCTATCTCCTGTAACAATATACCTAGTTTCTGGGAATGATACTCCTCTATCACCACAACTTTAATTTATGAGCCCCCACAGATCTCCACTACAGTCACGTTCCACCCCACTTAACAGCCCTCGCCTCCTGCTAGATATACATTTGCACATACTAAAACATTCTCAAATCAATTAGTCAATATACATCAGTCCCTCCTCTGGAAAAAATGATCACAACATATTGATTTGAAAAGAAAAGAGAAAAAAGTACACGTTTAATAACTTCACATCACCCGTTGATGCAATGAACATTATAATTCTGATGACATGGTAAAACAAAAGAGAACAACATTTTTTTTAATGGTTGACCAAAGCTATCATCCAGCCCCCACCCCTCGCCGTTCTGTAGTAACTCTCTTGCTGTATCCAAATCATATCTACAACATTTTTATCAATTATCCAACCCAAATGTAGAATGACAGTCCTCAGTTCCAGCTTCTAAATTCAGCACACATCATCCCTGTTAGCACATACATTTATAAACAAAACCATTTTATTGTCGGTAATTCTCATTACAGCCCCACTTTGTCCCTGTTTTCCTGTCACGAGTGGCCTGGTAATGAAAGACCAGTATCTCAATGCATCCTTAGTCTAAATGGTTCACAATGTGTAGACCCCCCTGTCCTTTTCCCGGCACTTATCATTCTAGCGTGTCTTTTTCAGATATTGTTTACAGTTCATCTTCCCAATGGCCCTAGCTAATGTCCCGATTCCAATATCCAAATAGATACATCCATTTCTCCCACATACAATAGTCTCTCACCTGAGCAGTTCTCAGCACTCCTGCTGCCCGCACCCCGGTTTATGGCTCAGACTCAGATAGAAGTGTTAAAAGTCACTTTGCACGAGTCTCTCTTTCTTCTGCCGGTTAGGGAGGGTTTTGAGGTTCACACATCCTGTTTGTGGTCAGATTATTCCTACCATGCATTAAGACACGCTCTGACGTCACTTTCCATGACAACTTCAAAAAAAGCACAGATCAGAACAACAGTTTAGTTCAATTAATTTATGTTTCAGGAAATCCAGACAAGCCTTGACAATATGACAAATTATTACATGAACCTTTTCTTGATAACGTTATCTCTACGACAAATGTCAAAAAGCATAGCAATATACTTTTACTGCTAAAACCATTTTCAAAATTAGCCCATACTCCCTTATTCTACTGGCGACCTCTCGGAAGGGTTACCAGATCATGAAGTTAGCACCCTAACCCCTCGCAGAAATCCCACACTCCAGTATCCCAATTTGGTAAAATATGTATCGAAACAAAAACAAAAAATGAATATCAGCAATACATACAGTTGAAGTCGGAAGTTTACATACAGTCAATTAGTATTTTGTAGCATTGCCTTTCAATTGTTTAACTTGGGTCAAACATTTCAGGTAGCCTTCCACAAGCTTCCCACAATAAGTTGGGTGCATTTTGGCCCATTCCTCCTGACAGAGCTGGTGTAACTGAGTCAGGTTTGTAGGCCTCCTTGCTCGCACACGCTTTCTCAGTTCTGCACACACATTTTCTATAGGATTGAGGTCAGAGCTTTGTGATGGCCACTCTAATACCTTGACTTTATGGTCCTTTTTTCCACAACTTTGGAAGTATGCTGGGGGTCATTGTCCATTTGGAAGACCCATTTGCATTTGCGACCAAGCTTTAACTTCCTGACTGAGGTCTTGAGATGTTGCTTCAATATATCCACATAAATTTCCTGCCTCATGATGCCCTCTATTTTGTGAAGTGCACCAGTCCCTCCTGCAGCAAGGCACCCCCAGAACATGATGCTGCCACCTCCGTGCTTTACGGTTGGGATGGTGTTCTTCGGCTTGCAAGCCTCCCCTTTTTCCTCCATTATGGCCAAACAGTTCTATTTTTGTTTCATCAGACCAGAGGACATTTCTCCAAAAAGTACGATCTCTTTCCCCATATGCAGTTGCAAACCGTAGCCTGTTTTTTTTAATGGCAGTTTTGGAGCAGTGGCTTCTTCCTTGCTGAGCGGCCTTTCAGGTTATATCGATATAGGACTAGTTTTACTGTGGATATAGATACTTTGGTACCTGTTTCCTCCAGCATCTTCACAAGGTCCTTTGCTGTTGTTCTGGGAATGAGTTGCACTTTTTGCACCAAAGTACATTCATCTCTAGGAGACAGAACGTGTCCCCTTCCTGAGCGGTATGATGGCTGCGTGGACACATGGTGTTTATACTTGCATACTATTGTTTGTACAGATGAACGTGGTACCTTCAGGCATTTGGAAATTGCTCCCAAGGATGAACAAGACTTGTGGAGGTTTTTTCCAGCCAAGTTAGTGTATGTAAACTTCTGACCCACTGGAATTGTGATAGTGAAATAATCTGTCTGTAAACAATTGTTGGAAAAATGACTTGTGTCATGCACAAAGTGGATGTCCTAACCGCCTTGCCAAAACTATAGTTTGTTAACAAGAAATTTGTGGAGTGGTTGAATAACGAGTTTTAATGACTCAAATCCAGAGTGTATGTAAACTTCCGTCAACTGTATATCACAATCCATTTGTAGTAACTGTCATCCCTTTTTAACCTCACTAGCCTCCCACCTGGCCAACATCCAGTGAAATTGCAGAGCGCCAAATTCAAAAACAGAAATAGTCTTTATAAAAATTAATGAAACATACAAGTGTTATACATGGGTTTAAAGAAACTTCTTGATAATCCAACCACGTTGTCAGATTTCAAAAAGGCTTTACGGCGAAAGCATACCATGCGATTATCTGAGAACAGCGCCCAGAAGACAAATCATTACAAACAGTAACAAGCCAAGTAGAGAAGTTACACAAGTCAGAAAGTGATAAAATTAATCACCTAGCTTTGATGATCTTCATATGTTTGTACTCACAAGACTCCCATTTACTCAATAAATGTTCGTTTTGTTCGATAAAGTCCATGTTTATATCCACAAACCTCCGTTTTGTTAGCGTGTTTTGTTCAATAATCCACTGTTGTAGAGGACTGCTAATTCCTATGTAGGTGACATTACATTACTATTAATTCCTATGTAGGTGACATTACACTACTATAGCTGAGACAACGTATTTTCATAAGTAAAACAGGTTGGGCCCCATACAGGATATTTCTCACACACACACTCACTCAAATCATCCAGAACACTGTCACAACAGGATACTCCTAGCCACAGGTGCTAGCCGGCAGTTCGGCCACAACTCCCCTGAAGATAGGGACGCACACACATTACACACTGACCCCAGAAGACAGGGACGACGCACATACAGTACACACATAGCTGCCGAGGACACCCAGATATGACACGCACAGATTGGCAGAAAGCCTAGATTTAGAGACAAACTAGCACACACACATAATCTCCCTCCCAGCCGAACATTGTGTGACTGAAGATAGCGCACACACCAGATCTCCTTTTCAGCTGAACATGGTGTGACGACCAAGAACAGGCATGGCAGGATTCTACGATGACGGACAGACAACAGAGCCAATGCCGGATGACTACATCCCAGCCTGATCCAATCCGAAGATCCGATCTCCTAGAAATCAACCTACTTTCTGTTGTGTATATGAAGCTTGTACTCACTGTTAGCAAGGTTCCTTTCTGCTAGTCTCTGATGAGCTAACAGAGGGGCCCGTATATACGCTGTACCAGATATCTTCACTCTGAATAAACCTGTCGCTTGTCGTACAATCTACCACCTTGTCTGCATCGATCCTTGACCGACTCACCCTCTATCATATCCCATTATCAACACTGTCTCAAACAACATCCGGTGAAATTGCAGAGCGTGAAACTCAAAACAGAAATTCTCATAATAAACATACATAAAAGATACAAATGTTATACACCAGTTTATAGATAAACTTCTTGTTAATCCAACCGCTGTGTCAGATTTCAAAAAGGCTTTACGGCAAAAGCAAACCATGCGATTATCTGAGAACAGCGCCCAGCAGACAAATCATTACAAACAGTTGGCAGCCAAGAAGAGGAGTAACAAAAGTCAGAAATAGCGATAAAATGCATCACTTACCTTTGATCTTCATATGGTTGCACCCTGAAGACTCCATGTTACACAATAAATAGTAGAGAGGTAGTAGAGAGAACAGTCTATGACTGGGGTGACTGGGGTATTTGACCATTTTTAGGGCCTTCCTCTGACACCGCCCAGTGTAGAGGTCTTGGATGGCAGGCAGCTTAGCACCAGTGATTTACTGGGCCGTACGCACTACCCTTTGTAAGTGCCTTGCGGTCAGAGGCTGAGCATTTGCCGTACCAGGCAGTGATGCAACCAGTCAAGATGCTCTTGATGTTGCAGCTGTAGAACCTTTTGAGGATCTCAGGACCCATACCAAATCTTTTTAGTTTCCTGAGGGGGAATAGGTTTTGTCGTGCCCTCTTCACGACTGTCTTATTGTGTTTGGACCATTCTAGTTTGTTGTTGACGTGGACACCAAGGAACTTGAAGCTCTCAACCTGCTCCACCACAGCCCCGTTGATGAGAATGGGGGCATGCTCGGTCCTCCTTTTCCTGTTGTCCACAATCATCTCCTTAGTCTTGGTTACGTTGAGGGATAGGTTGTTATTCTGGCACCACCTGGCCAGGTTTCTGACCTCCTCCCTATAGCCTGTCTCGTCGTTGTCGGTGATCAGGCCTACCACTGTTGTGCCGTCAGCAAACTTAATGATGGTGTTGGAGTCGTGCCCGGCCATGCAGTCGTGGGTGAACATAGAGTACAGGAGGGGACTGAGCATGCACCCCGGGGGAGACCCAGTGTTGAGGATCAGTGTCGCAGATGTGTTGCTACCTACGCTCACCACCTGGGGGCGACCCGTCAGGAAGTCCAGGATCCAGTTGCAGAGGGAGGTGTTTAGTCCCAGGATCCTTAGCTTAGTGATGAGCTTTTAGGGTACTATGGTGTTGAACGCTGAGCTGTAGAGCTGTAGTCAATGAATAGCATTCTAACATAAGTGTTCATTTTGTCCAGGTGGGAAAGGGCAGTGTGGAAGTGGAATAGAGATTGCATCATCTGTGGATCTGTTTGATTTAGCTCATCTGGTAGGCTCGTGTCACTGGGCAGCTCGCGGTTGTGCTTCCCTTTGTAGTTTGAAAATAGCTGTGCATCCAACCTGACAGAGCTTGAGAGGAACTGCAGAGAAGAATGGGAGAAACTCCCCAAATACAGGTGTGCCAAGCGTGTAGCATCATAAAAACGAAGACTTGAGGCTGTAATCGCTGCCAAAGGTGCTTTAAATCGGGATAGGCGGCAGTATTTTCATGTCCGGATGAAAAGCGTGCATAAAGTAAACTGCCTGCTACTCAGGCCCAGAAGCTAGGATATGCATATAATTGGTAGATTTAGACAGAGTGTCTAAACACTCTAGTTTCGAAAACTGTTTTAATAATATCTGTGAGTAAAACAGAACTGATAATGGCAGGCAAAAAAACTGAGAAAAATCCATTCAGGAAAAAAATTGAGGTCACTCTCTTTTCAATGGGGTTTCTATGTGGATCTAGATTTCTGTGGCACGTGCTTGCAGTTCCTATCACTTCCACTGGATGTCAACAGTCTTTAGAAATTGGTTGATGTTTTTCCTTTGAGAAATGAAGAAGTAGGGCTGTTCAGAACAAGAGTCGAGTCTAGTATATTGTTTGTTAGGGGAGCGCGACCTGAAACCTCGCTCCACTTAGTTTTTATCCGCTATAGTCACATATTTATTTATTGAACGCAGTTTATCCCGTCTTAAATTTGATTGATTATTTACGTTAAAAAAATACCTAAAGTTGTATTAGGACAGTTGTTTGAAACGTTTACAGGTGACTTATTAGATATTTTGTAGTTGTTGGGCAAGTTGGAACCAGTGTTTTTCTGGATCAAACGCGCCAAATAAATATAGATATAACAACAGAATTTATCAAACAAAAGGACCGTTTGTGATGTTTATGGGACATATTGGAGTGCCAACAAAAGAAGCTCTTCAAAGGTAAGGCCTGAATTATATCGTTATTTCTGCGTTTTGTCACGCCTGGTGGGTTGAAATATGAATGTCATGTGTTTGTTTGGTGGGGTGCTATCCTCAAATAATCGCATTTGCTTTTGCCGTAAAGCCTTTTTGAAATATGAGACGTTGGCTGGATTAACAACAAGTGTAGCTTTAATTTGGTGTATTGCATGTGTGATTTCATGAAAGTTTAATATTTATAGTACTTTAATTTGAATTTGGCGCTCTGCCATTTCGCCGGATGTTGTCGAGGGGTTCCGCTAGCGGAATGTCTAGCCATAACAACTTTTTAACAACGTAAAGCAAAAGAAAATCTACAAAAACTGTTTTTTTGCTTTGTAAATGTAATATATTACAGTTTAAACATGTTTTATGTTACACATTTTCAAACATTTTTAAAAACCTGTTTTTGCTTTGTCATTGTGGCGTATTGTGTGTAGATGGATGAGGGAAAAAACGATTTTATAGACACACATATATATATATATATATATATATATATATATATATATATATATATACATATACATATACAGAGTACATCAAAAATAAGTGAGAATTTACAAAATTATCCAATGGATAATGATAGTTTTCTGGGGGAAAAAGTATAGGTCCGAAAACATGTTTGCACTTCCTTTTTTAATTTAGGCCACGGGCTCAGGCAGCCAAGTGGACACAAGGCTCTTTGGCTCATTTCAGTCACAAATAGGAATAACTTTGCATCCGTTTCTGATTAATAAGCAATGCCATGCTGGTGAGTGGTAACATTCAAATAAACCCATTCCTGAAACGAAACATAGGCTGTCAGATCAAAGGAAAATATACCACATTCACACAGATTTGCACAAAGTGGGCAGTTTGTCACTTCAAGTCCCAAAACATCATACTTTGACTAAAACAATGACTTATTGACTTAGATCTTTGTGTAGTATCATGGGTAAGCTCTGGCCATCGTCTCTCAGCTCGAAAAAGTAGATATCTACTGGTGTGGACGTTTAAGTGCACTTTTTCTCCCCCCTACCATCCCTCCCTCAGACTGGCTCTCTGGAAGGCCAGCACTACAGGAAGACCAATAAGCTGGTGTCCCTCAGTGAGCAGCAGCTGGTTGACAGCTCCGGCAAGATCGGCAACATGGGCTGCATGGGCGGTCTCATGGACCAGGCCTTCGAGTACATCAAGTTCTTGGCCCCTGGAGGCCTGGACACAGAGGACTCCTATGCCTACCATGCTGAGGTGAGCATTGAAAAGTGGGCAGGGTTGTGTTCATTAGGACCACACGTTTAAAAACATTTCAGTTCATTTTCTTCCATTTGGTACCTAATGAATACACCCCAGATCTTGATAGAAGTTGTCTTTAGGTACAGATTTGCATCAGATGGGCTTTAGGGGGAGCCAATGGCTAAGCATTAGAAATAAGAAATGCCAAACTGACCTTAGATCAGTGTATAGATAGGATCAAATTCATCCTTCTTTCAAGCCAGCCCACATCAGCCCCACACAGAGCAGTAGTAGGCTGCAGGTTTAGGCTCAATTAATAATTTAAATGAGAATGCCTCAATTCAATTCTTGAATTTGAATTTAATTTGAATTGAAGTAGTAAACAGGATACAAAATTGCAATTAGAATTTGAAAGAAAGGAAATAGAATTGAAAAGTGAAATTTAATTAAATTCTAATTATTCTATTCCGTAATAGGTGTAGTCTATACAATCCTACATCTTGTACATACATACATCAAACGTTGTTATATACATGCGTATAAAATATTGTTGAAACAATTGATTATCAGGACAAACTTATAAAAATGTGAATGATCAAAGAAAACAAACCTTGTATGTGAATATTCTAAGTTGTTATATTTCATTAATCACTTAATGTTCTTAAAAGAATGCATTAGTTGAACCCTCAAGTTGACCGCGAGGCCTTCAAAAAGAAGCCAAACAAATGAAAATGGTTGGTGGAAATATACACTGCTCAAAAGAATAAAGGGAACACTTAAACAACACAATGTAACGCCAAGTCAATCACACTTCTGTGAAATCAAGCTGTCCACTTAGGAAGCAACACTGACAATACATTTCACATGCTGTTGTGCAAATGGAATAGACAACAGGTGGAAATTATAGGCATTTAGCAAGACACCCCCAATAAAGGAGTGGTTCTGCAGGTGGGACCACAGACCACTTCTCAGTTCCTATGCTTCCTGGCTGGTGTTTTGGTCACTTTTGAATGCTGCCGGTGCTTTCACTCTAGTGGTAGCATGAGACGGAGTCTACAACCCACACAAGTGAATCAGGTAGTGCAGCTCATCCAGGATGGCACATCAATGCGAGCTGTGGCAAGAAGGTTTGCTGTGTCTGTCAGCGTAGTGTCCAGAGTATGGAGGCGCTACCAGGAGACAGGCCAGTACATCAGGAGACGTGGAGGAGGCCGTAGGAGGGCAACAACCCAGCAGCAGGACCGCTACCTCCGCCTTTGTGCAAGGAGGAGCAGGAGGAGCACTGACAGAGCCCTGCAAAATGACCTCCAGCAGGCCACAAATGTGCATGTGTCTGCTCAAACGGTCAGAAACAGACTCCATGAGGGTGGTATGAGGGCCCGACGTCCACAGGTGGGGGTTGTGCTTACAAGCCCAACACCGTGCAGGATGTTTGGCATTTGCCAGAGAACACCAAGATTGGCAAATTCGCCACTGGTGCCCTCTGCTCTTCACAGATGAAAGCAGGTTCACACTGAGCACATGTGACAGACGTGACAGTCTGGAGACACCGTGGAGAACGTTCTGCTGCCTGCAACATCCTCCAGCATGACCGGTTTGGTGGTGGGTCAGTCATGGTGTGGGGTGGCATTTCTTTGGGGGGCCGCACATCCCTCCATGTGCTCGCCAGAGGTAGCCTGACTGCCATTAGGTACCGAGATGAGATCATCAGACCCCTTGTGAGACTATATGCTGGTGCGGTTGGCCCTGGGTTCCTCCTAATGCAAGACAATGCTAGACCTCATGTGGCAGGAGTGTGTCAGTAGTTCCTGCAAGAGGAAGGCATTGATGCTATGGACTGGCCCACCCGTTCCCCAGACCTGAATCCAATTGAGCACATCTGGGACATCATGTCTCGCTCCATCCACCAATGCCACGTTGCACCACAGAGTTGTGGTGTTGGCGGATGCTTTAGTCCAGGTCTGGGAGGAGATCCCTCAGGAGACCATCCACCACCTCATCAGGAGCATGCCCAGGCGTTGTAGGGAGGTCATACAGGCATCCAGACCTCCATGGGTTGATACATTTGATTTCCATTGATAATTTTTGTGATTTTGTTGTTAGCACATTCAACTATGTAAAGATTTTTTTTTTTAATAAGAATATTTCATTCATTCAGATCTAGGATGTGTTATGTTAGTGTTCCCTTTATTTTTTTGAGCAGTGTATTTGGCTATTCTAAGCACTAAGGTTAAAATAGTATGAACATTGTTTCCAGAGAAAGGTGATATATTCTTTGGTATCTGCAAGAAATTCATGTTCTATGACTGAGTGGAATATATTTTAATTGCACTGAATTCATTTCTACTTCCTGTCACTCAAATTCTAAGTCTACATCTTGTGGGGTGTGGCCATTTCAAGTCTAATTCAATTCATGAATTGAATTGGAGTCAATTCCAACATTCTGAATTGACCACCTCCTGACTCAAGGAAGAAGCACAACAGTGACATCTAGTGCAAATGCTTAGTGGCGCAATATAAATCAGACGATAAGGAGCAGGCAGTTGAGAGCAGTATTTTACAATTACACAATTAGGTGTGAATATAATATATGTGCTTACTTATAATAGTTCATGCCATTTTTGGCCAATTTTAAGTATACTTTATATTTTAACATACAGTCTAAATAATGCTTTTCTACTGCACTTTTGCCGTAAACAATTAGCAACTACATTTCTAAAGTGTATATTTAACAATGTCTTTCTATGACAGGACAAGAAGTACCACTACAAGCCAGACAGTCTGGGTGCCACCTGCACCGGGTACGTTGACATGACCAGTGGTGACGAGAGCGCCCTGCAGCAGGCCGTGGCCACCGTCGGACCTGTGTTTGTAGCCATTGATGCTGCTATTGATGCTGTCTTTTAAAACATTTTTTAGACATGCCTCTTTCCAGATGAATAAGGTAAGACCTTTTAAGAACCGGCTCTCTCTAGATTAATCAAATTAGTCTTTTTAAGACATGACTTGCTCCAACCTGGACCTACACTTGTCATCTTGGTCAAACTTTAAACAAACTATACCTTATAAAGCGTAATAAACCCTTTATAACCTTAACCCTTTAGCTAATAACAGGTTGTGACATCTGGTTCTTTAACAAATGTGGCATTGGTTTTATACTACCCTTTAATTAGTATGACATTTTCTCATGAATGATTTCTGAAGCATTTATGTAGGTAGGCCTTATAAAGGGCTTATGAAAGCTTCATTGAGACTCCATAAAGTTATGGTTCATAACTGTGTACTGAATGGATCTGTGACTTGTTATCTTCTTTCTTAGATGTACAGTAATACTCCCTGTGTGTTTTGTACTTTGAAAGCATTGAATTGACTTGGGCGTCAACAGTCATGATACATATCCTTTGCAAAATATTAAATATGTAACACATATAAACTGATACCAGGCTGATTGTAGGTACAGTATATTGAGAATAACTGAATGGTTGTTCATTCCCAGGTGTCTATGATGAGCCAGACTGCAGCAGCGATCAGCTGGATCACGGTGTGCTGGCTGTGGGCTATGGCACTAGTGATGATGGCCAGGACTACTGGCTGGTGAAGAACAGGTAAACAACATGCTGTATGAAATCAAGCTAGGCCTATCTGATTGGTCAAGAGCAACCATAAGCCAATGGTGTTGCAGTTGCATTTCCTAATCTCAGCACTGTCAGAGATGGGCTCTCTTATTAGTTAGAATGGGATCTAATGTGCCAAGAACAAACTATGATGCTTAAAACAAGTGGTTTAAGCGGTCCAACACACTGATATCAATGTTGCTATGTCATTGCTAAATGCTAAGTGTTTGCTTGATGTGTGTGTTCTAGCTGAGGCCTTGACTGGGGAGATAAGGGCTACATAATGATGTCCAGGAATAAGCACAACCAGTGTGGCATCGCCACGGCTTCCAGCTACACGCTGGTCTAAGGGTGAGTCTTGCGGGCATCAGTGTTTATTACAACTACTGTACATCTATACTCGCTTACTATCTCATTAGTTACCATAGCATTAGATCACAACTATATCTATAGTTTAACAACCAAGGGCTCTATTCAATCCGTATCGCGGAAGTTCAGCTTGACTGAAATTTGAAGGCAATTTTCCTTAGTGGAGACTTCATCCACTGCTTTAATGACCTTTAAATTTATATCGCGCAATCGGTAACGCTTCAGCGATACAGATTAAATAGACCCTACTAGCAGTGTCTATCCCAACTACATATTACTCAAATGATAAACATGATCAGCTGATATTTAACTACAGCTTTACTGTGTATACACCCTCCCAGACAGAAGGGCCTTTGTGTACTGAGTAAACATTCCTATTGGATTGAAGCAGATCCAGAAGTAAACAAAACGTATATACTTTGCAAGGCCAAAAGTTAATTCCGTTTGGCAATTCAGCAGACATTTTCCCACAAACATATCAAAGCAACTTAATCATTGTCATGCACAGTGATTCATCTTTATTTAAGACAGTTTTCCACAGCATGAAAATAATCCTGCAGCAACAGGATATGTTAATTGTTATTTGGATGGTAATCCTTGTAGGATACAAAACAAAAATCTAGTCTGAAATTTCAAAGTGGAAATTACAAACTTCAGAAGTTTTTTAAAACCTAAAAGACACTGCAAGTTCCCCTGCAACAGGGTGATCAAATGAAAGGGGAATTTCACCATGGGGAATTTGGGCATGTTTTCATCATTGCCCAGAAGGAAGGTGGGTCTGAGCTTCGCACCAGAAGGAAGGTGGGTCTGAGCTTTGCACGCTGAATGATCCACCCTATGACGGCTTCTGGTATATTAATGGGGGCGGGGGCTCTATGTGATACTGATCACACTCCAGACGTAGGATTTTAATTTGAGCTAGTTTGCTACAGCAGGAAAATGATCTTGCAGCAACAGGAAATGTGAATTATTATGTGGATTCTAATTAATGGATTTTTTTTTGTAGAGACTGATACATTTGACATCAGGGCAAATCAAGTCTGACATTTTTAAGTGGAAATTACAAACTTTAGAAGAATTTTTAAACCTGGAATACACTACAAGTTTGCATTTCCTGCTATGCAGGAAAATTCTCAGCGACAAAACAGTGTTCAAATTAAGATCCTACATCGGTTTACATTTTTGTGCATGTAGAAATCGTTGATCTTGTTCGATAAAGCCATTGGATGTCTTTCTGTGATGTTGCTATTGGCGGATGAATTGCTAAATTAACAAGCCGCCACACATTTTTTTCTGGTCTCTGAAAGACTACAACTCATGTGGGGGGGTTGTGCCTTGTGCTCTGGGCCCCATCTCTCACCCAAGGCAGGCTTTTTTGAAAGGGAGGCAGACACTAACAGCACTATCCTTTGGGCAAAATTGAAAGAACTGACCAGACTGCAATGACTTCAAGTGATTCCTCTCATCAACACGAATTTGACAATGGAGCATTTTTTAAATGTTAATTTGGCTCCATGGTGACATTCAACCATAGATATTTCAACCGGAAGAGGATTCAATACAAATAGTTGGATTTAGCTAGAAGCTGAGCTACAGCTGATGCCGGCAGCAAGAGGGCAGATGACAAATACGGTGGCTGGCTAAGTAAGTTATTCTTACTGCAAGCCACCTCGCTAGCTAACTTTAGATTAACTACTAAAACCCATTTTGTGTATTGCTGACTAACGTTAACATATTACAGTAGGGGGAAATTATAATTATTAGTAAAATCTCTTCTCTTTTTAGTCGTAGATACAGGGCATTCGGAAAGTATTTAGACCCTTTGACTTGTTCCACATTTTGTTATGTTACAGCCTTATTCTAAAATTGATTCAATTCCTTTTTTTCTTCATCAATCTACACACAATACCTCAGAATGACAAAGTGAAAACAGGTTTAAGAAATTTTAGCAAATGTATAAAAAAATACATAAATTCCTTATTTACATAGATATTCAGACCCTTTGCTATGAGACTCGAAATTGAGCTCAGGTGCATCCTGTTTCCATTGATCATCCTTGGGATGTTTCTACAACTTGATTGGAGTCCACCTGTGGTAAATTAAATTGATTGGACATGATTTGGAAAGGCACACAGCTGTCTACATAAGGTCCCACAGTTGACAGTGCATGCCAGAGCAAAAACCAAGGCATGAGGTGGAAAGAATTGTCTGTAGAGCTCCGAGACAGGATTGTGTCGAGGCACAGATCTGGGGAAGGGTACCAAAAAATGTCTGCAGCATTGATAGTCCCCAAGAACACAGTGACCTCTATCATTCTTAAATGGAAGAATTTTGGAACCACCAAGACTCTTCCTAGAGCTGACCGCTCGGCCAAGGTGAGCAATCGGGGGAGAAGGGCCTTGTTCAGTGAGGTGACCAAGAACCTGATGGTCCCTCTGACAGAGCTCTAGAGTTTCTCTGTGGAGATGGGAGAACCTTCCAGAAGGACAACCATCTCTGCAGCACGCCACTAATCAGGCCTTTATCATCTACAGATGCACAATCGAGAGCATCCTGGCGGGCTGTATCACCGCCTGGTACGGCACCTGCTCCGCCCACAACCGTAAGGCTCTCCAGAGGGTAGTGAGGTCTGCACAACGCATCACCGGGGGCAAACTACCTGCCCTCCAGGACACCTACACCACCCGATGTCACAGGAAGGCCATAAAGATCATCAAGGACAACAACCACCCGAGCCACTGCCTGTTCACCCTGCTATCATCCAGAAGGCGAGGTCAGTACAGGTGCATCAAAGCTGGGACCGAGAGACTGAAAAACAGCTTCTATCTCAAAGGCCATCAGACTGTTAAACAGCCACCACTAACATTGAGTGGCTGCTGCCAACACACTGTCATTGACACTGACCCAACTCCAGCCACTTTAATAATGGGAATTGATGGGAAATGATGTAAATATATCACTAGCCACTTTAAACAATGCTACCTTATATAATGTTACTTACCCTACATTATTCATCTCATATGCATACGAATATACTGTACTCTAGATCATCGACTGCATCCTTATGTCACTAGCCACTTTAACTATGCCACTTTGTTTACTTTGTCTACATACTCATCTCATATGTATATACTGTACTCGATACCATCTACTGTATGCTGCTCTGTACCATCACTCATTCATATATCCTTATGTACATATTCCTTATCCCCTTACACTGTGTATAAGACAGTAGTTTTGGAATTGTTAGTTAGATTACTTGTTGGTTATCACTGCATTGTCGGAACTAGAAGCACAAGCATTTCGCTACACTCGCATTAACATCTGCTAACCATGTGTATGTGACAAATAAAATTTGATTTGATTTTGATTTGATTTATAGTACAGTAGAGTGGTCAGGCGGAAGCCACTCCTCAGTAAAAGGCACATGACTTTGCCAAAGGCACCTAAAGGACTCTTAGACCCCGAGATTCGCTGGTCTGATGAATCCAAGGTCGAACTCTGGCCAAGTCTGGACGTGACAGTGAAACATGGTGGCAGCATCATGCTGTGGGGATGTTTTTCAGTGGCAGGGATTGGAAGACTAGTCAGGATCGAGGGAAAGGTGAATGGAGCAAAGTACAGAGAGATACTTGATGAAAACCTGCTCCAAAGTGCTCAGGACTTAGGATTGGAGCAAACGTTCGCCTTCCAACAGAACAACAACCCTAAACACACAGCCAAGACAGCACAGGTGTCTCTGAATGTCCTTGAGTGGCCCAGCCAGAGCCCGGACTCTCTATCTGGAGAGACCTGAAAATAGCTGTGCAGCGATGCTTCCATTCAACTTGACAGAGCTCGAGAGGATCTGCAGAGAAGAATTGGAGAAACTCCACAAATACAGGTCTGTAGAGCTTGTACCGTCATACCCAAGAAAACTCGAGGCTGTAATCACTGCCAAAGGTGCTTCAACAAAGTACTGAGTAAAGTGTCTGAATACTTAAGTAACTGTTTTAAATACATTTGCAAAAAATTATTTTTGCTTTGTCATTATGGGGTATTGTGTGTAGATTGATAAGGGGAGAAAAAAATGTAATCCATTTTAGCAGGACAGCGGAGTCAATCACCACCTTCCGGAGACACCTGAAACCCCACCTCTTTAAGGAATACCTAGGATAGGATAAAGTAATCCTTCTCACCCCCCTTAAAAGATTTAGATGCACTATTGTAAAGTGGCTGCTCCACTGGATGTCATAAGGTGAATGCACCAATTTGTAAGTCGCTCTGGATAAGAGCGTCTGCTAAATTACTTAAATGTAAATGTAAATGTAGCATACGGCTGTAACGTAACAGAATGTGGAGAAAGCCAAGGGGACTAAATCATTTCTGAATGCACTGTATGTTTACTAAACAGCAAGCTACAATGTTACAACCAAGGGCTGGAACAGAAATTATTTTTAATCGTTTTGTTCCACTGTTCCGACCAGCAAATTAATGTTCAGAATCGGTTCAAACCCCAAAAAAGAATGGTTTATATATTTCCTTTCTGCTCCTTTTTAAACCTGTGTAATCAACATTACATTACTTCACCAATGGATAGAGCAGCTTGCAATTGAGTGGGAAAGCTATGCGCATGCATTGGACAGACAAGTGTAGTGTAGGGTGCGACATGGAACTGACATTTTGCGTGTGAGGAGAGTGCTGGGCAACTTGTTGTTATGACATGCATTATCTGAATTAGGCCCATGGAATTATACCTACGGAGGAGCGTTTCTCTGAATGTCTTTGAACTTTAGAGAGTTGCCTTAACTAATGTTGGACAAGAGCTAACCCTTGATCATGACTCACATTTCCATTACATTACACAGAATGCCACCTAGAGTTCTTGAGAACTAGACCAGAGCTACCTTAGCTAGCTAACAAGCTTGTGTGTGCAGAGCGGCACCAGAATTAAAATGAAAACACATCTTACCTTTTGTAGTTAATACATCCAATGTGAAACGTGATAACTAATAGTATCCTTAACTAGCATTGAAAATGTTTATCCATTCTCTAATTAAAAATCTCTCTCCCTAATTTCTGAATCACGCCTGTAATGTCATTAGCTACAGTAGACTATGCATGCTTCGGAGGGAGGGGAAGGGGCAGATAGACACACACCAACTATGGAAGACACACCAACTATGGAAGTCTGTTCGGGTCGTTGCGAATCAAAAACATACAGGTTAAATAACCCTATTTGACCCGTCAAATAACACTGGACTGACTAACTGACACTGGAAAACGTTTCTGAGTGACTGTGGGGGCTTTGCATTGGCTCTTTGTTGCATTTTTTTGTGGGACTGGAATAAAAATGCCCGGAATGTAAAATAAAAGTTATTATCTGGTTCCCATGCTTTTAAAATAATGGTTATGTTCTGGAACCGTATAGATCACTTTCGTTCTTGGTTCTAGTTTTGTTGCTCTAAAAATTTCATTATTTTCCAGTTTTACTGAACCAGTTACAACACCTGGTTACAACCAGTCACCTAAAGCTAGGTTTACCAGCAAATGTTAGCACATGACTGGAGTTGTCTAGCTAATTAGCCTGGTGCCTGCTAACTTGTTATTGTTTTCTTTCTATTAGGCTAGATATTGTTCTAAATGTAATCTCTGTGCCTGTGCACATGTATGCATGTTCAATTAGTCTACGCTAATGTTGATGTTATGCTGGTACAGTTTGGTACAATACCGTTTAGTGCCTGGGATTCTTCCTGAAGATGGCACGTAACAGAATGAATTTGTCTGTGTGTTATTGTATCAGAACCGTATCCTGTGAACTGTATCTCTCTTGATGGATTGGACATTATGCTGGATTTGAAGCAGAAGATGACTCAAGGGGAGCTGAATGGCAGTTTGATCATGACAACACTCCTCCCACAGGCTGTGCAAGTATTCCCTGAACTTTACATACTGTATCTTACTGTATGTTTCTTTGTGAATGGCAATTTGATCATGAGCACCTCTCCCATCATTTGGTGATCACCAGTTCTCATGGCTACAAATTGTGATTTAACTTGTTGAATCTAGTTTTT
Organism: Oncorhynchus nerka; assembly: GCF_034236695.1. NCBI lineage: Eukaryota > Metazoa > Chordata > Actinopteri > Salmoniformes > Salmonidae > Oncorhynchus > Oncorhynchus nerka. The sequence continues at coordinate 47,343,049 of NC_088407.1, forward strand.
TTTTTAAATATATTTTTAAATAACGTTCCCAAAGTAAACGGGCTACTTTTCAGGACCAGAAAATAGAATATGCATATAATTGACAGCTTAGGATAGAAAACACAATAAAGCTTCCAAAACTGTAAAGATATTGTCTGTGAGTATAACAGAACTGATATTGCAGGCAAAAGAATGAGAAAAATTCCAATCAGGAACGCAGCGGTTTCTAAATAAGAGTCCCTTCCTATGCTTCTGTAATGGATGTGAAACGGCTAGCTTAGTTAGCGGTGCGCGCTAAATAGCGTTTCAATCAGTGACGTCACTTGCTCTGAGACCTTGAAGTAGTAGGTCCCCTTGCTCTGCAAGGGCCGCGGCTTTTGTGGAGCGATGGGTAACGATGCTTCGAAGGTGACTGTTGTTGATGTGTGCAGAGGGTCCCTGGTTCGCGCCTGGGTATGGGCGAGGGGACGGTTTAAAGTTATACTGTTACACTTCCCTATTGAGCAGTGAATGGGATATCAACGATAACTTTTTCTATGGCTTCCTTAATGTGTCTAGTATCACAAGACATAGTTTCAGGATTTTATTTTGAAAAATGAGCCTGAGCGACAACATTGCGTCAGTGTCCACCTGATGGCGCTTTGTCTATTTCTCGCACATTTTTCCACCCGGTCTTACTGAAAAAAGCTCTGTCCAGGTTGATATATTATCGAATAAATATTTGAAAAACACCTTGAGGATTGATTATAAACTACGTTTGCCATGTTTCTGTCGGTATTATGGAGTTAATTTGGAATATTTTTCCGCGTTGTCGTGACCGCAATTTACGGTCGTTTTTCTCAGCCAAACGGAGCTATTTTTGTCTAAAAAAATATATATATATGGAAAAAAGGAACATTTGCTCTCTAACTGGGAGTCTCCTGAGTGAAAACATCTGAAGCTCATCAAAGGTAAATTATTTAATTTGATTGCTTTTCTGATTTTCGTGACCAGATTGCCTGCTGCTAGCTAGGCATAATGCTATGCTAGGCTATCGATAAAGTTACACAAATGCTTGTCTTGCTTTGGCTGTAAAGCATATTTTCAAAATCTGAGATGACAGGGTGATTAACAAAAGGCCGTTTGAATATATTTCACTTGTGATTTCATGAATATGAATATTTTCTAGTAAGATTTATTTGTCCGTCGCGTTATTCTACTTAGTGTCAGTTGATGACAATTCTCCCGGATCCGGGATGGGTAGTTACAAGAAATTTCTTGATGCACCCATCCTGTTAGCGGGATCATTTTCGTCAACATCCGCTGAATTGCAGAGCGCCAAATTCAAATTAAATTACTAAAAATATTACATTTTCATGAAATCACAAGTGCAATATAGCAAAAATACAGCTTAGCTTGTTAATCGACCTGGCGTGTCGGATTTCAAAAAAGCTTTTCGGTGAAAGCCTACCAAACGTTTATGTAAGGACATCTCTCTCAGCGGACAAAACATTAAACAGCTAGCAGCCAAGTAAATTGGTCACGAAAGTCAGAAAAGCAATAAAATGAATCGCTTACCTTTGATGATCTTCGGATGTTTGCACTCACGAGACTCCCAGTTACACAATAAATGTTCCTTTTGATTAAAGATTATTTTATATCCAAAATACCTATATTTGGTTGGCATGTTCAGAAATCCACAGGCTCGAGTGGTCACGACCGGGCAGACACAAATTCCAAATAGTATCCGTAAAGTTCGTAGAAACATGTCAAACGTTTTTTATAATCAATCCTCAGGTTTTTACAATATATAATCGATAATATTTCTTCAAAAGGAGAGAGAGAGAAAATGTCTGCTCCAAGCTGTTGCGCATGCAAAACGCTGCTGGCACATAGATCTTGTGATCTTTCTCGCTAATTTTTCAAAATAAAAGCCTGAAACTATGTCTAAAGACTGTTCACACCATGTGGAAGCCATAGGAAAAGGAATCTGGTTGATATCCCTTTAAATGGAGCGAAGGCAGGCAATGGAACAGAGAGCTTTCAGAAAAAACAGCACTTCTGGGTTGGATTTTCCTCAGGTTTTCGCCTGCAATATCAGTTCTGTTATACTCGTAGACAATATTTTGACAGTTTTGGAAACTTTAGAGTGTTTTCAGTCCTAATCTGACAATTATATGCATATTCTAGATTCTGGGCCTGAGAAATAGACTGTTTCATTTGGGTACGTTTTTCATCCAAACATCAAACCCTCTACACTCAACAGGTTAACCAATTGGGACTATTTTGTGTACGTCCATTACATGAAATCCAAATAAAAATACATTTAAATGACAGGTTCTAATGCAACAAAATAGGAAAAACATGAAGGGTGATGAATACTTTTGGCAAATCTTACCATGACCATCTTGTTGCTCCTCTCCTATAGGCAGAAACTAAAACAGGAAGCTCCCGTGCTTATGGTCTAGCCAACACTGTTCTAACCAATCGGATTCCACGCTTCAAGATTGCTTCGATCACATGGACTGGGATATGTTCCGGGTAGCCACAGATAATAACATTGACGTATACGTTGATTCGGTGAGCGAGTTTATAAGGAAGTGTATAGGAGATGTTGTACCCATCGTGACTATTAAAACCTTCCCTAACCAGAAACTGTGGATTGATGGCAGCATCCGCGCAAAACTTAACACGTACTACTGCATTTAAACATGCCGAGGTGACTGGAAATATGGCCGAGTACAAACAGTGTAGTTATTCCCTCCGTAAGGCAATCAAACAAGCAAAGTGTCAGTATAGAGACAAAGTAGAGTTGCAAATCAACGGCTCAAACACGAGACTGTGGCAGGGTCTACAGACAATCACCAATTACAAAAAGAAAACCAGCCCCTTTTTGCTTCCCGACAAATTAAAAAATTCTTTGCGCGCTTAGACGACAATATAGTGCCACCGACGCGGCCCGCTACCAAAGACTGTGGGCTCTCCTTCTCCATGGCCGACGTGAGCAAAACGTTTAAACATGTTAACCCTCGCAAGGCTGCCAACCCAGATGGCTTCCCTAGCTGCGTCCTCAGGAGCATGCGCAGACCAGCTGGTTGGTGTATTTACGGACATATTCAATCAATCCCTATCCCAGTCTGCTGTCCCCACATGCTTCAAGATGGCCACCATTGTGGAAAGCTAAGGTAACTGAACTAAATGACTATCGCCCTGTAGCACTCACTTCTTTTATCATGAAGTGCTTGAGAGACTAGTCAAGGATCATATCACCTCCACCCTACCTGTCACCCTAGACCCACTTCAATTTGCTTACCAAACTCATCATTAAGCTTGAGACCCTGGGTCTCGACCCCGGCCTGTGCAACTGGGTCTTGGACTTCCTGACAGGCCGCTCCCAGGTGGTGAGGGTAGGAAACAATATCTCCACTCCGCTGATCCTCAACACTGGGGCCCCACAAGGGTGTGTTCTCAGCCCCCTCCTGTACTCCTGTTCATCCACGACTGCGTGGCCACGCACACCTCCAACTCAATCATCAAGTTTGCGGACGACACAACAGTGGTAGGCTTGATTACCAACAACGACGAGACGGCCTACAGGGAGGTGAGGGCCCTCAGAGTGTGGTGTCAGGAAAATAACCTCACACTCAACGTTAACAAAACTAAGGAGATGATTGTGGACTTCAGGAAACAGCAGAGGGAACACCCCCTATCCACATCGATGGAACAGTAGTGGAGAGGGTAGTAAGTTTTAAGTTCCTTGGCATACACATCACAGACAAACTGAAATGGTCCACCCACACAGACAGCATCGTGAAGAAGGCGCAGCCGCGCCTCTTCAACCTCAGGAGGCTGAAGAAATTCAGCTTGTCACCAAAAGCACTCACAAACTTCTACAGATGCACAATCGAGAGCATCCTGTCGGGCTGTATCACCGCCTGTTACGGCAACTGCTCCGCCCACAACCGTAAGGCTCTCCAGAGGGTAGTGAGGTCTGCACAACGCATCACCGGGGGCAAACTACCTGCCCTCCAGGACACCTACACCACCCGATGTCCCAGGAAGGACATAAAGATCATCAAGGACAACAACCACCCGAGCCACTGCCTGTTCACCCCGCTATCATCCAGAAGGCGAGGTCAGTACAGGTGCATCAAAGCTGGGACCGAGAGACTGAAAAACAGCTTTTATCTCAAGGCCATCAGACTGTTAAACAGCCACCACTAACATTGAGTGGCTGCTGCCAACACACTGACTCAACTCCAGCCACTTTAATAATGGGAATTGATGGGAAATGTTGTAAAATATATCACTAGCCACTTTAAACAATGCCACCTAATATAATGTTTACATACCCTACATTATTCATCTCATATATATATACTGTACTCTATATCATCTACTGCATCCTTGTAATACATGTATCACTAGCCACTTTAACTATGCCACTTTGTTTACATACTCATCTCATATGTATATACTGCACTCAATACCATCTACTGTATCTTGCCTATGCCGCTCTGTACCATCACTCATTCATATATCTTTATGTACATATTCTTTATCCCCTTACACTTGTGTCTATAAGGTAGTAGTTTTGGAATTGTTAGCTAGATTACCTGTTAGATACTGCTCCACTGTCGGATCTAGAAGCATAAGCATTTCGCTACAATTGCAATAACATCTGCTAACCATGTGTATTTGACCAATAACATTTGATTTGATTAAAGATTAAGTAAAACATTAACCAAAACATGAGCAAAGTAGAGTTGTGTGAACTTTCTGCATATAGCTAGACTGAATCATGTTTTATCAAATTGGAGAGCCAAGGTGAAACAGTAACAAGTGCACCTTAACCTGTTATGCTGTAAGTAATGTATGTGCAATGAAACTAGCTAGACCCATTCAGGCTGTAACCGTCCAGGTGGAAACTAATATTGCATAGCATTAACATTACAATCAGGGCAACACAGATAAACCGACATGAAAAAGTGTTGGGACCAGCACCACTGTGGAAAATAGGAATGTAGGCTACTGCGTTACTAACGTTAGCTAGAGAGCTAACTATGGCCACATGACTTACTCAAAACCTTTTTTTGTAGCATTTCTCCTGCCGTGTTCGCTAACTGAATTAAATGCCTGGTATTGTCATCAGCCTGTAACAATTTGAACACAAGCCATGGTATTTACAACAAGTAGCAAGCCAAAGTTAAATATGAAGTTGTCACTCAACAGCAAGCAAGTAACCCTGTAGCTAACGTAACTGTTCGAACAGTTATTACTTCTAGTCCTACTATAGCACGTACTGTAGCTAGCTAAAGGCATGGCAGGCAGCAGGCTGCAGATCTCTTTTCAATGATGTAACATAAAAGTTGTGATAATTTTATGGAAAACAAAAACGACTAACATTTGAACACCACCGCAGAAGATTCGCTTTTTGCCATCTTTCAAGTTGTTTTGTTATTTACTTGAAGAGATCTAGGCATTTAAAATATGCTTGATTTTTCAAAATGTCACATACTATTTTAAACCATTTTTTTTTCTCAAATACTCAAACAGCACATTATTTAGGATGCAAGTATGGGTATTTGGACACGGACAGTGTGTGAGAGGAGGAGAGAATCAAATGATTTGATTTGGTTAAATCCTCCGTTAACAGTCGAAGGCTATGTGGTCTCACAAAATACTATTACCGGCAATCAATTTAAATACGTTAGAACCCTTCCCACGGAAACTAATTAGGGGATATAATTTGCCTTTTTGATTCCAAGCACAGCCAACCAGAGAGGGGGTCCAATCTACATTGTGCAGAATGGAACGGGTGAAAACATCAGGAGGTGTTGTTGGACGCAAAGTAACCACGCTTATTGATCCATCAATTTAGACAGCACAGAAGAAGAGAGACTGAGCATGAAAGCAGGAAATGATGCTGTATTAAATGAATGTGGTATTTCATACATGGGAAAACAACAAGAAACGGAAGGATCCCACAGTAGCCATTTTGAATCAGCCAGTCAAAAAGGGTACTTTGGAGATATTCATATGAATCATTTTTATGTTGAATATATTAATGTGATTTTTTTTTTTTTTTCAGAATCTAGACATACTCAATATTTTAAAGCACACTATAAGGAGTATAATGACACCATTATGTTCTGATCTGTATCATTCTTCACCATTTTCAAAAAATGTAAATGTAAAAAGACTGTCAAACATCCTTCCTCTCAATGAAGTTTCTCTGTGAGAATTGCCGGAATAATCAGAGATATCAAAAGTCTTTTTTTAGGGCACGCTGTGATGGAATCGCGCTACGTATACACAGGCCTTGCTCATTAGGAAGGCTTTATGATCTGATTGTATCAGTGTATCAAGTGCAGTTGTTCACAGCCAAATTCTGATATTTTGCCCAATTATTGCCAAATGCTCTAATTTGTCATAAGACCAATAATGGCAAACGATCAGAATTGGGCTGCCTGTGTAAATGCAGCCATATAGGCCTACACTCAGAAGATTGGCTTTAGGGCCTTCTGTTGCATTGACATGATAGAGCTCAATTTTAAATCCCTAAGAAATGATACCTTCCAACCACCCACTGTCTGTGTTCAGTAGATTAGAAACAGTTTGGCGTTTAAGTACATCTATGTTCAAGAAACTAAATCAAATATCCTTTACATGTAAACTGCATCATCTTTTGCCATTCAATGCTACAAGTTACTCACCAGTACCAATAAGTGAGGTGGTCACAGGATGTGACTGACACATTACTGACTCAGAAGAGCAGCAACTAGAGCAGAAATATGCAGGTCGCCATTTCAACCAGTAGATGGCAGCGACTGAATGCTTCTGAGACATTCCCACCACTACCATCAACAGCTAACTACCGTCCACAGCTACAGCAGCCCACCTCACCTTCACGAGCAACAAAGAGCCATCACTGACATCAGTAATAGTAGAGCAGTGACAACGCACGCACGAGCGTGCACGCACACACACACACACACTCAGAGCAACATACAGTACAGTACTAGGTGGAGCTCAGAACTTTCTGACACTACATATCCACCACACTCCCAAGACATTGTCTCATGTCAACAAGCAGCACATGTCACGCCCCGAAACGTCTGGTCGGCCTAATAAAGAGTGTCACAACGCATTCCTGCCCCCTTTGACGCTGCCCTTCACTCGGGATGGAATCAGGTGCCAGTCAAGCATTTCAGCCATCTTGGTTTGTGTCGGTGGCAGCCGCTGCCTCTCCTCTGGGACCCCAGATGGGACTGTATCATGTATGCGCTGCTCGGCGACGGCGGGATATCAACTTCCCATAATCCATTTGGTGTTGCGTGTGGGGAAATGGGATGTCAAGTGTGTTTGTCACATTAATGGGAAACATGTGCAATTGTGACAGACAGGAGGTCTCTATAGTGCGCTCCACTGGCTCGCTCGCACACGCACACACAAACACACACACAAATACACAGATAGAGGGAGCGAGGGAGGGAGGAAAGAGAGGAAGAAAAGAGGTGAGGAAAGGCATTCCAGCTAAGAAAGCATCCAATATTGGCCAATACAAATCAAAACCACAAAAGAAGCCAAGAAAACCCTCCCTTAATCTTCTTCTCATCCCAGCTGCATTTCTTGGATGGAATCTGTCGGCTTTCTTTGAGTACTGAAATAATGATATAAATGCTTCACAAATAATCCTGGCAATCACAGTTTGACACTCTCATATATCGCTATGTTATTGTTGCAAATGTATGTTTGATTTTTTAAATGCATTTTATTGTCTGCATGACATCATCTTACAAATAAACTGTAGTCTCTCGCACTCTCTCTCAAACACGCACACACACACAATTCAATAAAAACAACCTGTTCGGTAGTCTTACAGCACTCTCCTTTTCAGTTGTATCTGTGGTACCACCCACGTTGTGGGGTGGGTGATGTTGAAAGTATCTATCTAGGGTTGGGTGGTAGAGAGGTTTGTGTGTGTGTATGTGTGTGTGTGTGAGAGAGAGGAGAGGTAAAAGGGAGGTACATTACTGTATCATCTCTGCTAGCAAAGAGGGAGTTCCCACATGAATACTTCACTCCCATCCTCCCACTGCGCATGCAGCATGTACACTAGGATAGCACCCCATAGATACAATGGAAAGAAAATGATGAGATTTGTTTGTTATTTGTTATTTTATTCAGATCCACATGAAACATAAAACATGACCTAATATACAATATTAACAGACAAGAACATCTCAAGGACAGAACTTAATACATTTGAAATAAGAAAATATATTTTACCTGTACTGACAAAACACTAAGAAAACAGAGACCTATGCTCTAGGCCTGCACTTAGTAGCATCTATCAATTAGGCCTTCAAAAGAAGACATCTTTCATTGAAAACGTGGGGATTACTTCGTCTCTCATGGCTGGATGGCACAGCTGGATCTGTTGGCTCACATTCACATTCACATTCACACAGGGAACTGCATGAATAGGGTGGAACGTAGCCTAGCGGTTAGAGCATTGGGCCAGTAACAACAAAGGTTGCTAGTTTGAATCCCAGAGCTGACAAGGCTGACAAATCAGTTGATGTACCCTTGAGCAAGGCACTTAACCCTAATTGCTCCAGGGTCGCCGTTGATAATGGCTGACCCTGGGTGTAACCCCACTCTCTGAGGGTGTTAGGGGGAGTTGGAATTCGCTAAATAACTAACAGGACAAATATAAGCACCCACCAACCAATTGTATTAGTATTACTACTACTACACACTATTGGTGTACGTTGAGCCCAACTGACAGTTAAGCAACAGGGTCAAACATCTTGTGTATGTGTGGGGTGTGTGGAGGGTTTTACTGTGTGTGTGTGTGGAATACTACAATTGAGGCCAGAGCAAAAACAACTGAGTAATGATGTGTTTCATCATGTACTGTACAACCAAAATGGCATCCTGAGGCTAGGGGTCAGAGGTTAACATGGATGGAACTCCAGGGTATCCATCATGGAAACAGCGGTCATATCTTTAACCACGTTATGCTTCATTATGGCCCGAGACTTCTCACTCCTTTTGGAACTGACCCCCTCTTTGAAGTTGAATCGTCTCTCTACGTATGTCTCTATACATCCTCCATCGCTCCTCCTCGCTCTCTCGATGCCTCAGCTGTTTTTGCTCTCCCTCTCTGTCTCCCCTCTCTGGACAGAGTTAATCAGGAAATTAAGATCTAATTAAAAGAGACTGCAGAGAGACGTAAGAGCTCTGACAGCTTGTTGTGACTGGAATAGTGGTGTGTATGTGTGTGTGTTTGTGTAATGTTTTCTGTGCATGTCTTGGCCGCGCGCACACACACACACACACACACACACAAAACCCACCACACACTCACACCCCACACATACACAAGATGCTTGACCGTGTTGCATGGCTGTCAGTTGGGCCTCAGCATACACTAATAGCGTGTAGCAGTAGTAATAATAATAATAATAATAATAATAATAATAACACAAACACACAAACATACAATTGTTATTCTCAACAAACAGAGGTGTGGGCGATAGAGAGCATAGGTGACAAACAAAACAATGAAAGTAACAAAATAAACTTTTTACTGTTTGAAACAAACTCGTATAATACACTGCTGTTTCTTCTTGACCAAAGGCTATTTGTCAAACCTGGCACATCAACAGAGATCTCTGCTTGAGTCAATGCAATCCCTCCGCCGGGCGAATTCTACAATCTAAAGCAGCTTGACAGGAAAAATAGAACAACACCTGATTTAATCTCGGAGACCCTTGTCTCCAGAGAGCAATTTCACAACAGGCAAGAGAGAGAGGGGGCTTCGAATCCAAATGAATAAGAAGACATGACAGCGCGCAAAGAGAGAAGGCCACGAAGACAGCATCATGCTCCCGTCGCTCGTCACTCTTATCGCTCTCATCGCTCTTTTCACTTTCGTGGCTCTTGCATTGCCTAGCCATGCTTCGTCCAGAGTGGCTCACCATGTTGTTGCTATCAAGCCGACAGGTAGGTATCAATAGCCAAGTAGGGGTTGGAAGCTATAGTGAACTTAGAATGGTCAATCATGCTGAGGTATTGGAGTATTTGCATAAAGTTCAGCTCACACCCTTTTCACGATCCCTTGCCCATGCTCGCATTGTCCAATGGTCTCCTGCCCACTTCGCTTCTCATCACTTTTCTTCAATTGAAAATTAGTGGATTCCGTTGTTTCATCGCCCAACATTGTACGCAGTTAACACAGGCTGTTATCGCTCTCGTCGCTCTTGATACTCTCATCGCTCTCGTCACTCCCAGACCCTGGGCATCGGATACGGGCAGTTGCGTTTCACATAGTAGGAGAGGATAGGGGGAGGAGTGAGGAGAAGAGGACCTGCTAAAATGGGCCCAGCTGTTCTAGTCCAACTCACTTCCTGTTACACGGGCTAATCCTACTCTGACTTCTTTCAATAAGTAGGGGATTAGCAAGAGATAAAAACGACAAAAAAAAGATTGTTTAGCTGGCCAAGGGGAGGAAGACTGTTTGGCATCTGTGGATCTAGGTAAAGCTCTCTGTTAGCTTATTGCAACTGGCTATGGGTTGTGGATATGGTACACCTGCAATGTGGTATATGTAGTTGTTCATGTGCACGTACACATACAGAGTTTGTATCTTTCATGTGGGAGAGCATACAGGGAGTCGCCCCTGGAGATATACTGGGAACTGGAGATATACTCGGAACTTTGTCACAAATGGCACCCTATTCCCTATGTAATACACTACTTTTGACCAAGTCCTATGGGCCCTGGTCAAATGTAGTGCACTACATAGGGAATAGGGTGCCATTTGCAACACAAACTTGCTGTCTCCTCACTGTTTCTCCTCGGGGCAAATCAGCCTCCAATTCATTCATGTGTTGGGAGAGAAGGAGAGGAGTGTCAACCTGTATGCCAGGTGAAAAGCCTATGTTTCCCAGCACGCTCATGGCTTCTGTGTAGGCAGAGTAGGCCAGCAGGCCCGGTTGTATTATGGAGAATAAAAGCAGACCAGCAGGCCTGGTTGTTCCCCTGGGCACCCCATCGGCATACTCCCGAATTGGAGCGGTAGTCCTGGACAGACTTGGGATGGGAGTGAAGGAGGGATTCAGTACAGTAGAGAAGGAGCTAGGGAGAGTGAGAAAGGGAAAGCGGGAGGGAGGGATTCAATGTACAGTAGAAAGCAAAGGAGGGAGAGACAAATTGGGAGGGAGGGAGAGAGAGAGAGGGAGAGCGATCTCACGGGATATGTCATTTCTCCTCCTTCTTTGTCTCTTGTTTTATTCATCCTTTATTCTCTTGCAAGTAGCTGTCTGGTTTTCTCTGTCGGTTTCGCTCTTGCCAACAACACACATCAACAGTAGACATGTGCACTGAAACAAAAACACTAATAAACACATACACGGTAAAACAAACATGGTAACACATACACACACACACACTCACACACAGATACCAATCTCTTATACATAGTAATAAGGGAGCTCCTGCAAGCCCAAAGCACACAATCAGTATAGGTGGAAGGTGTCCAAAATAATATTACCCTTGATTTAGAGGCCATTTAAGATGCATTAGCTCCTCAGTAATTATGAGAAACTCAATTATAACAATCCTCTGAAGACTAGAACAAAACTGGAGGGCTTAGGTTTTTAAGCAATGGTGTTACAAAACCAAGAACTAGCCTACTGATTTGTTATGCACTCATGGGGTGGATTGCAATAAACGGGCAGAACCTGAAGCTAGCTCAAAAAAAAGAAAATCTGTCAAGTTTTTAGGCCATATCGTCACGGCAGAGGGCATTGCAACCGACCCAGGAAAAGTGTCTGCAATCAACGACATCACAGCAGCTGACCTGATGGAAAATGGTCTAAAACCTTGACAGATTTTCTGAGGAGGTAACATTTTTTTTGAGCTAGCTTCAGGTTGTGTTCCTTAAGGCGGGAAATCACCATTTCAAGACAGTCCAGGGCTTCCTGCTCACTCTTCTCGAAAACCAGGGGATCATCCAAGTAGCACAGGAGGGACAAGTAGTTCTGGTCGCCGAAGATCGAGGTCATCATTCTGGCGAATGTTGCTGGGCTGTTACATAACCCCTGAGCCATTCTGTTGTACTCAAATGAACCTGTGGGTGTTGTGCACGCTGTGTAATTGCGGTCAGCTTCATGTATGGGGATGTTGTAGAATCCCGAAGTCAAATCCATAGTACTGAAGAAGCAGTTCCCTCCAAAATCAGTGAGAGCATCGGCTTGATGGGGCAATGGGTATGCATCTTTCTCTGTCCTCTGGTTCAACTATCTGAAATCACTTCCAAACCAGGACAAGGGGGAGGCCCACTCACTACTGGACTTTCGGATGATTCCCCACTCCTCCATTACCTCCAACGTCTGCCTCAGTTTCTGGTAGTCAGATGGAGAGATCCTCCTGTATGGCAGCCTGAAAGGCTTTTCATCTTTGAGTCGGATACGGTGGATGACGTTCTTCGCTTCTACACAGTCAAGTCGGTCCCTGGAGAAGATGCCTTCATACTGAGGAATAAGGTCCACTAGTTTTCCTTTCCACATATCAGACACTTCACAGGACTCTATGTCATCTTCTGTTAAGCCCAACTCTTCCAACTTTTGTAGATACACCTTTGTCCTTTTTCCACTAACTGAACATTCTTTCCCAACTTGGGGTGACATTCTGAAGAGCAGACTGGACCTTACTGGAGTTCTCAGCATGGCTGGAATAGAGCTCTAGGTCTTCTAGGGCTAGGCATGGGTGAACATCAGCCAACTTGGAGAACAATAGGGTGGTCCAACATGTAGATCACTTTCATGGGGACCCACTTTCACCCGTCAAAGGACATACAGTGCGTCCTACTAGTACACTTCTTGGTGCAGATCGTGCTGTAGTGGCCTCTATGACTACAGTACTACCAACTGATAGCAGCACCTTTCCTTTCAGTTTTCCCCAGACCAAATGTTCATGTTGAGGCATGAGAGTCACATTCTGCTTGAGCATTACAGTTCCCACTTTGTCTGGTATTTTGTCACCGTGCCAGCGGTTCATGTTGGCTAGCATGCTGAGTAAAAGTCCATGTGAATCTCCTTTGGCAGGTTTGGAGAGGCTATCCCAATACCACTTTGTTTTCTTAACCCGTTGCATTATGTGTTTTATGGCGTTCGATCCAACTATCATATCGTCTGTCTGTCCAGGTACAACTAAAACAGACACTGCCATCTTGCAATCTAAAAGATCAATGTTCAAGTCATATTCATACTTAGGCTGTGCCTGGTTGCCCCCGTAGCCTACAATAACTACTTGAGTTGGCTTTCTAGACTCATTACATCTCAGAAGTGTGTCTTCAGCTGACTCACTCAACGTGCAGGTCATAGACCCACTATCTATCAGAGCTTGAAGTTCTACAATTTCTTGCACCATTACTGGATCATAGAAAAGACTGTCAATACTCTCTATTTTCGGATAAATCGCCTCGGCTTTCATTGTGTTTCCAGTCCTTATATCCGTGATGTTCGCCCACACTGCCCCCCTCTTGGTGTGAGCATGTTAGTTTAGCGGGCCCAGGGGGAGCCTCGGCAGTTGCCTCTCCAACTTGTTTTCTTGCTGGACATTCAATGCCTCTGTGGCCTGTCCTGTGACACTTGAAGCATAAGCCCTCCTTAAAGCAGTGCGACTGAGTTGAATGGTCTGAGGCCTTACAAATTCTACAGGGACCAGCAGCTGTATTCGTTTGTGGCGTTCTGGCCGAAGTTCTCCTTTGATTCTGTTCCTGAGTTGACAGGAGCTTTTCCAGGAGAGAAATCACTTTGTTCAATGAAGCCTGATCACTGTTAGTGGGCGTGGCTGAATTATCATGACCGACTGCTTCTGGTTGAGTCATACACCAAGCATCGGGGGTCATCACAACTTCTACCTTGGCATTACTTTGCGCCCTGTGTCTGGCTGACTGTTTGTCTCTGTGATGGCTGTCAATCACTGCCTGCAAATCTCCCAACGGTCCAATTTTCAATAGGCATGCACCTAAGAGCGGCATGCAGTGCTGGATCAAGGCAGTGCTTAACAAACATCATGGTCACCTCATGACCTGGATCATCCACTCTTTTTCCCTGTCTTTGCAAGCATTCATTGGCAAGGTCAATTGCTTTGTTCAGTCTAACCCAATAATCCAAGCAGCTCTCCGACTGTCTTGGAAAGGTTTCATAGAAGTATCCTAATGCAATTGTGCTTCTCCAAAGTGCTGCCTCAAGATATTGTATATGATTTCAGGGTCTCTGCTTATGTTAACGAGAGGGTTTCCACGGAGTCCAATTCTGACTATGTCTTTAGCCCACCCCAAAGGTCTATCCTGTATCTCTTGCCCCTGTTCTGATATACTGCATCCCTTCTTTTTCAAGTAAGCTTGCATAAGTTCTTGCCATTCAGTCACTGTGCACCGGTCTGTGTGATCACCCCGGAAGTGGGGTGGTTCTCTGACGTCTGACTTCAGAATTAGGTTGACCTTTGACCAATCAGGTATTTCTACTATTGGTTGGGGAGGGGGAGTGCTTGCACCAGCCCCTGCTAGACTAGCGGCAATTGATTTCCTATTTCACTGCCCAGTTGTTTGACTAACTCTGCTAGGGCTTGCAATTGGGTTCGGTTTTCATTTACACCCCCTACTAGGCTTTCTGGGACTCTTCACTGTTATCGTTGCCTGATTGGCTACTGCTAACATGCTCTGGTTGGCTACTGCTAACACTTGGCACTCTAGTATCGACTGCTGGGTATCTAAGAGGACTGGCTCTAGCACTATGTTCCACCATACTGGCCAACTGAGCCCCCCGCCCCACCCCAGTGGCAATACCTTGTGGACCTCTCACAGTAACACCAACCGGAGTAACATGTACATTGTTATCCCCAACACCTGATATGTCTTCTCTCTCCTGTTCTGTAATCTCATACAACTGAGGTGTACGCAACATATTGTCCAAAGTTCACCTTGCCCTCAAATGTTCTAAACGTGTGATGTTGATCCAGTTCTGTGTAGGGGTCCCCCTGCGATCTGCTGCAGCTGACCTGTTGATCCGCTTCTTTTTTCACCCCACTTTTGACCTCCTCCTTTTTCCGCAGCAACCAGTGATCCGGGTCAACAGCATCAACGTAACAGTCTCTGATGTACCACAGGAGAACCAAGAAATGAAGAGCGACACCACGGCTGTCTTTTAGGCTTTTATGTTGATCTGCAATAGTATTGTGAAAAGGCAGGACTGGAACACATCAATCTCCAACGCACCATCTGACAAGTTGTTCTTTCTCTCTCAGTGTTTTCTCGGACTCACACAAGCACACTCATACATAAAGCCATAATGTATACTATAAAATAATAACTAGTCCCTAATAGAAAGAATGTATCATCTTAATTATTAGACAATAGAACCATACCTGCAATAGTAGTGTGAAAAGACAGGGCAGGAACACATCAGTCCCCAATGCACCATCTGACAAGTTGTTCTACACAGGACCATGAAGAAAGGTAAAACACATATCCTGTCTCACATCTCCAATACATTGCTAGGTGCTTTCAGTGTTGACAGTACCAAAATACAACAACTCATGTACAAAAACACTGCAACATAAACAACATAAAGTTACAACGTGAAATTGCCTCTATTCCATTCAGACCGTAGAGGACCAAACTACATCTCCCATAATGCAACGCCAGCACCAGCCGGCAACTCAGCTAACCGTCTGCATCACAAAACGGCATGCTAGCTAGCAACAGCAGCACTTTTAGCACTCTGGAAACTATATTAATAACAACAATAAAACTCTGAAGGTTACATGATTCAATAGTCTCACACTCCCTTATAACAATATATACAGCATTAACTTGGGATGTTTTATTTATTTCACGTTATGGACTTCTACAAAGGAGTAATCTGCAACACATACCTTTCTCTCTGTGTTTTCTGGGACTGTGGAGAACGGGAGCTACGGGTAGTACCAGGGTGTTAGTAGGTGACGCAAACACCCAGATGAAATAAAATACATTTAATGAAACAAAACCCGAAGATGTTAACATCATTCAGCTACTGTAGCTGCCTACCTAACATCAACAGGCAGCACCAGTAGCGCAACAATTAAAAATAGACACCAAAAGTAAAGTTCCTGGCGATCATAGCGATCTGACTCCCCCCTTCTGTCTGAACATGGAATATTCCTGTTCGCGGGCTTTGGCCACTGACGCTCAACCTGGTTGTTCTGTTCTGCATTGTGTACTATTCTAATAATTTGAAGTTTGATGGAATAACCATTTGAACTCTACTACATTTAACCACATTCACTATTCAGACTTGAGATAAATTGACTTAATATGGACTTACAGGGATAGTTCAGGATTTTGGCAATTAACCCCTTCTATCTACTTTCCACAAGTCCTATGAACTCGTGGATTCCATTTTTGTCTCTGTGTGTAGTTTAAAGGAAGTTGCTAACTAGCGTCAGCGCAATTGCTAACCATGGGAATAGATAGCATATTAGCTGTCCCTACAGACTTCAAGTCATTGCTCTAATGCCAGTTATCATTGGCCCGCGAAACTAACTCTAACTTCCTTCATACTGGATGCAGAGACATAACAATGGTATCCACGAGTTCATCTGACTCTGGGGAAGTAGATACATCCCATACTATCCTTTAAGTCAATAAAGCATAAAAAATGAATCTCAAGTCTGACTATGCAGAGTGTAAAGCCACAGAGATTGGGATATATAGGCCAGAAGGGGTGGCTGTGTTTTCTAACCTGGCAGCAGAAGGCATGTGTGGCATTTGCCTGCTTTCGCGTGGGCGCCCGTGGGTCATGAGGGGTATTGCTGTGCCCCTCCCCACATTCTGGGCCAGATGGTGACCAGGAATGGTGCTGACTGTCCCCCTACCGCTGGTGACGTCATCCCCCGGGACCATACTAGCAGATCAACAGGGGAGAGAGAGAGAGAGAGTGAGAGAATGAGAGTGCCTGCAAAGGAAGGCAGAGGGAGCCATTGGGCTTTGGTATAGCCTTAACTTGGCAGTCATAAGCCATTGGAGTAGACCATGTAATCTTTATTTAACTAGGCAAGTCAGTTAAGAACAAATTGTTATTTACAATGATGGCCTACCCCGGCCAAACCCGGACAACGCTGGGCCAATTGTGCGCCGCCCTATGGGACTCCCGAACACAGCCAGATGTGATGCAGCCTGGATTCGAACCAGGGACTGTAGTGACACCTCTTGTACTGAGATGCAATCTTAGACCGCTGCGCTACTCGGGAGCCCATAATTGAAACCTAAAATGCTTTACAGTCAAGGAGGGATGACCTTAACTCAAAACTCTTGTGTCAGGAGAGTACCAGGATCCCAAAACCAAAATTGGGCGGATACCTAGAAAATTGTTTATGTATGGCCCCAGAGAATCAACAATCAAAACTGTTTGCTTGCCTCATTGGTTACATCTTAGCATTAACACCATGGAGTGTAAACCAATGAGGTAGGGGTTAGCATGCTGTATATTTATACCATCCCCTTAATTTGCCCTATGTGACTTGCTCCTCAGTGAATTGAGGCATGTCACTGAACTGTAGCATCATGTAGACAGACACAAGTTTACATGTGTACATGTATCTCCATTCAGGTCTGTGATCCTCAGCACCTTGGGAATAGCTAATTGAGTTGATGAAGGTTGGAAGATTGGCTGAGGAAGATGACTGACAAAGTGTCTCTTTGTCATGAGGGCCCATGTGTGTGTGTGTGTCTGTCTGTGTGTGTGTCTGTGTGCATGCGTGCATGTCTGTGTGTGTGCGAGTGCCAGTATGTACCGCTATGGAACTTAAAACTTCTTCAGGCTAGGGTTTATTTTTCTCCACTTCCTGTCTGACTGACGTGCCCAAAGTAAACTGCCTGTTACTCAGAAGCCAGGATATGCATATAATTGGTACCATTGGATAGAAAACACTTTGAAGTTTGTAGAAATGTTAAAGTAACATATGAGCCTATAACACAATAGATATGGTAGGAAAAAATCCAAAGAAAAACCAACCAGATAGTTATTTTTTTGAGAGAGTCCATGCTCTTAAATTGGAAAGTATATCCAAATGCAGCTCCCAGATTGCAATTCCTATGACTTCCACTAGACGTCAACACTCTTTATTCAAGGTTTCAGGCTTGTTTCTTCCAAAACCAGAGTTTTAGTATTAGGACTCAGAGATGGAAATCAGTCTGTGCGTGCGATAAAGAGGATGCGCACCTGCTAATATCGTTTTCCGATTGAACATACTTCTTTCCGTATGAAATATTATAGTTTAAATACATTTTAGGGTACCTGAGAATTGAATAGAAATGTATTTTGACTTGTTTTAACAAAGTTTAGCGGTAGCTTTTTGGATTCCTTTCTCTGCATGGATTACTCAAATCGATGGTTCCAACTTAACTGACTTTTTGGGATATAAAGAAGGATTTTATCTAACAAAACGACACTACATGTTGTAGCTGGAACCCTTTGGATTGCAAATCAGAGGAAGATTTTCAAAAAGTAAGTGAATATTTAATCGCTATTTGTGATTTTATGAAGCATGTGCCGGTGGAAAAATATTTTGGTGGGCCACCGTCCTCAAACAATCACATGGCATGCTTTCACTGTAAAGCCTATTGTAAATCGGACAGTGCAGTTAGATTAACAAGAATGTAAGCTTTTAACCGACATAAGACACCTGTATGTACCTAAATGTTTTAATATCCATATTTTTTATGATTATTTATTTGAATTGCATTCTCACCGGAATTTCACCGGACGTTGTCGACAGCGGGACGGCTCGCCCTAATTAATGAGGCCCTGTGATGAATGTTGTGCCAGACACACGTCAACTCCAAACCCTCTTTTTCCCCAGAGACCCTGGCTTCCTCATAGGTAGCAGTCCCACTATTTGGACAGTCCCATATAGATGATCTACAGATGGTCATGCTATCAACAAACTATCTGTTGATAAGCAACTACTTGCTAAGGTTTCATTTAGAGTTAGGTTTAGAGTAGGGTTTAGGGTAAGGGTTAGGGTTAGTGGATAGTTAGTTGAAATGTTGTTCACAGTTATTGAACATCTACTGAACATCTACAAACAATCTACAAACCATCTACTTGGGACAATCTGAATAAAGCATTACCAGCATCGCTCCCTTAATTGCAACCCTCTCTTACATTCCTCTACCCAGCTTTGTTGTTCTGAACTCCACCGTCTACCTCTGTATACTGTACTTCCTCTCTTTCTTCCTCATTTGACATGCGTCAACTAATGGTGATTGTTTGCAAGTGCTACCTGTTGGAGTAGGGTGGGGTTTTGGCTTTAAATGCCCAGTGTTTAGTTAATTTATTTGATCCGTGTACAGGTTGGAGTGCTCTAAAGGCAAAAGCCCGCCCCACTCCAACAGGTAGCACCTGCAAACAATCACCATTCGTTGACGCATGTCAAACCAGGAAGAGCAGCTGCTGCATGTGCAACAGCTAATGGGGACCATAATAAACTAAACTAAACAAGGTATTCTGCTCCCTGTAAAGTGGGGCTCTCTAAGTAAAGGCAGAGAAGAGGAGCGTTGACCTGACTGTGAGGCTGAGACAGGGACACACACGGCAGGTAGCAACCGAGCAACACTCTGACACTGAAACTCAGCGCACAGTCATCCATCACCACGGCAACGCTGCCTGTCGGAGCCCGCAGCCTGGAGACTTCAGGGCGGGTGCAGATGGGAGGGGGGAGGCGGGCCCTAATGTTCCAGCGGCATGGCCGGAACCACAGTAAGACAGGGGCAGGAGGTACAGTATGTGCACTGACACACATTGAATATATTGTTTTAAACAACTCAGGTATTTCAGCAGTACATTTTACTACTATAATTCCAAATGGTAGCACATAGTGAATCTTTCCAAGTTGTCCTATTTAAGCAGATGGAGAATGATGATGTGGTATTTATAGCCACATCGATATATATATATATCATTTGGGTGTACCAATAAATGTATGTCAAATTGATACATTTCTGAGGTAAAAATATTGAAATGTAGTGTTCAGCAGTTTTCAAACTATACACGTTACAGTAACTAGGCACTACATAATTTTGTTTCAGTATTTAGCAGTTTTGAGCAGGTTGTTTATTTTATAGTTATTTTTATTCTAACAAATTACAAGAAAATCATGCGAAAAGTAAAGTGAATATTGCATGTTAAAAGCAAATACTTAGATTGTATATGTATCCAAATTGAAAGAGTGAACAAGGTACTTTTTTAATTTGTTTGTTGAACTTATATGAGTCATTTTGATGATGTGTTTAGATTTTTGTCCTTAAGAGTTGTGAAAATGTACCACATACAGTTGAAGTCGGAAGTTTACATACAGTTAGGTTGGAGTCATTAAAACTTTCAACCACCCCACAAATTTCTTGTTAACAAACTATAGTTTTGGCAAGTCGGTTAGGACATCTACTTTGTGCATGACACAAATCATTTTTCCAACAATTGTTTTCAGACAGATTATTTCACTTATAATTCACTGTATCACAAATCCAGTGGGTCAGAAGTTTACATAGGCTAAGTTGCCTGTGCCTTTAAACAGCTTGGAAAATTCCAGAAAATTAGGTAATGGCTTTAGAAGCTTCTGATAGGCTAATTGGCATAATTTGAGTCAATTGGAGGTGTACCTGTGGATGTATTTCAAGGCCTCCCTTCAAAACGCAGTGCCTCTTTGCTTGACATCATGAGAATATCAAAATAAATCAGCCATAACCTCAGAAAAAAATTGTAGACCTCCATAAGTCTGGTTCATCCTTGGGAGCCATTTCCAAACACCTGTAGGTACCACGTTCATCTGTACAAACAATAGTACGCAAGTATAATCACCATGGGACCACGCAGCCGTCATACCGCTCAGGAAGGAGACGCTGAGATGTCTCCTAGAGATGAACGTACTTTTGTGCGAAAGTGCAAATCAATCCCAGAACAACAGCAAAGGACCTTGTGAAGATGCTGGAGGAAACAGTTACAAAAGTATCTATATCCACAGTAAAACGAGTCCTATATCGACATAACCTGAAAGGCCGCTCAGCAAGGAAGAAGCCACTGCTCCAAAACCACCATAAAAAAGCCAGAATACAGTTTGCAACTGCACATGGGGACAAAGATTGTACTTTTTGGAGAAATGTCCTCTGGTCTGATGAAACGAAAATAGAACTGTTTGGCCATAATGACCATCGTTGTGTTTGGAGGAAGAATGGGGACGCTTGCAAGCCGAAGAACACCATTCTAACAGTGAAGCACGGGGGTGGCAGCATCATTTTGTGAGGGTGCTTTGCTGCAGGAGGGACTGGTGCCCTTCACAAAATAGATGGCGTCATGAGGAGGGAAATTTACGTGGATAAATTGAAGCAACATCTCAAGACATCAGTCAGGAAGTTAGAGCTTGGTCGCAAATGGGTCTTCCAAATGGACAACGACCCCAAGCTTACTTCCAAAGTTGTGGCAAAATGGCTTAAGGACAACAAAGTCAACGTATTGGAGTGGCCATCACAAAGCCCTGACCTCAATCCATTAGAAAATGTGTGGGCAGAACTGAAAAAGCTTTTGCGAGCAAGGAGGCCTACAAACCTTACTCAGTTATACCAGCTCTGTCAGGAGGAATGGGCCAAAATTCGCACAAGTTATTGGGGGACGCTTGTGGAAGGCTACCTGAAACTTTTGACCCAAGTTAAACCATTTAAAGGCAATGCTACAAAATACTAATTGAGTGTATGTAAACTTCTGACCCACTGGGAATGTGATGAAAGAAATAAAAGCTGAAATAAACCATTCTCTCTACTATTATTCTGACATTTCACATTCTTAAAATAAAGTGGCTATCCTAACTGACCTAAGACAGTGAATTGTTACTACGATTAAGTATCAGGAATTGTGAAAAAATTTAGTTTAAATGTAGTTGGCTAAGGTGTATGTAAACTTCCGACTTCAACTGTAAGTCCGGGTCGCGGGGGAATTGCAGTCGAGTCGCAAAGAAAAATAAGAATGGTTACCAAAAATTAGGAGTACAGATAATTTTATGGGATAATACAAATGTTTTTGAGTAAATGTATGTATTTGTTGTCTTCATTTTGATAAGAGAGATGACAATGCAATGATTTTAAGGTTATTTGTTGATGTGATTTTATAGTTTTGTCATTATATTTGGTGTGGGGTGGGGTTACCAGCATTTATAGCCCAATAAATATGTGTGTGTGTGTGTGTGTGTGTGTGTGTGTCTCTTTTTTTTTTGTATGTCTCACAAATATTCATCAGCGTTTTCAAGTCATATGTTAGTGTGAGCATATTTATGTGTTTCCTTTTGAAGATGCTGTTTGGTGGAGGACAACTGATAAACATCAAATCAGACAAAACACAGTCTGAGACTTTGAGCGGTAGTTTGATAGAGTTGCTCATATTTTGATAGCATGAAAATACTTCAAACTGTCATCAAGCTTATTAAAATCAACAGTAATTGTTTGTCTAACACCCTTGGATAAGTTGCGAGCCTCGTTCCAGACTCATTTGAATCCAAATGACAATTAAACCTGATGATCTCATCGACGGTGTCGTCAGCAGATTAGGGAACACAAACCAATCATAGTCGGAATAAGAAAACGATGATAATGATATTATAATATTATTCATTTTAATCTTGATTGTTTACGATCTTTTGGCCAAAACCACTGAGGGATTTTGGCTAGTCATAAAACCCCAAACGCCATTGAAACCAAACCATCCAGCTTGGTAAATGTTTTTGCAGTCTGGTAGGCCTACAAACTGTACAGTTTGTGATTAGCTTTTCCCCCAAGAGTTGAAAAAGTACCACGAGTGAAAAAGTACCATGAGTTTCAACTAACTGGAGTCTGTTCTTGGGCTCTGGGACACTTGAGTGTTGGCCTCGATGGAATTTGATGAAGCAAATGGTTTATTAGATCTTGAGCTCTGGGGTTTACCAAAAAAATGTCATTTTTCCCCTAAGGCTTACATGACAATGATCAGAATAGGAAACTGTACACAGTACAGTCAAATGAGTGAACTTTTTCATGAACACATTTACCAATCAAACCAAAATGTATTTCCAAGGGCAATCACAACACCAATCAGAATGTGGAACTGTAAAGTAGATGTATTTCCAAAGGCATATGCACAACCAATAAGAATTGGAAACTGTACACAAAATATTGCACAAATGTTTTCAGGAATACATAAACAGCCCGAACAGTCAGTCTCTTTGTGTCTTCAATTCCTGAAACGATACAATTACAGTATGGTTGGTGCACTGAACACTAGGGATGGGCATTTGAAATTATTTGATCAGTGACAGTTCTTGTGGAACCTCAGTTCTGTGCACGCCTGTAATTGCTATTTGATGTTGAGGAAGTAGCATACCATTGTCAGTGCTGACTGGAGGGCTAAATGAGCGAGCTCAATGCACTGTCATAAAAAACTACATTGCATAGGGGTACTGTGATGCACATTCAAGATAATTTGTATATATTAAACATAATTTCTTGGCATATACTTCTCCCTTTATTTCTAAATGTATTTGGCTGGTATTTTAGGAGTCTCTGTGTGTGTGTAAAATGGACGATAAAGTTGCCTTCTTTTAAACAGGTTTGGTGGTGAGATTGTATTTCTGACTGTAATTGTAACTATGTTCGTCTGAGGAAGAAGGAGTAGACCAAAGCGCAGCACGTGTTCATATTTCCTTTAATTAACTGAACATTAAATATAAAAGAACAAGAGAATAAATGAAAACCGAAACAGTCCCGTATGGTGCAAACACTGAAACGGAAAACAACTACCCACAACAAATTGGATGCAGTCTATCATTTACATTTACATTTAAGTCATTTAGCAGACGCTCTTATCTATCACAGTGCAATCCGTTTTGTCACCAAAGCCCCATATACTACCCACCATTGCGACCTGTATGCTCTCGTTGGCTGGCCCTCGCTTCATACTCGTCGCCAAACCCACTGGCTCCATGTCATCTACAAGACCCTGCTAGGTAAAGTCCCCCCTTATCTCAGCTCGCTGGTCACCATAGCATCTCCCACCTGTAGCACACGCTCCAGCAGGTATATCTCTCTAGTCACCCCCAAAACCAATTCTTTCTTTGGCCGCCTCTCCTTCCAGTTCTCTGCTGCCAATGACTGGAACGAACTACAAAAATCTCTGAAACTGGAAACACTTATCTCCCTCACTAGCTTTAAGCACCAACTGTCAGAGCAGCTCACAGATTACTGCACCTGTACATAGCCCACCTATAATTTAGCCCAAACAACTACCTCTTTCCCAACTGTATTTTATTTATTTATTTATTTTGCTCCTTTGCACCCCATTATTTTTATTTCTACTTTGCACATTCTTCCATTGCAAAACTACCATTCCAGTGTTTTACTTGCTATATTGTATTTACTTTGCCACCATGGCCTTTTTTGCCTTTACCTCCCTTCTCACCTCATTTGCTCACATTGTATATAGACTTGTTTATATTGTATTATTGACTGTATGTTTGTTTTACTCCATGTGTAACTCTGTGTCGTTGTATCTGTCGAACTGCTTTGCTTTATCTTGGCCAGGTCGCAATTGTAAATGAGAACTTGTTCTCAACTTGCCTACCTGGTTAAATAAAGGTGAAATAAAAATAAAATAAAAAATAAACAACCCATAGTGGGAAAACAGGCCTAAGTATGGTTCTCAATCAGAGACAACGATTGACAGCTGCCTCTGATTGGGAACCATACCAGACCAAACACCTAGAAATATAACACACAGAACCAAAACATAGAATGCCCAGCCCAACTCACGCCCTGACCAAACTAAAATAGAGACATAAAAAAGGAACTAAGGTCAGGACGTTACAGTAATAAAGCCCTTTTGTGCTGTAAAACTAATTCTGATTGGGTGGACCTGGCTCCCCAGTGTGTGCACCCCTACCAAGTCATGTGAAATCCACAGATTAGGGCCTAATTCGTTTATTTCAATTGACTGATTTCCTTATATGAACTGTAACTCAGTAAAATCTTTGAAATTGTTGCATGTTGCGTTTATATTTTTGTTCAGTATATACATTTTTATTTTTTTGACCTTTTATTTAACTAGGCAAGTCAGTTAAAAACAAATTCTTATTTACAATTCCTTAGACTGCTGCGCCACTCGGGAGCCCGAGTGCACTGGGTATACTAAAACATCAAACTTTGCAATGAAAGGTTCTGTACGTACACTGAGTCTACAAAACATTAAGGACACCTGCTCTTTCCATGACATAGACTGACAAGGTGAATCCAGCTGAAAGCTATGATCACTTATGGCACTTCAGACATGGCTTGTGAATGGGCAAGACAAAATATTTAAGTGCCTTTGAACAGGGAATGGTAGTAGGTGCCAGGCGCAGCGGTTTGAGTATGTCAAGAACTGCAACGCTGCTAGGTTTTTCACGCTCAACAGTTTCCGTGTATATAAAGAATGGTCCACCACCCAAAGGACATCCAGCCAACTTGACACAACTGTGTGAAGTATTGGAGTCAACATGGGTCAGCATCCATGTGGAATGCTTTCAACACCTTGTAGAGTCTATGCCCAATGAATTGAGGCTGTTCTGAGGGCAAAGGGGGAGGGTGCAACTCAAAGGAAGGTGTTGCTAATGTTTGGTATACCCAGTGCCTTCGGAAATGATTCAGAACCCTTGATTTTTTTCCCACATCTTGTTAATTTACAGTGTTGGAATCGGCTAAACTTTGAACATTGAGATATTAAATAAATGATAGAGAAGAAGAATCCTTGAATAGGAAGAATGGAAGAGAATGGGTTTTGTGTCAGAAGTTAAGGGTTCTCTGTAAAAAGCCAGAAGGCTTTGGAATGTGTTTGATGGAGGAGAGGAGAGCGATGTGTTGATATAGGGATTATCTGTGGATTAGGTGAAGGAGGCGTTGAGGTCAGGAGGTGAGGGGTGAGGTCAATTCCCCTTAAGGGAGTAATCAGGGTTAGTATCTGGTTACCTTCTTTCTCTTGGGCAGAAACAAAGGATTGGAGAGAGGAAGTGTCTTAAGTAGGATGTATATAACCAATAGAGAGAAATGTTTTGCTGTCTGATTACAGCTGTACAGAACCTTTGGGAAGAATTCAACTTGGTTAAAGCTTCTCTAGTGTCCGTGAGTTATTTACTCTAAAAAATAAGAACCTAACAGCAGCCTTATTCTAAAATTGATTAAATAGTTTTCCCCCTCATCAATCTACACACAATACCCCATAATACTCCATAATGAAAAAGCAAAAACCTTTTTATATATATATATATATATATATATATATATATATATATATATATATTTGCTAATTTAACATTTTTATGAGATATCACATTTAAATAAGTATTCACAGCCTTTACTCAGTACTTTGAAGCACCTTTGGCAGCGATTACAGCCTCGAGTCTTCCAGGGTATGACGCTACAAGCTTGGGACACTTGTATTTGGGGTGTTTTTCCCATTCTTCTCTGCAGATCCTCTCAAGTTCTGTCAGGTTGATGGGGAGCATTGCTGCACAGCTATTTTCAGGCCTCTTCAGAGATGTTAGATCGGGTTCAAGTCCGTGTTCTGGCTAGGCCACTCGAGACTTGTCCCGAAGCCACTCCTATGTTGTCTTGGCTGTGTGCTTAGGGTCATTGTCCTGTTGGAAAGTGAACCTTACATTTACATTTACATTTAAGTCATTTAGCAGACGCTTCGTCCCAGTCTGAGGTCCTGAGCGCTCTGGAGCAGGTTTTCATCAAGGATCTCGCTGTACTTTGCTCCGTTCATCTTTGCCTCGATCCTGACTAGTCTCCTAGTCCCTGCTGCTGAAAAACATCCCCACAGCATGATGCTGACACCAACATGCTTCACCGGAGGGATGGTGCCAGGTTTCCTCCAGACGTGACGCGTGGTATTCAGGCCAAAGACCAGAGAATCCAATTGGCTGTCATGTGCCTTTTACTGAGGAGTG
Source organism: Oncorhynchus nerka (assembly GCF_034236695.1). Taxonomy (NCBI): domain Eukaryota; kingdom Metazoa; phylum Chordata; class Actinopteri; order Salmoniformes; family Salmonidae; genus Oncorhynchus; species Oncorhynchus nerka. The sequence continues at coordinate 47,370,067 of NC_088407.1, forward strand.
GCTTCCGTCTAGCCACTCTACCATAAAGGCCTGATTGGTGGAGTGCTGCAGATATGGTTGTCCATCTGAAAGGTTTTCCCATCTCCAGATAGGAACTCTAGAGCTCTCTCAGAGTCACCATCGGGCTCTTGGTCACCTCCCTGACCAAGGCCCTTCTCCCCCGATTGCTCAGTTTGGCTCGGCGGGAAGCTCTAGGAGTATTGGTGGTTCCAAACTTCTTCCTTTTAAGAATGATGGGAAGCTAATGTGTTCATAGAACCTTCCATGCTGCAGAAATGGTTTGGTACCCTTCCCCAGATCTGTGCCTTGATACAATTCTGTCTCTGAACTCTACGGACAATTCCTTTGACCTCATGGCTTGGTTATTGCTCTGACATACACTGTCAACTGTGGGACCTTATATACGTATACAGTTGTTTGCCTTTCCAAATCATGTCCAATCAATTGAATTTACTACAGGTGGACTCTAATCAAGTTGTAGAAACATCTCAAGGATGATCAATGGAAACAGGATGCACCAGAGCTAAAATTCGAGTCTCATAGCAAAGGGTCTGAATACTTATGTAAATAAGGTATCCGTTGTTGATTTTTAAATCAATTTGTAAAATATTCTATAAACCTGTTTTCACATTGTCATAATAGGGCATTGTGTGTAGATTGCTGAGGAATTTTCTTTATTTAATCCATTTTAGAATAAGGCTATAAAAATTCAAGGGGTCTGAATACTTTACGAAGGCACTGTAAAGTCATTCATAAGAATTACAGGAAATTAGCTTTAAAACTGCAACATTTTCTCTTAACCTCATAACAAAATGTGTAGAATCGCAGGAAATTAATCCCTCCCCCCAAAAAAGCAGGAAATCTGGGAATCCTGGGAGGGGGCACTTACTGTTCGTAAGATATACTTTTGGTCTTGCTCTTTGTAAGGTGAGTACGTGTAGGGTTGGTTAGGGTGATGACCTAAAAGCAGCACAGTTAAGAGGCATCTCTTGTGATCATACAAAAGCATTATGTACCTGGTAAGGAGCATGGTGGTAAGCAAAAATTAGCTGGCTCCATTGTTGTACTTTTCGAGTTCTGTGCTAAAACAGGGAAAATAACACTCCTACTGTAGGTTACATTGACGCTCCTTTTGTGCTTTGTGTGTGTGTGTGTGTGTGTGTGTGTGTGTGTGTGTGTGTGTGTGTGTGTGTGGTGCATGTTCATGTGCCAACGTGGACATATGTGTATGTGTGTGGTAGCCTAAGAGTGGGCTTTACAGTCCTGAGTTGCCAGGACTGTAAGACCAGAAAGGAGAGAGGGAGGGTGACTGACGACTGGGTCGTTACACCAATTTGGTGCCTTTTGAGAAGTGTATCTTGGAGAGAAAAATAAATGTTTGATTTCACATAATTTTAACATTCTGTCATAAAGCGCACATAAAAAATATTTTTGAGTAAGCTTTGCACACCTGGATTGTACAATATTTGCACGTTATTATTTTAAAATTCTTCAAGCTCTGTCAAGTTGTTTGTTGATCATTGCTAGGCAGCCATTTTAAGTCTTGCCATATATTTCAAGATGATTTAAGTCAAAACTCTAACTAGGCCACTCAAGAAAATTCTTGGTAAGCAACTCCAATGTATATTTGGCACTTGTGTTTTAGGTTATTGTCCTGCTGAAAGGTGTCTCCAAGTGTCTGTTGGAAAGCAGACTGAACCAGGTTTTCCTCTAGGATTTTATCCCCCCAAAAAAACTTTCTAATCCTTGCAGATGATAAGCATACCCATAACATGATGCAGCTATCACCATACTTGGTATTCAGTGATGTGTTGTATTGGATTTTCCACAAACATAATGCTTTGTATTCAGGACATGAAGTTAATTTATTGCAACTTTATGGGGCCATTTTACTTTAGCACCTTATTTCAAACATGATGCATGTTTTGGGATATTTGTATTCTGTACAGGCTTCCTTCTTTTCAGTCTGTCATTTACATTAGTATAGTGGAGTAACGACAATGTTGTTGATTCATCCTCAGTTTTCTCCTATCACAGCCATTCAACTCTGTAGCTGTTTTAAAGTCACCATTGGCCTCATGGTGAAATCCTTGAGTGGTTTCTTTTCTCTCTGGGAACTGAGTTATGAAGGACACCTGTATCTTTGTAGTGACTGGGTGTATTGATATTATGTGACTTATTAAGCAAATGTTCACGCATGAATTTATTTAGCCTTGTCAAAACAAAGGGATTTAATACTTATTGACTCAAGAATTTTTTTTATTAATTTGCAAACATTTCGAAAAACATAATTCCACTTTGACATTATGGGGTATTGTGTGTAGGCCAGCGACCAAAAAATCTCAATTTAATCCATTTTAAATTCAGGCTGTAACACAGCAAAATGTGGAAAAAATACTTTCTGAAGGCACTGTATATCAGACTTGTACAATTCCTTATTGGTGCACTATTTCTACTTAACATATCAAAGGGACTCAGAAGGCACTCTTTTCGTGGAACGACCTCACTATAGCAGAGAAGCTTCTAACAGCTCTGTGTGCCTGCGTGTCTCTAATAAAACACCATACAGTATATAACACATTTTCCACAATGCTACAGGAGTGTTTACTCCTGATCTACCATTTAATTCAGCCTTTAAATCAGGCAATTCTCGCTGGAAAAAGAATGCTCGCAAAGTCAACACTCCCGACAGCACAACTCTGCATTTGGGCATGACAGAGCCAGAGGAGAGGGGTGGCAAAAACAAAATACAACAGAAAAACATGGCTGCTGTGTTTATTTTCAAACCAACATTATTAAAGCTCACACAAATAAATCCAATTAACTCTGCTGACCAGCAACGATTACAGCCTCACTGCTGCCTGAGACACCTGCCCGCTAGAAACGTAACACATATTTAATATTTTTAGGCTCTGATAAATATTGCGCCGCATCCAATTACCACTGAGGTGCTATGATGATTGAGCTGCTATGGGAGGGAGGGAAGGAGAGGAATACAATTGTTCATCTGCCCTTGTGTTTTTCTTCCATCGTTTATCTGCAGAGGTCAACAGCTGTGGTCAGTGTGTGTATCCATTTACTTGACCCCACGTGTACACAACCATCCGTTCTGTGTGTGTGTGTGTGTGTTTGCTCTGTGGTATGCCAATTACAGATATCAGCTCGCAAAGTGGCATGAGTCTTCTAAAACAGCACAGCGTTCTTCAATGCACCCTTAACCTCACTACGCCACACAGTTTCCGCAGACAAGATACAAGATAAAAAGATAACACCTATAAAACAAAAACTCATAGAAGAAAGCACAATATCCAGCTTGCCCTAATTTATCCACATAGTAAACACAAGCAACACCCAAACATCCACCACATCAATCAAACCCAAGCCAAGGCATCCTGAGGCCCAATCAAAACTCTCCACAGGACAGTTGTAGTGGAGTAATACACAAGTCTGCAGAGTCATATCTCTCCACAGGGTCCTGTTTGGTGAAGCGGAGGGATATGAGCGTTACCTTGGCTGACTGGTAGTGACAGGGCCAGCCAGGGGAGCTACAGTAGCTAGGAGCCCAGGGTGTTATGATGGATGGAGCAAAGCCTGTGTGTTGAACAGGAGCTCTTCAAACCCTGTTGTCTGTTCTCTGGGCCTGGCATACTGCCTGACTGGCTGTATACACTTCATACTGTGGATGTCAACACTGAGAAGAGAGGCTCTGTCTCAAATGTTACCTTGGATGAAATTCGCTATCATTCACAAGGATGGAGAGATTTGAGGTGTCAAATATGTGTGTTTGAGGTGTGTATGTGCAGTAGGGTTGTAAAGTTCTGGTGACTTTCCCTATTCACAGGTTTTCCAGAAATACCGGTTGAAGGATTCACAGATTTCCTGCTTATTCACATCTGATTCCAGGAATCTTCCAACTGGAATTTCTAGAAAATCTTGACATTTGTGGGAATATTTACTGGAATTTTGGAACCATAGTGTGTAGCATGTATATGTTATTCTCACTGCAGTGTTATTAATGTTGACATATTTATGAAATGTGTTTTCACTTTATTGGACTTGTAGGATATGTTTCTGTTTATTTGTGTCTGCAGCCTAAGAGTGTGGAAGTATTCTCATATTTGTGTGTGTGTGTGTGTGTGTGTGTGTGTGTGTGTGTGTGTGTGTGTGTGTGTGTGTGTGTGTGTGTGTGTGTGTGTGTGTGTGTGTTTTTTTTCAACCTTAACAAGTGGAATCAGTGGAATCAAAATAGCCCCATAACAAAGATCCACCACCATATTTTACACTAGGTATGTGGTTTGTTTCTGCTAATGCATCTGTATTTCGATGCGAAGCCCACCACTGGTGTGCATGGCCAAAGAGCTCTATTTTCATGTCATCTGACCATAGCGCCGGTTCCACTCGATGTGCCAATACCGTTTAGCAAACTCCAGGCGTTTACATTTGTTGGATGATACTAGAGCTCTTTTGTCGCTAATGATGCCCCCCTTCCTCACTCCCGCTCTTCCTTATCTGTGTCCTTCTACCTCCTGCTCTTGCTTCCTCCACCTCTTTCTATTTCTCCCATGTCTGTGACCCTCTCTCCTTTTCCTTTCAACACTTTTTTCTTTATCTACAATACATCCCTCTCTTCCTCTCTGTCTCCATCTTTTCATCATATCAAAGTAATGTAAGCATCCATGAGACAATAAGGAAAAGACTCTCAAATTAGTGAAGCAATATAGAGCTTACTAAACACTAATGAGTATCCCCATACCATAAAAGGGCTGTACATTTCTGGTTTTATACATAGCTAATCAGTCAATTAAACTCCTCTGCGTTGGCCTTGGTCGTAATCCACCTGTCTTAGACTACCTATACCCTCCCTCCCTCAAACAAAAGTGACACAAACCTGTTTCTTCTCCTTCCCCCTCTTTCTTCACTTTCAGATGTGTCTCATTTATCTATGAGACCTCGCAGGGCGTCAGCCCAAAGCGCGCCTCAATCGATCAGGAGGTCTGGCAGGCGTTTTTGTAGTGGCCGTGGGGAGTGGCATGCAGTGGCCTTCTCGCTCCCTCCTCCCCATCCGCCCCCACATTCCCCTGTCTCTTCAGCGCCCACACTCCCCTCCTTATCTGCCTCCACACACTACCCGCAGGCATGGGGCTGGTGGGAACTACTGGTGTGACAGGTACAGGAGGAAGAGAGGAGGAAGAGACACCATGCCGCCTCTGTTGCCGTTGCAGGGTCTAATTAGCACGTTGCCATGGGACACCAGGGCGAGGGGGAGGGGGAGATGTGATGGTAGGATTGCAGGGTGGGCTGGGAGATGTTAGAGGATTAGAGGGAGGGCTGGAAGGGAGAAGAGAGGAAGAGTGAGGTGAGAGTTGTACTGCTCACATAGGCTCAGGTGAGACTAGTCCACAGGCCCTTACACAGCAGGTTCTAATGACAGACTCAACATCTAGGTGTCAGAGGCACAGGAAGAGCCTCCTAATCAAATCAAAGTTAATTGGTCGCGTACACAGATTTGCAGGTGCAGCGAAGTGCTTGTGTTTCTAGCTTCAACAGTGCAGTAATGCCTAGCAATAAAAAAAAACAATACACACATAATCCAGTAAAATAAAAAATAAAAGTTATAAAGGATGAGCCATGACTAGAATACAGTATGTACATATTAAGTGGGTTAAACAGAATGTAAACATTATTAAAGTAACCACTGTTCAATGGGTCTATGTACATAGGGCAGAAGTCTCTAAGGTGCAGGGTGGAGTACCAGGTGGTAGCCGGCTAGTAACAGTGGCTAAGGTAATGGGCGGAGGCCGGCTAGTGGTGCCTGTTTAACAGTCTGATGGCCTGAAGATAGAAGCTGTTTCTTAGTCTCTTGGTCCCAGCTTTGATGCACCTGTACTGTCTCCACCTTCTAGATGGTAGCGGGTGAACAGGCCGTGGCTTGGGTGGCTGAGGTCCTTGACGATCTTTTTGGGCCTTCCTGTGACACCGGGTGCTGTAGATGTCCTGGAGGGCAGGAAATGTGCCCCCAGTGATATGTTGGACTGACCGCACCACCCTCTGGAGATCCCTGCGGTTGCGGATGGTGCAACCGACAAGATGCTCTCAATGATGCATCTGTAAAAGTTGGAAGGTCTTAGTGGCCAAGACAAATTTCTTCACTTTCTCCCGCTAGGCCATCTCATTGTTGTTGGTAATCAGACCTACCACTGTTATGTCATCAGCAAACTTGATGATTGAGTTGGAGACGTGCGTGGTCACGCAGTAATGAGTGAACAGGGAGTACAGGAGGGGGCTGAGCACGCACCCCTGTGGGGCCCCTGTGTTGAGGATCAACATGGCGGAGGTGTTGTTGCCTACCTTCAACACTTGGGGTCCAGGACCCAGTTGAGCTTAGAGGGCACTATGGTGTTGAAGGCTAAATGGTAGTCGATGAACAGCATTCTTACAAAGGTATTTCTCTTGTCCAGGTGGGACGTATGATGCTGTGAGAGGGGTGTGAGATGAGATAGCACATTTGTGCGTGTGTGTTTGTGTATATGTACACATCTTTCTGTCTGTGTTTTTGTCTATGTGTGTATGTGTGTGTGAGTGTCAAGACGGCCAGGCGGCCCTACACCACAGCTCTCATTGATAAAGGATGAATCACAGTAATTAACTGGAGGAGAGGTGTTTAATAGACAGCATGGGCAATGCTAAATCACTCAGCATGTGTGAATAGGATTCTCCTACTGAGTTTGGATATCTCCAAACTAAAGACCCAGCTACATAAACACCCTAATTAGATTGTGCCTGTCTCATCTTCACCAATTTGCTTTTCCTCCCTCATAGGCAGTATTCTGAGGCTATGTCTGAAATGGCAACCTATGGGCCCTGGTCAAAAGTAGTGCAATATTAAGGGAATTGGGTCAAATCAAATACATTTTTTCAAATGCGCAGAATACAACAGGTGTAGACTTAAGTTATGAGCCCTTTCCCAACAATGCAGAATTGAAAAGTAAGATAAAAAATTAAGAATTTGCAAATGTTAGGAAATAGTAACACAATAAAATTAAAATAACAAGGTTATATACTTAGACTTGTCAGTAAAGGGACACTACTACCGTAAATATATATATATACACATATGAGTAGTGATAACAGAAGTGCTGGTGGTAGGTCTACTGAAGATTATGGAGAAGTCTTGGGGTAGATATGGGTGTGTGTGCATGCGTGTGTAGTTGGGTAGGTGTGCATATGTGTGTTTATACAACGGGTGGGTCTAATCCTGAATGCTGATTTGGTTAAAAACGCATTCCTGCCGGTGTCTATTCCACAAATTACCATCGGCTAAATCTATGACATTAAAATGCCTATTTACTCTGTTCCATCCACTGTCTCATCAGCCCAGCTTCAATTTATAAACTTGATCGCCACTATAAAAAGCATCTAGACATTCTCACATTCCTTTTAGATTAACAATTCGTTTTCTGTATGAACCTTGCAGTCTGTTTCTCCGACATTTGCAACTGTAACCGATGTGAAATGGCTAGCTAGTTAGCGGTGGTGCGCGCTAATAGCGTTTCAATTGGTGATGTCACTCGCTCCGAGGCCTTGAAGTAGTTGTTCCACTTGCTCTGCAAGGGCCATGGCTTTTGTGACACAATGCATCGTGGGTGTCAGTTGTCTGTGTGTTCAGAGGGTCCCTGGTTCGAGCCCAGGTTGGGGCGAGGAGAGGGACGGAAGCTATACTGTTACATTGATGTTGACCCGGATCACTGGTTGCTGCGGAAAACGAGGAGGTCAAAAGGGGGGTGAGTGTAACCGATGTGAAATGGCTAGCTAATTAGCGGTGGTGCGCGTTAATAGCGCTTCAATCGGGTGGCTTCACTCACTTTGAGAGCTTGAAGTAGTGGTTCCCCTAGCTCTGCAAGGGCCTTGTCTTTTGTGGCGCGATGGGTAACGATGCATCGTGGGTGACTGTCGTTGATGTGTGCAGAGGGTCCCTGGTCCGAGCCCAGGTTGGGGCGAGGAGAGGGACGGAAGCTATACTGTTACACAACTTTGTTTCAATATTCAAATTTGATCTCCAGCTGTCCCATAGTATTGAGCGAGTCGGGACGAGGCAGACAGGCAGGCAGCATTTCTATTCCAGTCAAAATTGTGAATTAGCTGGCACCATTTGTATGGATATATACAAAGAAATGTCAATTGGAAAAAGGTTCAACAAAACGAAGTGCAGCAAGTTTGCAGTCTTTCCAGCTTCAATTTGAAGTGATTGTGTTCGCTGTGTTGTTGGCTAGCTCCTCTGAACAACAGTGTCCTGAAGAGAGAGAGCCCATTTTCTATGCCAGGCCGAAATCACACCTCATTAGCTCATTGTTATGGATGCATCCAAATAAATGTCACTAGAAAACAGCTTAAACAAATGCAAATGCAACCACTTTGCTGTGATTCTGGCTGCACTGTTTGACATGACCGTAAATTAGTAGTTGGCTAGCTAGCAAGCAAGGGATAAGAACGTTACCTGCCAGCATGGCAATGTAACACTTAGAACGAACGACTGGGTTGCATGTCCATAGATACAGAAAAAAACTGGGTAACCGGTAACTGAACGGATAGATTGAACGACCAGCCGGCTTAGGTAGGAAGATTTGTGTCGGGACTATATCTTGTGGAAGGATGAAATAGTATGACTAAATTAATCAAAACATTTTTTTTATTGAAAATTTGGAAATCGTTATTTGAATATGTTGGTAAACCAATGTATAAAAGTGACAATACCTTCAAAGGCAGTGTTTGGAGGATATATTGGCACGGAGACAAAGTCTCGGGCCTAGCAACACCAGTGCCAATATATCTTCCAAACACCGTCTTCTCAGGTATTATCACTTAAGTGTACAAATGTATTTGTGTGGGTGTTAATGCGTGCGTGCCTGTGTGTGTGATCTCTCCCCTATCTCCTTCCATTCCCTTTCCCTCTGAGTTGATGGTTTGGGCTGATAGTGGGGTTGGTCTTAATGGACAGACTGATCAAACAATAATGTCTTCTGTAAGCCCTGCAGTCTTCCTACAATTCTTTGAACATTATAACACATGCTTTATCCGGCTAGTAGTCATCTGGGACTGGATGGAGGTGTGTGTAGGTGTACTGAATGTATGAGGGGTTAGTCAAATACATTTAAACTCAGTTTAAATTCCTGACATTTAATCCAAGTAAAAATTAGGATCACCACTTTATTTTAAGAATGTGAAATGTCAAAATAATAGTTGAGAGAATTATTTCTTTCAGCTTTTATTTATTTCATCACATTCCCAGTAGGTCAGAAGTTTACATACACTCAATTAGTATTTTGTAGCATTGCCTTTAAATTGTTTAACTTGGGTCAAACATTTTGGGTAGCCTTCCACAAGCGTCCCACAATAAGTTGGGTGAATTTTGGCCCATTCCTCCTGACAGAGCTGGTGTAACTGAGTCAGGTTTGTGGGTCTCCTTGCTCGCACATGCTTTTTCAGTTCTGCCCACAAATGTTCTATAGGCTTGAGGTCAGGGCTTTGTGATGGCCACTCCAATACCTTGACTTTGTTGTCCTTAAGCCATTTTGACACAACATCGGAAGTATGCTTGGGGTCGTTGTCCATTTGGAAGACCATGACCGATGTCTTGAGATGTTGCTTCAATATATCCACAATAATTTCCATCCTCATGACGCCATCTATTTTGTAAAGTGCACCAGTACCTCCCACAGCGAAGCACCCCCACAACATGAAGCTGCCACCCCCATGCTTCACGGTTGGGATGGTATTCTTCGGCTTGCAAGCCTCCCCCTTTTCCTTCCAAACATAACGATGGCCATTATGGCCAAACGGTTCTATTTTTGTTTCATCAGACCAGAAGGCATTTCTCTGGAATTTTCCAAGCTGTTTAAAGGCACAGTCAACTTAGTGTATGTAAACTTCTGACCCACTGGAATTGTGATACAGTGAATTAAGTGAAAAAATATGTCTGTAAACAATTGTTGGAAAAATTACTTGTGTCATGCACAAAGTAGATGTCCTAACCGACTTGCCAAAAATATTGTTGGTTAACAAGAAATTTGTGGAGTGGTTGAAAAACGAGTTTTAATGACTACAACCTAAGTGTATGTATACTTCCGACTTAAGTTAAGTTTGTGTGTGTGTTTTACTTTATGTACACTACCGGTCAAAAGTTTTAGAACACCTACTCATTCAAGGGTTTTTCTTATTTTTACTATTTTCTACATTGTAAAATAATCATGAAGACATCAAAATTAAAATAACATATATGGAATCATGTAGTAACCAAAAAAGTGTTAAACAAATCAACAAACAAAAAATATATTCCTTAAAGCAGCCACCGTTTGCCTTGATGACAGCTTTGCACACTCTTGGCATTCTCTCAACCAGCTTCATGAGGAAGGCTTTTCCAACAGTCTTGAAGGTGTTACCACATATGCTGAGCACTTGTTGGCTGCTTTTCCTTCACTCTGCGGTCCGACTCATCCCAAACCATCTCAATTTGGTTGAGGTTGGGGGATTGTGGAGGCCAGGTCATCTGATGCAGCACTCCATCACTCTTCCTCCTTGGTAAAATAGCCCTTACACAGCCTGAAGGTTTGTTGGGTCATTGTCCTGTTGAAAAACAAATTATAGTCCCACTAAGTGCAAACCAGATGGGATGGCGTATCGCTGCAGAATGCTGTGCTAGCCAAGCTGGTTAAGTGTGTTTTGAATTCTAAATAAATTACAGACAGTGTCACCAGAAAATCACCCCCCACACCATCACACCTCTTCCTCCATGCTTTAAAGTGGGAAATACATATGCAGAGTTCATCTGTTCACCCACACCGCGTCTCCCAGACACGGCGGTTGGAACCAAAAATCTCAAATTTGGACTCCAGACCAAAGGACACATTTCCACCAGTCTAATGTGTTTCTTAGCCCAAGCAAGTCTCTTCAACTTATTGGTGTCCCTTAGTAGTGGTTTCTTTGCAGTAATTCGACCATGAAGGCCTGATTCACACAGTCTCCTCTGAACAGTTGATGTTGAGAAGTATCTGTTACTTGAACTCTGAATCATTTATTTGGGCTGCCATTTCTGAGGCAGGTAACTCTAATGAACTTATCCTCTGCAGCAGAGGTAACTCTGGGTCTTGCATTCCTGTGGCGGTCCTCATGAGAGCCAGGTTCATCATAGCACTTGATGGTTTTTGTGACTGCACTGGAAGAAAGTTATTGATTTTTAATTTCTTGATTTTTCCTGTATTGACTGACCTTCATGTCTTAAAGTAATGATGGGCTGTCATTTCTCTTTTCTTATTTGAGCTGTTCTTGCCATAATATGGACTTGGTCTTCTACCAAATAGGGCTATCTTCTGTATACCACCCCTACCTTGTCACAACACAACGCATGAACCTTTCCGCTCTCCTTGAAGTTCTTAATGATCCGATAAATGGTTGATTTAGGTGCAATCTTACTAGCAGCAGTATCCTTGCCTGTGAAGCCCTTTTGTGCAAAGCAATGATGATGGCACGTGTTTCCATGCAGGCAACCATGGTTTGAAGCTTCCAGTCTGTTATTCGAACTCAATCAGCATGATAGAGTGATCTCCAGCCTTGTCCTCGTCAACACTCACACCTGTGTTAACGAGAGAATCACTGACATGATGTCAGCTGGTCCTTTTGTGGCAGGGCTGAAATGCAGTGGAAATGTTTTTTGGGGACTCAGTTCATTTGCATGGCAACGAGGGACTTTGCAATTAATTGCAATTCATCTGATCACTCTTCATAACATTCTGGAGTATATGCAAATTGCCATCATACAAACTGAGGCAGCAGACTTTGTGAAAATTAATATTTGTGTCATTCTCAAAACTTTTGGCCACAACTGTAGTGGTGTATTACAGAGACCCGTCTTTGTCTAATACATTCAGAGTCTCACAGCCTGACAAAGAATAAAACCACATTTTCACAAGATTTCACACACATCCCCCTATGCACACACATACACACAAGCTAAGGCACATATTCCCTTATGGGCTCGATTCGGTCTTATGTAGCAACATTTGAAATTGTGTTTTTTTGGATTGGATAAAAGTATAGACTCAAAGCTAGAAAATGGTATACATACACTACAGTTGAGGAACAATGGGAAAGTAATTCTGCTTTGATTGTTTATAAACTTGTAACCTCACTTTTGAGAAAATGGACCTTGAATGTTTTGGTACCTACTGGAGAGCTCTTCTTTGTCTACACCTATTCAGCATCGTTTACACCCTCTTAGGTTTTAGCCCCATCCATCTCTTTAAGGATTCACATATGAGGCTATGTACTAAACAACCAAAGATTTCAAGACTGAAGGCTGGCTTATACTACGGGTGAGTATGAAAATGTAATCTGGAGTGCCAGAGTGTACTCTGTGCGTGCGTAAATTCAGAGCATTGTCAGATTGGCCATTTGTAAATTCTGAGTATTTCGCTCTTGTTGCGTTCAGAGCGCACACTGGACGCTCTGGCCGAGGAGTAGGGTTGATCTGAGCGTTCTGTCCAAACAACAGCAGTCAAGCAACTGGCTAATGTTGGCTAGCTTGCTAGCTACTTCCAGACACAAATAAGAGAACAGCTCATTCTGAACATTTTACTCACCCTAGCAGAGCTGGTTAGGCTGTTTTTATGTTATCCAGAGTGTTGGTGACTGCAACTGTGCTGCTGGCAACAATTTAATTATGCTTTTTTGCCAACGTTAACTGACACTGGCCATATTCAACGGGTGGTGAGCGTTGGTAAATCCGTCAGTTATTCTGCGCCCTAGCACACTCAGAGTGCTCAGAAATTGGAGTAGATAGCCAGAGCTAATTTACCAACTACATCTATCAACAGTTGTCGCAGTGACATCATAACCAGGTTCAGTGTTAGCTAGCTAACATTAGGTTATAACTAGTAATGCAAATGGCTCTGAGATACAAATAATGTTACTACACAGATCATACACATAATGTTAGCTAGTGTCATGACGTTGGCCTCTTTGAGTATAGCAACCCCATCCCCCTCTAACTGCCTCCCCCCTTTCCTCCTTCAACTAGGCTGCTATGGTCAGAGGTCGTAAATTCCTCAGAAGACCCTGCCTCATGGCCACACAGTATTAGAGATAGGGTAAACTTTCATAGAGGTCAAAGGAAATCCTTCCACCTCACAGAACTTGAGGTACGAACAAATTTCATGTTCCGGAGAAAGTGTAAAAGATCGGTGAAGAATCCAGCTACGAACTGGTCTGTTTGTCACAACTTGGGAAGCTCATGGAAGACGGTGTGGCCACATTACCATAACACTGTTTATATAATAGCCTCAGATATGAGGTTTACATCTAATTGTTGTATAAGATGAATGAGTGAGTATGATACTGTTTACACAATTTTGCAATGTGATTTTGGACTGTTTAATGAAGGAAAACTCGAAAAGGGAATTGGATTTGAAATAAATCAGAGGACCGCCCCTGAGCCCAGTTAGGGTCAGACATCCTGGGACAGCCCTTTTCTGCCATTCCGAATCAAATCTAACTTTGAGAAATTATCACCAGACCAAGTTTTTCTCCATTAGAGGAGGACAAAGGTTGTAGACCATTGCTGAATCTTTTAACCATACCACGTGGTTAAACTCTTAGACTATCGATACCGACAGAATAAGAACAAGTCTTTGATATTGATTACTAGTGTGCAGCTAGGAATTCGGTATCATTGAACGCGAAGAACGACAACCGCCGAAACATCCATTCTACAACGAATATCACTTTGAACTATCCCCTCTAACCAAGACAGAGAGAGAGAGAGGGAGGGAGACGGACAATTCTACGAAAGACACAAACTTTTCACAAGCGTTCAAGACGACACACTGAGAGTAAATATATATATTGATTGCAATTGTTCCCGAATGAGTGAGCGTTCATGTGTAAAGGATTAGCATTTGAATTGTTATAATTAACTCTGTAGTGACGACTTAGTCGACCCCCCCATTTCCCCTTTGTCTAACAAGCCGCCATGCCGGTTCAGCCCACTAGGGCACATTTTCCTATCATTTCATGTAACCACATTTACCATGTTTGTTTGTTTATGCATTTCTGTGAATGACTTAGTTAGTAATAAATAAATTATTTAAGACAATTGATGTATGGATGACTCATAGTGAAGACTGGGTTAGTGCAGATACCTAACAATTTACGACGTTTGGAATGAGACTAACGTGAGGTAAAATAAATTAATCATTAATCAGAAGACTATTGATCAGATATGAAAATATCTGAAAGGTTATATTGAGAAATTATAACTTTGTAATCTGAATACTTTCCTTGGTTCCCCGACTTCCTAGTTAATTACAGTTACATGATTATTCAGTTTAATCACGTAATACTAATTACAGGAATCTCCGATAAAAACTAAGTCTTCAATTTAATGATAGTAAAGACACGACACTAGCTAACAGGACACTTTAAGAAGGAAAGAAATTCCACAAATGAACTTTTAACAAGGCACACCTGTTAATTGAAATGCATACTTCATGAAACTGGTTGATAGAATGCTAGGTGGCTATTTGAAGAATATAAAATATATTTTGATTTGTTTAACACTTTTTTGGTTACTACAAGATTCCATATGTGTTATTTCGTAGTTGTGAAGTCGTCACTAATTCTACAATGTAGAAAATAGTAAAAAATAAAGAAAATCCCTTGAATGAGTAGGTGTTCTAAAACTTTTGAACGGTACTGTATGTACATACATTGTGTGTGTGCATTTCGATACAGTATGTGTGTTTGTGGGTGTGTGCAGGCACCACGAGCCATTTCTTATCACAAGCAGTTAAAAAATGTACAGTTGTCTTTTTTGTCAGAATACACAGCTATAGACAGTTAAAAGAGGGCAAGAAAGATGGAGGAGGAGATAAGAAGTAATCAGATAAGAGGTAAGAAAAGAGAGGGAAGGGGCAGGGGATTTTGACTTTATAAATGAATGCTTTTCCCCTTGCTGGGGAGACCTCTGACACTGCCTCTGGGCAGGAGTGTATGTGTGAGAGGTGTGTGTCTGATCATTTATCTTTCTCCATTCCTCCTTCCCTCCATCGCTCTGGGAGGTCATGAATATAGATGAAGGCTGCTGCAGAGGGGAGAGGGGAGGGCCATGCTCCAGCACTTCCCACACCCTGCTGGCACATGTGTATGTCTGTGTATACATGCACATGTGTGTTTCCATGTTTAGCTTTGAATAATATATTTCGCAATCAACTGTGCCTCACTCCCTAACTCAATGTATATGCCATGTTTTGTGTTGCACAGTGAAAGTCAAAAGGTGTAATACACTGCCTCATCCAGGGTTAAAGCTAATGATACATGTTCCCCTCCTGACAATGAGACAGGCTAATGATGCCACATATGATAAAGCTGTTACCCTGTCTTTTGGACAACGCCATGGATGGACCATGCTCAAATCTGGGCGCTCATCCACCAAATTAATATGACTGTCTGTGTGTCTGTCCCAGCGTGTGCATCGCAACCACAAATTGACCTGCTCACAGAATATTTCATTCATCTGGAAAATAGATTTTTTTTTAATTAGTGTGTGTGTGTATGAGAGAAAAATATTTGACAGCTTGTCTGACAGCTTGTCATTTTCCCAGTCTTCTCTTTCTTTCTTTTTGGAACAATTAAGAGAGACAATGCTTCCCAAGGAATGTGTGATAGAAACGAGGTATTTTGCAAAAATCCCTGCTTTTTCAGTAGTTAGTTTCACTATATCATTATAATGCCATACAAATAAAGCAATGACAATCTTTAAAAAAAAACCATCAGTCAATCAATTATAGAATAACATATTCAATATAGTAGTCCCATGCAGAGACAGTCATTTACAAAATAGGTTACATCCAAAAAGCTAGACCACTTGCACAATGTCATGACTTTGTTTATCTCACTTCTTCATGCTCTATTTCCAGCTAAAAGATATTGATGCCGAAACAAACAGTTCAAACTATCGTGTCAAGCCAGACTGAGACATTTTCATTTTTACTGTTGATGTTTTCTTCCCACTCTTTCCTCTGTTTGTGCATTTCTCATTTGTGCAACTTCCTACTCGGAGACAGAAATTAAAAACTATTTTTGACAGCCACCAACAACAATAGTTGTCATGGATTTGGCAGAAATCCAGAATAAATGTCTCGAGTTTGGTTGAAATACTCTACTATAGGCAACAATACTGTTATGAATGCTCTAGCTGCTTTAAGAAGGATGAGACCGCTTGTGGAACAAAGAATGAACTCTATGATGACACATGCAACGTCTTGATTCTCTACCTGTCTACCCTAAGTGTGCGTTTGTTCAATTCCATTCACAGATTTTAAAGGAAGGTACATTTAAATCCATAGTGAAGAGTGTACACATTCACACTTAAGTAGAAAGGTAGACAAATAAGATGTAGAGATACTGGCCTGTATCTCACTGCTGCCACCAAATGTAAGAATAGCCTTGGCCTCCTACATGTTTACCAGATGACAGGCAGATGGACCGTTGCGGCCCCACTGACGACCAGGTGGCTCAGCCACAACATGAGCCTGGTCGGTTCCGTCGGTCAGTCCTAATCCCCCAAGCCACTCTCTGTGGTACCATGAACTCACCACGCCAGGTCTGCATCACCTGGGTAAGCCAGAACACTCCCTTCCCTTCATCTTTCCATCCCAACAGAGCTGGCCATCTGTGATTGCAATGTACATGGGATGGCATACCAGGCAGACTGCATAGATAAGATGGGCCTCCTGTGAATGTGGTAATAAGCAGACTTGTTTTAAAAGCGCTAAATAACTGTCAGTGTGTCACCAGAAATGTATTTCTGTTTGTATATATATATATGTATGTATATATTTATATTATATACCTAAAATGTTAGTAATTTAGCTAAATTAAGTGCCTTGTTCATGGGCACATCAACCTAGTCGACTCGGGGATTCAAACCAGCGTCCTTTCGATAACTGGCACAGTGCTCTTAACCGCTAGGCTACCTGCCACACCACGTTGCCACATGTCCAAGTGTGCATGCGAGGAAGGTCAGCTTGTGTGTGTGGGAATATGATCTATATTATAGGGAGAGAAAAAAATCCACTTACAGTACAGTGGTATTGCGGGATTTGGGGATTTAGGTCTTTTTTTTTTACTAACCCAGAGTCAGGTGAACTCATGTATATAATTTGTATGTCTCTGCTTGCAGTTTGAAGATAATTGACGTTAGTATATCGTTAGCTTAGCGCAATTGCTGGACGTTTCTGGGTCCTCCTCTCAAAATCAGGGAAATAGACCTTTAACTCAGGAATGGTAAACTTTGATGGGGGTGGGGGCCACAAAAAAATCTGATCTCATCATGAGGGTCCGCAGTAGCTCGCAGGTCTGTGTACCCACATACCCACACATGCAGTCAGAGCCGGCCATAGCCTTTTGGGGGCCCCAAGAAAAATGATGTTGCGGGGCCCCGCCACCTTGCGAGCAAAACATTTTAGTGGCCCTCCTCTTGACATTAGAGAGAACAAATTGTTTTAGAGTTTATTTTCCTGCAATTCTACACATTTTGCCATGGGGCGTAGAGAAAATGTTGCAGTTTTAAATCAAGTTTGCTGTAATTCTACACATTTTGCCATAAAGTGGAGAGAAATGTTTGCCATTTTTAATATGATATTTGAGTGAAACAAAATCCATGGGGGCCACTCAGTCATTAATTCGACCATGATTACTACAAGTTTGGATAGCTGGCCGCTAGACTAACTTACTAACTTACTAACCTTAAAAATGTTTGCTGATGTGCTAATTGAGTGACTGTCATAACCAAACAAAAACCGCTAATGCACAAGCACATTTTGAAATTGTACCTTGATTGTACCTTTATTCTACTATTCTAGCTCTCAACAGTAAGTTGCGACCCCGACTGAGTTCCTAATTTTATATATATATAAATTACTGAGAGTTACAGTTAATCTAAGGAAATCAGTCAATTGAAATATATTCTTTAGGCCCTAATCTATGGATTTCACATGACTGAGAATACAGATATGCATCAGTTGGTCACAGATACCTTCAAAAAAAAGTAGTGGCGTGGATCAGAAAACCAGACAGTATCTGGTGTGACCGCTATTTGCCTCATGCAGCACGACACATCTCCTTTTGCATAGAGTTGATCAGGCTGTGTATAGTGGCCTGTGGAATGTTGTCCCACTCCCCTTCAATGGCTGTGCGAAGTTTCTGGATATTGGCGGGAACTGGAGCATGCTGTCATACACGTTGATCCAGAGCATCCCAATCATGCTCAATGGGTGAAATGTCTGAGAATTGCAGGCAATGGAAAAACTGGGACATTTTTTGCTTCCAGGAATTGTGTACAAATCCTTGCGACATGGCGCCATGGTTTATCATGCTGAAACATAAGGTGATGGCGGCAGATGAATGGCACAACAATGGGCCTCAGGATCTCATAACGGTATTTCTGTGCATTCAAATTGCCATCAACAAAATACAATCGTGTTTGTTGCTCGTATCTTATGCCTGCCCATACCATAACCCCACCACCACGGGGCATTCTGTTCACAATGTTGACATCAGCAAACCGCTCGCCCACACAACACCAAACACGCTGTCTGCCATCTGTCCGGTATTGTTGAAACCATGCCATTGAAGGTGAGCATTTTCCCACTGAAGTTGGTTTCGACTCCGAACTGCAGTCAGGTCAAGGACGATAAGCACACAGATGAGCTTCCCTATGAAGGTTACTGATAGTTTGTGCAGAAATTCTTCAGTTGTATAAACCAATCATTTCATCAACTGTCCGGGTGGCTGGTCTCAGACTATCCCGCAGGTGAAAAAGCCTTATGTGGAGGTTCCTGGGCTGGCGTGGTTACACATGGTCTGCGGTTAGACGTGCTGCTAAATTCTCTAAAATGACATTGGAGGTGGCTTATGGTGGAGAAATGAACATTAAATTCAATGGCAACAACTCTGGAGAACATTCCTGTAGTCAGCATCTCAACTGCACACTCCCTAAAAGCATGAGACAGTTGTGGCATTGTGTTGTTTGACAAAACTGCACATTTTAGAGTGGCCTTTTTTTGTCCCCACCACAAGATGCACCTATGTAATGATCATGCCGTTTAATCAGCTTCTTGATATGCCACACCTGTCAGGTGGATGGATTATCTTGGCAAAGGAGAAATGCTCATTAACAGGGATGTATACACATTTTTGCACAAAATGTGAGATAAATAAGTGTTTTGTGCATATGGACAATTTCTGGGGTCTTTTGTTTCAGCTCATGAAACATGAGACCAACTTTTATATTTTTGTTCAGTGCATATATATATATGTACACAGTATATATATATATATATATATATACACTGAGTGTACAAAACATTAGGAACATCTGCTCTTTCCATGACATAGACTGACCAAGTATATCCCAGCGAAAGCTATGATCCCTTATTAAATCTACTTCAATCAGTGTAGATGAATGGGAGGAGACAGGCTAAAGAAGGATTTTTGTAGACAATTGCCTTTGAGACAAGCCTTGAGACATGGATTGTGTATGTGTGCCATTCTGAGGGAGAATGGGCAAGACACAATATTTAAGTGCCTTTGAACAGAGTATGGTATTAGATGCCAGGAGCACCGGTTTGAGTGTGTCAAGAATTGCAATGCTGCTGTGTTTTTCATGCTTAACAGTTTCCATGTGTATCACGAATGGTCCACCATACAAAAGACATCCAGCCAACTTAACACAACTGTGGGAAGCACAAACTGAGGCTGTTCTGAGGTCAAAAGGGAGTGCAACTCTATATTAGGAAGGTGTTCCTAATGTTTTGTACACTCAGTGTATATTGTTATTATTATTTATCCACAAGCCTACAAAAGTGGGGCCACCAGTTGCCCATCCCTGTTCTAACTACTCCAACGCTGGGTGGTTGGTCATTTATAGTCTTACATAGTAGTCAATATTTTATCAATTCTCACAGCACACTCACGAAACATATTTCAAAAACTGTGGTAGTACCAGCAATCTCAAAACTGAAGCAGTCCCGGTGTCGCAGCTGGCTAGCTGTGTTGACTTGAGAGGTCACACACAGCCTATCTTTCCACCCATGGGCAAATGAATGAAATGCGTACTTTGGAGAAAATAATTACAAAATAAACTGCATTTTTATTTTTTTTTTTATTTCACCTTTATTTAACCAGGTAGGCTAGTTGAGAACAAGTTCTCATTTGCAACTGCGACCTGGCCAAGATAAAGCATAGCAGTGTGAACAGACAACACAGAGTTACACATGGAGTAAACAATTAACAAGTCAATAACACAGTAGAAAAAAAGAAAAAGAAAAGGGGAGTCTATATACATTGTGTGCAAAAGGCATGAGGAGGTAGAGGAATAATTACAATTTTGCAGATTAACACTGGAGTGATAAATGATCAGATGGTCATGTACAGGTAGAGATATTGGTGTGCAAAAGAGCAGAAAAGTAAATAAATAAAAACAGTATGGGGATGAGGTAGGTAAAAATGGGTGGGCTATTTACCGATAGACTATGTACAGCTGCAGCGATCGGTTAGCTGCTCAGATAGCAGATGTTTGAAGTTGGTGAGGGAGATAAAAGTCTCCAACTTCAGTGATTTTTGCAATTCGTTTAAAACATCTATGATCAATTTTGTATAGTTTCATATATACTTCATATATACAAATACATAGGTTTGGAGCAGTTAATGTATATTTCCCTGATTTGAGAGGAGCTGGCTACTGTACCTGGAGACTTCCAGGAATTGTGCTAAGCTAACGTCAATTATCTTCAAACTGCACCGAGAGACATACAAATGGTGTCCATGAGTTCATCTGGCTCTGTGTAACTAGAAAAAATACCTAAATCCCCAAATCTCTCAGTATCCATTTAAGACTTCAGCTTTTGACCCTGAAGGAGCCAGAAAGTATAAAACAACATTGGGCTCCCGAGTGGCACAGCAGTCTAAGGCACTGCATCTCAATGCTAGAGGTGTCACTACAGACCCTGGTTTGATTCCAGGCTGTATCACAACTGGCTGTGATTGGGAGTCCCATAGGGCGGCACACAATTGGCCCAGCGATGCCCGGGTTAGGGTTTGGCCGGGGTAAGCTGTCATTGTAAATAAGAATTTGTTATTAACGGACACTTTCATAGTTAAATGAGGATTCAATAAAACTGCTCTAATGAGTGACTGCAATCCACACTTTTGTTTTGGTATTCACTGCCAACAGACAAGAATGCTATCATTTTCAGACAAACACATTACTTCCTTCAGCACACTACTACAACAGTGTGACTGTTTTGGAATAAAATGTTCAATATATTTCCTTTTAACATCCTCTGTGTTGTTTGCTTATTGTTTAACCATTGATTCATTCTGGGTCGTTTTGAGACCTTATGTGTCATCAGGTAGTACTGGAATGTCTACCAATAGCATGTCCATCTTTTTGTGATACATTTCACTGGTCACTGTTCAAAACATTTATAAAGTATTAGAAAGTATGAATAGTCCTCACTTTAGATTATGGACTGCAAAATGACTTTACTAATGATTAGTACATGGTTTATAAGTTAATTCATGAAACATCTTCTGGATGATCTTATGAATCGCTATTACAGATTATAAAAGTTGTTTATAAATGTGTGAATAACTAACTTACTAAAACAAATGTGAAAGTAATGATACATGAATGATTAGTAAACTATTGACTTATTTACTAATCTATTATAGATTCTTTATTACAAAGTGTTATTATAAAGTCTTACTAATCTCTATATTCATTCTGACTCCACAGCATCTGAGAGAGCTGCTCTGGTGTGACCCCTGACCTGGCAGCAGTGATGTAATGAGAGTGGTGGTAGTGAGAGTAGTGGTAGTGAGAGCAGTGGTAGTGAGAGAAGTGGTAGTGAGAGAAGTGGTAGTGTTCATACCCAGTATGTTGAGGTTAAAGTGTCTTCTGACGTTTCCTGAGCTGTTGTGTTGAATCATTAGTGCATAGAGTAGTTATTTCTAGATGTGATAATACCTAAGTGACAAACATTTAACAAATGTGGAAGTAATGTTTAATAAATGGTGAGCAAACTGTAGATTCCTTACAAATGGTTTATTACTGAATGCTATTATAAAGTGTTACCCAAAGTTGCATATTCTTAAATTTGACCATCAACTATTTACACAATACACCATAGAGTTATACTTGGATGTTATCTGATATCATGCATATTGTACATTTACATTTTACTGCACTTGTTGAAGTGAGCCACTAGACACTAGAAGTGCAATTCCAGTCCTCGGTGGCCTGATTGGTGTCACACTTTTCCCCCATCCCTAGCTAACACATGTACTATGAAAACATTTGTACTATGAACGCCTTAAGTTCAGAGTTAAAATATGTTTAGCTGTCACTTTGAACCATGGATAAAAGAAAGCATAAATGATTGGATTAATTAAGGAATTAACAAGAGGCAGAAAGCCGATGATAACTGATAATAAATTGTCAATTACAAAAGTAAAAAAGAAAACAAATAGAAATGGAATCCAACAAATGAAATAGTTGACAACAACAATAGATAGAGTTTTTGTTGCTTTTCTCTCAGATTTATTTGCCCGTACAGTTTTAACACCAGACACACTGGCAGCCTCTTTTGAAAATACCTTTCTGTCCTGTGATCTGGCCACCACAAAGATTTTCATATAAAGTGTTATAGAGCAAGGGACAACCATTGTAATTACAACGTCAATTATATTACCCCAGGTTATTCCTTCAACAATAAAACATTCTTTCAAACACCTACCGGGTACCAGTATATTGACAAAGTTTTTTATAATAGCAGCACGGTATATGATACAACAACACCAGGTAATGGATATACAACACATCATTCTTGTTGTTGTTATTTTAGAGTGGTACAATAAGGGATCACACACAGCAACATAGCGGTCAATAGATATCAAGACCAAATTACCCAGAGATAAAGAAGTACATAAAAAAGTAATGTAGATCTGAAACACACAGAACTATTCTCCAAAACCCCAGCATGATTCCATTATTGCTACAGTCGTTACTGGTATCACAATCAGTCCCACCAGGAGATCTGACACAGCCAGAGAGAGGATGAGCAGGTTGGTTGGAGTGTGGAGCTGCTTGAAGTGAGAGATGGACATGATCACCAGTATGTTCAAAAATACTGTAACTGCTGAAATCAATGAGAAGAAGATGTACAGTGTTATGTAGATAGATGTCAATAGCAAAGCCTTTCTGCATGAAGAGTTTCCATCTTGAAAACAGTATTGAACTTCTTCATGTTTCTCCATTTGTAATAAAAGGTAAAAATGCTGAGGTCCTGCTGCTCCTGCTTGGTTCTGTGTGTGACCTTCTCAGGTCCGCCTTTTGACTAACTCTGAGATCTGCCTCTCTATTTATCCCTGAGCTACTGACACTCCCCTCCCAGGAGCCTCTCTGTGCACATACACACACTAACAAACGGTTAGGTAAACAAATAATTTGTGAAAACATGATGTAATGTATGACAGGATTGGATGTTGCTGTGCCCACCAAGCCTGTCCTTCAGCCTTACTGATAGTCAGAGATGATAGAAAAGGCACATTTACTCAACTGAGCATTTTAATGTGGAAAATATAACATGGGTGATGTTTTGGTCACTCAAAGGCTATTTTACATTGGAAACTGTGTAAGACTAAATGTTTTGGGCGATGTCAGAGCTTATTTTGGACCATAAGCCACACATGATGGCCCACCATATGTCAGCTGGTCAGTGTGTAGGAAAGTTGACAGTAGGGGAGTTGATGAGATAGTATAAGTTTATGCTGTACATGCTAATAGCAAATCAAAATAGTGGCATTACATAGACCATAAAAATGTTGATCTGAACTGAATTATTAATACATTACTTGTCTGAGCCGCTGAATTGCGACTCCACTTTGTCTCTATACTGACATTTTGCCTGTTTGTGTCACACCCTGATCTGTTTCACCTGTCTTTGTGATTGTGTCCACCCCCCTTCCAGGTGTCTCCCTTCTTCCTCATTATCCTCTGTGTATTTATACCTGTGTTTCCTGTCTGTCTGTGCCAGTTCGTCTTGTTTGTTCAAATGAAATGTATTTATTTATAAAGCCCTTCTTACATCAGCTGATGCCACAAAGTGCTGTACAGAAACCCAGCCTAAAACCCCAAACAGCAAGCAATGCAGGTGTAGAAGCACGGTGGCTAGGAAAAACTCCCTAGAAAGGCCAAAACATAGGAAGAAACCTAGAGAGGAACCAGGCTATGAGGGGTGGCCTGTCCTCTTCTGGCTGTGCCGGGTAGAGATTATAACAGTACATGGCCAAGATGTTCAAATGTTCATAAATTACCAGCATGGTCAAATAATAATAATCACTGTAGTTGTCGAGGGTGCAACAAGTTAGCACCTCAGGAGTAAATATCAGTTGGCTTTTCATAGCCTATCATCGAGAGTATCTCTACCGCTCCATGATCTCGCCATCACGGTTGACAACTCCATTGTGTCCTCCTCCCAGAGCGCTAAGAACCTTGGCGTGATCCTGGACAACACCCTGTCGTTCTCAACTAACATCAAGGCGGTGGCCCGTTCCTGTAGGTTCATGCTCTACAACATCCGCAGAGTACGACCCTGCCTCACACAGGAAGCGGCGCAGGTCCTAATCCAGGCACTTGTCATCTCCCGTCTGGATTACTGCAACTCGCTGTTGGCTGGGCTCCCTGCCTGTGCCATTAAACCCCTACAACTCATCCAGAACGCCGCAGCCCGTCTGGTGTTCAACCTTCCCAAGTTCTCTCACGTCACCCCGCTCCTCCGCTCTCTCCACTGGCTTCCAGTTGAAGCTCGCATCCGCTACAAGACCATGGTGCTTGCCTACGGAGCTGTGAGGGGAACGGCACCTCAGTACCTCCAGGCTCTGATCAGGCCCTACACCCAAACAAGGGCACTGCGTTCATCCACCTCTGGCCTGCTCGCCTCCCTACCACTGAGGAAGTACAGTTCCCGCTCAGCCCAGTCAAAACTGTTCGCCGCTCTGGCCCCCCAATGGTGGAACAAACTCCCTCACGACGCCAGGACAGCGGAGTCAATCACCACTTTCCGGAGACACCTGAAACCCCACCTCTTTAAGGAATACCTAGGATAGGATAAAGTAATCCTTCTCACCCCCCCCCCCCCTAAAAGATTTAGATGCACTATTGTAAAGTGGCTGTTCCACTGGATGTCATAAGGTGAATGCACCAATTTGTAAGTCGCTCTGGATAAGAGCGTCTGCTAAATGACTTAAATGTAAATGTAAATGTAAATTACAGAAAGTTGTAGAGGTTCGGGCTGAGGGACATGTTAATCGTTCCACGAAAAAAAGAAAAATCTCAAACGAGACAGGCCATGACAAATTGATGCAAGTTAGAAGCAATGCCAAAAAGGGAAAAAGCTTTTCAAACCAAATGGGGCCAAAACAAAGTCATAATATATGGCAGGTATAAAAAGCCTTTAAAGCAGCCTCAGTCATGATCAAACCTGCTGACACTTGAAAACTGTGCCTCTCAAGGATGGAGCTGTATATTTCCTCCTTGTAAAGGAGACCTTCGCATGGACTAGACTCTTTTTAATGATTGACTGCACCAAAAAAAAGAAGCTATTTCTTTGTTTGAAAACAGCCTATATGGCATCGACGTGAGTCAGAAATATGTATTCTAGTGTCAAAACTTGCTACAACGTGTAGATAGGATAACTTTGGTCATAACGTCCGTCACGTCCAATCATTTGTGAGTTCGTCATGACATACACGAGGTTTGGGTTTGGATTCCGAATATGTCAACATACAAGCCCAGGTTTTAACCATTAACATGTGGTGGCAAAGCCTAGGGAGAATTGCTGCCACAGATTATTTTTGGCAGTAGCTTGATGTGCAATGCACATATTGTTCTGGAAATGCTCTAGTGAAAATGGGCTTCCATAAAGTTGTTCAACAAAAAACATATGTAAAAAATGTGTCACATGCTTCGTAAACAACAGGTAGAGACTAAGTGAAATTCTTACTTTCCAACAATGCAGAGGGAAAAAAGTATAAAATAATAAGACAAGGAAAAAATTAACATTAAGTGATGAATTTGCTATATACATGGGGTACCAGTACCTCGTCGATGTGCAGGGGTACGAGGTAATTGTGTTAGATATGTACAGTCGTGGCCAAAAGTTTTGAGAATGACACAAATATAAATTTTCACAAAGTTTGCTGCTACAATGTATTTTAGATATTTTGTCAGATGTTCCTATGGAATACTGAAGTATAATTACAATAATTTCACAAGTGGCTTTTATTAACTTCTTCGAGATAGGGGGCGCTCTTTTAATTTTTGGATAAAAAACGTTCCCGTTTTAAACAAGATATTTTGTCACGAAAAGATGCTCGACTATGCATGGAATTGACAGCTTTGGAAAGAAAAAACTATGACGTTTCCAAAACTGCAAAGATATTATCTGTGAGTGCCCCAGAACTAATGCTACAGGCGAAACCAAGATGAAGTTTCATACAGGAAATGCCCCAGATTCTGAAAGCGCTGTGTTCCAATGTCTCCTTATATGGCTGTGAATGCGTCGGGAATGAGCCTGCACTTTGTGTCGTTTCTCCAAGGTGTCTGCAGCATTGTGACGTATTTGTAGGCATATCATTGGAAGATTGACCATAAGAGACTACATTTACCAGGTGTCCGCCCGGTGTCCTGTGTCGAAATTATTGCGTAATCTTTAGGTCCATGCGCCGTTCCATTTCTTCAGAAGAGAAAGTCAACTGCCACGATGGATTTATCGTCGATAGATATGTGAAAAACACCTTGAGGATTTGAATCTAAACATCGGTTTGCCATGTTTCTGTCGATATTATGGAGTTAATTTGGAAAACACTTAATTTTCATTTTTTTCTTACCCAAACACGATGAAGAAAACGGAGTGATTTGTCAACACAAATAATATTTTTGTAAAAACTGAACATTTCCTATCTAACTGAGAGTCTCCTCATTGAAAACATCTGAAGTTCTTCAAAGGTAAATGATTTTATTTGAATGGTTTTCTGGTTTTTGTGAAAATGTTGCATGCTGAATGTCAGGCAGAATCCTATGCTAGGCTATCAATACTGTTACACAAATGCTTGTTTTGCTATGGTTGAGAAGCATATTTTTGAAAATCTGAGATGACAGTGTTGTTAACAAAAGGCTAAGCTTGAGAGCAAATAGATTTATTTCATTTCATTTGCGATTTTCATGAATAGTTAACGTTGCATTATGCTAATGAGCTTGCGGATAGATTTACACAATCCTGGATACAGGTTTTTTTCGTAGCTAAACGTGACGCAGAAAACGGAGCGATTTGTCCTAAACAAATATTCTTTCAGGAAAAACTGAACATTTGCTATCTAACTGAGAGTCTCCTCATTGAAAACATCCAAAGTTCTTCAAAGGTAAATGATTTTATTTGAATGCTTTTCTGGTTTTTGTGAAAATGTTGCCTGCTGAATGCTAACGCTAAATGCTACGCTAAATGCTACGCTAGCTATCAATACTGTTACACAAATGCTTGTTTTGCTATGGTTGAGAAGCATATTTTGAAAATCTGAGATGACAGTGTTGTTACCAAAAATCTAAGCTTGAGAGCTAGCATATTGATTTCATTTCATTTGTGATTTTCATGAATAGTTAACTTTGCGTTATGGTAATGAGCTTGAGGCTGTATTCACGATCCCGGATCCGGGATGGCTCGTCGCAACAGGTTAACAATTACAGGAAGTTGATGCAAAGAGTCAATATTTGCAGTGTTGACCCTTCTTTTTCAAGACCTCTGCAATCCGCCCTGGCATGCTGTCAATGAACTTCTGGGCCACATCCTGACTGATGGCAGCCCATTCTTGCATAATCGATGCTTGGAGTTTGTCAGAATTTGTGGGGTTTTGTTTGTCCACCCGCCTCTTGAGGATTGACCACAAGTTCTCAATGGGATTAAGGTCTGGGGAGTTTCCTGGCCATGGACGCAAAATATCGATGTTTTGTTCCCCGAGCCACTTAGTTATCACTTTTGCCTTATGGCAAGGTGGTCCATCGTGCTGGAAAAGGCATTGTTCGTCACCAAACTGTTCCTGGATGGTTGGGAGAAGTTGCTCTCGGAGGACATGTTGGAACCATTCTTCATTCTTAGGCAAAATTGTGAGTGAGCCCACTCCCTTGGCTGAGAAGCAACCCCACACATAAATGGTTTCAGGATGCTTTACTGTTGGCATGACACCGGACTGATGGTAGCGTCTTCTCCGGACAAGCTTTTTTCCGGCTGCCTCAAACAATCGGAAAGGGGATTAATCTGAGAAAATGACTTTACTCCAGTCCTCAGCATTCCAATCCCTGTACCTTTTGCAGAATATCAGTCTGTCCCTGATGTTTTTCCTGGAGAGAAGTGGCTTCTTTGCTGCCCTTCTTGACACCAGGCCATCCTCCAAAATTCTTCGCCTCACTGTGCGTGCAGATTCACTCACACCTGCCTGCTGCCATTCCTGAGCAAGCGCTGTACTGGTGGTGCCCCGATCCCGCAGCTGAATCAACTTTAGGAGATGGTCCTGGCGCTTGGACATACTTAGGCGCCCTGAAACATTCAACCTCTCTCCTTGAAGTGCTTGATGATCTGATAAATGGTTGATTTAGGTGCAATCTTCCTGGCAGCAATATCCTTGCCTGTGAAGCCCTTTTTGTGCAAAGCAATGATGATGGCACGTGTTTCCTTGAGGGCAACCATGGTTTGAAGCTTCCAGTCTGTTATTCGAACTCAATCAGCATGACAGAGTGATCTCCAGCCGTGTCCTTGTTTACACTCACACCTGTGTTACAGAGAGAATCACTGACATGATGTCAGCTGGTCCTTTTGTGGCAGGGCTGAAATGCAGTGGAAATGTTTTTGGGGGATTCAGTTCATTTGCATGGCAACGAGGGACTTTGAAATTAATTGCAATTCATCTGATCACTCTTCATAACATTCTGGAGTATATGCAAATTGCCATCATACAAACTGAGGCAGCAGACTTTGTGAAAATTAATATTTGTGTCATTCTCAAAACTTTTGGCCACGACTGTACACTACTGTTCAAAGGTTTGGGGTCACTTAGAAATGTCCTTGTTTTTGAAAAAAAATCACATTTTTTGCCCATTAAAATAACATGAAATTGATCAGAAATACAGTGTAGTTAATGTTGTAAATGACTATTCTAGCTTTAGACTAGTTGAGTATCTGGAGCATCAATATTTGTAGGTTCAATTACAGGGTAAAAAAAAAAACTTTCTCCTGAAACTCGTCAGTCTATTCTTGTTCTGAGAAATGAAGGCTATTCCATGTGAGAAATTGCCAAGAAACTGAAGATCTCGTACAACACTGTGTACTACTTCCTTCACAGAACAGCGCAAACTGTCTCTAACCAGAATAGAAAGAGGAGTGGGAGGCCCCGATGCACAACTGGGCAAGAGGACAAGGAAATTAGTGTCTAGTTTGAGAAACAGACGCCTCACAAGTCCTCAACTGGCAGCTTCATTAAATAGTACCTGCAAAAACACCAGTCTCAACGTCAACAGTGAAGAGGCGACTCCGAGATGCTGGCCTTGTAGGCAGAGTTGCAAAGAAAAAGCCATATCTCAGACTGGCCAATAAAAATAAAAGATTTAGATGGGCAAAAGAACACAGACACTGGACAGAGGAACTCTGCCTAGAAGGCCGGAATCCCGGAGCCGCCACTTCACTGTTGACGTTGAGACTGGTGTTTTCAGATTAATTTGATGTTAATTTAATGGACAAAAATGACATAAAGTACCAATCTGAAGTGAGCTATAACGGGGCAGTCCCATTAGTTCCCTTATATACTGACAAGTTTTATTTGCATGATTTAGCTTATTCTTCATTAATATCAGTCCCAATGCTCAATCACTCTGTCTTACTTCTTCAAATTACTATGATATTGCATTATTGGAGTGCTATCTGAAAGCCAATTACCGTTAACTTTGTTACTTTCACTAGTCTCCATATGTGTTTCCTTCAACTAGGACGCCCTTCCCAATAGGAAGACCTTCTCAATCTACTACTACTTATACACACGGATCACTCTCAAACAACATTCATCATTTCCCCCTATTGCAAGGTTTAAAACAAAACAAACATGATAACGTTCTCCATATTGGAAGGCATTGTTTTCATTTTAGTCTACCCTAACAATGTTACTCTATGTATTTATTTATTCACACAGTAAATGTCTATTATTTTAAGAGTAACATGTAATGCTTTGGAGGGATGGTTGAGTAGGCGAATACAGAAAATCATTGGTTCTATATAACAGGGTATGGGGTTTATTTCTAAATGTATACCCATTGTGGAAGAAATCTATTAAGCGTTTATAGTTTCATTGGCTAGGGGTAAGTCAAGTCCTGTACGACGCTTTAACCTTATATTTCTCAGATTATCCATGAAGGAACCACCACGAACATTCCTCAGAATACTTTTTACACCACTTACATACTTCTACGTGTGGGTGATTATTATTATTATTATTTTTCTAGAGTTACTTCATCAGATCTCTAGTAACCCATTATAGTCAGTATTGTGCTACTATATCTCTAGTAACCCATTATACATTTGTGTTGCATCACAAATTCCTCCTCTACCCCAGTGTTCTATTCATGCAAGGGTTTAAATATTCGTGCTAGTGTCCTATTTAACAGCATATTCGGAAATAGTACTTCAATTCATTCATATCTGAAATTTCACTTTTCCCTATATAACTTCTGTACTTAGATATTCACATCCACACCACTCATATAAAACAACACCACGTGCTCAATAACACCACGTGCTATTATTAGTAGTCCCAGACTACGATGGGCGGTGGTGGATGAAACCCCTATATAATGTTATAGATTTTTTTTAAGTCAGCCACACAGAACTGGAAAACTCAGCTCACACTTCACTCCACATTCACACTGGAGCTAGTCCCCTGACAGCTCTCTTAACATGTCCTTTCCACACTCAGACAACCACACACAATTTTCACATCCACATTCACTTTGTACTATTCCCAAGCAGACTCGGTAATCTCCTTTATTTATTTGAGTTTTATTTAACCTTTATTTAACTAGGCATGTCAGTTAACTTCTTGGTGACAGGGAGCAGTATTTTCACGTCTGGATGTTTTGTATTTATTTAGTATGGTCAGGGCGTGAGTTGGGTGGGCAGTCTATGTTTGATTTTCTATGATTTGGGATTTCTATGTTTCGGCCTAGTATGGTTCTCAATCAGAGGCAGGTGTCATTAGTTGTCTCTGATTGAGAATCATACTTAGGTAGCCTGGGTTGCACTGTTTGTTTGTGGGTGATTGTCTATGTTAGTGGCTTGTGTCAGCACAGGTCTCATTTGTAGCGTCACGGTCGTCATTGGTTTATTGTTTTTGTTACTCTATTGTATAGTGTTGCAGTGTTCAGTGTTCTCTTTATTAAAATTCACTATGAACACATACCACGCCGCATATTGGTCCTCTGATCCTTCTCGCCTCTCCTCTTCAAATGAAGAGGAGGAAGACCGTGACAATGAGGTTGGAAAATGATGTGGATATATTGAAACAACATCTCAAGACATCAGTCAGTTAAGTTAAAGATTGGTCGCAAATGGGTCTTCCAAATGGACAATGACCTCAAGCATACTTCCAAAGTTGTGACAAAATGGCTTAAGGACAACAAAGGCAAGGTATTGGAGTGGCCATCACAAAGCTCTGACCTCAATCCTATAGAACATTTGTGGGCTGAATTGAAAAAGCGTGTGCGAGCAAGGAGGCCTGTCAGGAGGAATGGGCCAAAATTCACCCAAATTATTGTGGGAAGCTTGTGGAAGGCTACCTGAAACATTTGACCCAAGCTAAACAATTTAAAGGCAATGCTACCAAATACTAATTGAGTGTATGTACATTTCTGACCCACTGGGAATGTGATGAAAGAAATAAAAGCTGAAATAAATCACTCTCTACTATTATTCTGACATTTAACATTCTTAAAATAAAGTGGTGATCCTAACTGACCTAAGACAGGGACTTTTTTCTAGGATTAAGTGTCAGGAATTGTGAAAAACTGAGTTTAAAAGTATTTGGCTAAGGTGTATGTAAACTTCCGACTTCAACTGTATGGTTCCTATAGAATTATAGTCCCCACAGCATCTATAGTCCCTCAGCTTCCATAGTTTCAATAGTTAATATAGTCATAATAGTCTATAGTCTCTATAGACTTTATAATCTTGCCACTTTCCATACATATAGAATAGCACCTCGTGCTATTACTTAAGATTAGTGGTTCCTGCCCCCCTTTAGGTTGTGCCGTGGGGGAGATCTTCGTGGGCTATACTCGGCCTAGTCTCAGGATGGTAAGTTGGTGGTTGAAGATATCTCTCTAGTTGTGTGAGGCCTGTGCTTTGGCAAAGTGGGTGGGGTTATATACTGCCTGTTTGGCTCTGTCCGGAGATATCGTCGGACGGGGCCACATTGTCTCCCTACCCTTCCTGTCTCAGCCTCCAATATTTATGCTACAATTGTTTTTTGGTGGCTAGGGTCAGCCTGTTATATCTGGAGTATTTCTCCTGTCTTATCCGGTGTCCTGTGTGAATTTAAGTATGCTCTCTCTAATTCTCTCTCTCTTTTTCTCTTTCATTCTCTCTTTCTTTCTCCCAGAGGACCTGAACCCTAGGACCATGCCTCAGGACTACCTGGCCTGATGACTCCTTGCTGTCCCCAGTCCACCTGGTCGTGCTGTTGCTCCACTTTCAACTGTTCTGCCTGCGGCAATGGAACCCTGACCTGTTCACCAGACGTGCTACCTGTCCCAGACCTGCTGTTTTCAACTCTCTTGAGACAGCAGGAGCGGTAGAGATACTCTGAATGATCGGCTACAAAAACCCAACTGACATTTACTCCTGAGGTGCTGACCTGTTGCACCCTCTACAACCACTGTGATTATTATTATTTGACCCTGCTGGTGATCTATGAACATTTGAACATCTTGGCCATGTTCTGTTATAATCTCTACCCGGCACAGCCAGAAGAGGACTAGCTACCCCACATAGCCGGGTTCCTCTCTAGGTTTCTTCCTAGGTTCTGGCCTTTCTAGGGATTCTTTTTTAGGCTGGGTTTCTGTACAGCACTTTGTGACATCAGCTGATGTAAGAAGGGCTTTATAAATACATTTGATTGATTGATTGGTACCCTCCTTCTACATCTTTATGTTTAGTTTTATTGGTTTCATAATGTTTTTAAAATTTAAATTGACTTACTGATATCAGTTGCCGTCCCTCAATTGTTCGCCGATGATGTGTCTCCTCCTGGGCACCTCACAGTTTGAGTTTGGTCTGGGCGGATCGTATCGAATTTTGGTCAGACTGCAATTTCCCTCACGCTTCTTAAAATTCGCCACCGGTTTTCCAGACCCCCACTGGGGGGGCTTGCTGACTCTTTATTGTCAGCAAGCTGGAGAGGTCACAGTCAAACTTAGATGCATAAAGTATCGGTCAGAAGTGAGCTCTAACGGGGCAGCCCCATTAGTTCCCTTATATACTGACAAGTTATATTTCAATGATTTAGGTTATTCATCATTCATAATTAATGTTTGCTTCATTCATGTGACGACCAATACTTTGTCATGCATGTGACAGACCAACACCTCAAGAGGCTTCTAATCTCTAAGCTAAGACCTTGAAACTGAGATATCCCTTTCTCTAAACAAGGTTCTGGGCGTACTGCCAAATTGCAGATACTGATGGTGAGGATTCATTCAATCAGTCATTTGCATGAACACAGAAATTGGCTTATAGAAAAGCACAAAAAGAACACAGAAATGGGTTATTAGAAAAGCACAAACGTACAATTTTCCATCACATGCCTTTTGTAAAAAATACATTTTAAAAAATGTAGTTCTGTCCTTGAGCTGTTGTCGATTAATGTTCTGTATTATGTCATGTTTCATGTTTTGTGTGGACCTCAGGAAGAGTAGCTGCTGCTTTTGCAACACCTAATGGGGATCCTAATAAAATACCATCGAGGTGGTGTTTTATTAAGTGGTGCAGGTTACTGTTTTTCATCATGAATCTGGTTCTGGAGGCAACTCTGCAGAGTGGACACTAGCTGGCACAGCCACAAAGTCCTCAAATCAGATGATTTTAAATCTATCCCTAACCTTGACCATACTGCTAACCCAAATGCCTAACCCTAACCTTAAAATAAAGTACATTTTTGTTTCCATACATTCTTACAATAGCCAATTTTGACTTTGCAGCTGCCCCGTCTAGCGGAAATTGCTTAGTTCTGGGACAAGACTCATCCCGATAAACGCCAACCTGCTCAAGAGGTATTAGAAGAAGCCACAATTTAATATTACCAATTCAATGACATCTATTGCAGGATAAATCAATGTTAGAGATTTCATAGCTGACCATAAATGGATGTTGCATTTTATCTTATGGGTTGGTTATGTAGGCTTCTACTACATATAACAATATGATTAGGCTACATCTTTACATAAAACAAAAGACAGAGTCTGTCAGATTCCCAGTCATTCCAATATATTTAATACCCCTTGATCTTCACGATTTGGATTTGGAAATATAGATTAGCCAAAACTGTTTTACCTGAGTGTAACCCAAAAACGAAGGACTTATTAGCCTACTCTGTTGTTTATGATTTTGTTGTGATTTGAGGATTGATTGGGCCCATTGCTTCGAGTTGGAAAATAAATGCTGCTTTCAGAAAGGCATGTTTTGAGCACTACTGAAAAGTACTCTATGCATTTGAAAAATGTTTGCCATATGCTGCATTTCCTATAGGCCTATTATTTACATTTTTACTGGTGACACTTTGATATCTTGACCATTTCAGCTGCTTAAGTCGATCAAAAGTGTACGAATTTGAGCATGTGTCAGCATGAATTGGATTGAGCAATAAAAGCCCCAATCGTGTCCTTCTTGAATTATACAACTTTTTAACATTTTGGCCGTATGGAGCACAACATCCCGGGGGAGTTTAGAAGGGAGGAACTCCCGTAAACTTTTATTC
The DNA here is from genome assembly GCF_034236695.1 of Oncorhynchus nerka. Taxonomy (NCBI): domain Eukaryota; kingdom Metazoa; phylum Chordata; class Actinopteri; order Salmoniformes; family Salmonidae; genus Oncorhynchus; species Oncorhynchus nerka. The sequence goes on from NC_088407.1 coordinate 47,405,242, forward strand.
CATAGGCCGTGATCCGCCTCTGCAGCAAGAGCACATTTTTCACTGGCTGTCCACTGGTCGCAAAAACAATGATTGATAGGCAGCTTAAACTTCTTCAATTCAACCATTTTATTGATTGAAAATACACATATATATATTAGTGAATCGTTATCCACAACAACTACAATCTGCAAGGTGCAAATAACTAAATGAGAGCAGCAGCGTACTTCACATCAATGTAGATATCAATAATAATTGATATTCGTATCGCCTGTAGACTACACCACTGCTGTTGTCCTTACCTCCAAATGTTTATTCAAGTTGGATCATCTTTGGATGCCGACAGTAGTCACACCATTGGATGACAGCTTGAACTGTAGCCTACAAAAGCCTATTTCCGCTCTTTTCCCGCTATCCATCGAACGCATTTGGTATCATAGTGGTCTCTGACTTGTCCTCAGACTCGCTTAGGTGAGTCCTCAGACTCGCTCTGGGCTAGGGGGCGGTATTTTCACATCCGGATGAAAAGCGTGCCCAAAGTAAACTGCTTGTTTCTCAGGCCCAGAAGCTAGGATATGCATATAATTGGCAGATTTAGATAGAAAACACTCTAACATTTCTAACACTGTTAAAAATCATGTCTGTGAATATAACAGAACGTATTTGGCAGGCGAAACCCCGAGGACAAACCATCCAGGATTTTTTGTTGTTGAGATGACTGTTTTCAATTTGTTTTCTATGGGATTCTAGACTTCTGAGGCATCTGGTCGCAGTTCCTATGACTTCCACTAGATGTCAACAGTCTTTCGAAATTGGTTGATGTTTTTCCTTTGAGAAATTAATAAGTAGCCCTTTCCTTTCTGGGTGTCGAGCCAAGATGACTGTTTTGTTTGGGGCGCACTGGAACTCGCTCCACTTTCAACACAGTATATTCTGTCTTAAATTTGATAGATTATTTACATTTTAGGATGTCTAAGGTTGGATTAGGAAAGTTGTTTGAAATGTTTGGACCAAGTTTAGAGGTAACTTATTAGATCATTTGTATTCATGTTGGGCGAGTTGGAACCGGTGTTTTTCTGAATAAAACGTGCCAATTAAATTGACATTTTGGGGATATAACGAAGGAATTAATCGAACAAAAGGACCATTTGTGATGTTTCTGGGACATATTGGAGTGTCAACAGAAGAAGATCTTCAAAGGTAAGGCATGAATTATATCTGTAACGGTTTTCATCCTCCTCTTCTGTGGAGGAGTAGGAAGGATCGGACCAATGTGCAGCATGGTAAGTGTCCATAATATAATTTTAATGAAATATAACTGAACACAGAAAACAAAAGAATAAGATAATCAATGGAAACCGACACAGTCCCGTATGGAGCAAACACTGACATGGAAAATAATAACCCACGACCACATGGGGAAAACAGGCTACCTAAGTATGATTCTCAATCAGAGACAATTATCGACCAGCTGCCTCTGATTGAGAACCATACCAGGCCACACACAGAAATACAAGATAGAAAAAAAGAACATAGACTACCCACCCCAACTCACGCCCCTAACACAAAGACATAATAAAGGAACTAAGGTCAGAATGTGACAATATCATTATTTCAGAGTTTTGTGTCACGCCTGGCTGGTTGAAATATGATTGTCATGTGTTTGTATGATGGGGTGCTGTCTTCAGATAATCGCATGGTTTGCTTTCGCCGTAAAGCCTTTTTGAAATCTGACACAGTGGCTGGATGAACAAGAAGTTAAGCTTCATTTTGGTCTGTTGCACTTGAGATTTTCTGAAAGTTAAATATTTAGAATAATTTTATTTGAATTTGGCACTCTGCCATTTCACCGGATGTTGTCAAATCGATCCCTCTAACGGGATATGATCCATAAGAAGTTTTAAACTTTAGCCTTTTTTAATGCTGATTTGAATGTCATTAACCTCTCTAGGGTACGTGGGACGCTAGCGTCCCATCTGGCCAACATCCAGTGAGGTTGCAGAGTGCCAAATTCAATTACAGAAATGCTCATTATAAAAATTCAGAAAACAAAACATATTTTACATAAGGTTTAAAGATTAACTTCTTGTTAAACCAACCACAGTGTTTATAAAAAGTTCATATTTATAAAATGCTTTTCAGCGAAAGCATACCTAGCCCAGAACATAGCCGAGTTGACAAATTATTACAAACAGTAACCAGCCAAGCAGAAGCGTTACAAAACTCAGAAATAGAGATAAAATTAACCCCTTACCTTTGATGTTCATATGGTGGCAATCAGAAGACATTCATTTACTCAATAAATGTTCCTTTTGTTCGATGAAGTCTCTTTATATCCAAAAACCACCGTTTTGTTCACGCGTTTTCTTCAGTAATCCACAGGCTCAAACTCAGTAAAAACAATCAGACAAAAAAAATCCAAATTTGTATCCGTAAAGTTCATAGAAACATGTCAAACAATGTTTGTTTTTTAGCCTAAATGATTTATAATATTTCAACATTTCAATTTTGGACAATAACGTCGTCGATATAAAAGGTAAACAAGAAATGCACATGTGCCTGAAAAAGCTCTTCGACACGTTAGGGTCCACTCGTTCAGACTGGTCTTACTCCCTCATTTATAAGAATACAAGCCTGAAACTATTTCTAAATACTGTTGAAATCTAGTGGAAGGCATAGGAACTGCAAATGGAGTCCTAAGTCAATCGATACTGTAATGGCATTGAATAGAGAACTACAAAACCAAAAAGTTTTGAAAAATTTAGAGTGTTTTCTATCCAAATCTACCAGTTATATGCATGTCATATCTTCTGGGCCTGAGTAGCAGGCCGTGTCATTTTGGCATGCTTTTCATCCAAAATTCTGAATGCTGCCCCCTACCCTAGAGAGGTTAACAGAATGGTGTCAAATATTGTTTTTGCAAAGTTCCTTTCTGAATTTAAAAGTTATCCTATTGTAGCTGGTAACATATCAGCTAACAGTTACATGTAACAGGTTACATGTAATCCTAATCCAGTACTCCCCAATCCTGGTAGTTATATAGGATGAGCCATGACCTGAATAAAGTGGGTAAAACAGTATGTAAACATTATTAAAGTGACCAGTGTTCAATGACTATTTTCATAGGGCAGCAATCTTTAAGGTGTAGGGTTGAGTACCGGGTGGTAGCTGGCTAGAACATTGACTAGGGTTCAGGGAAGATACTAAGCAGAGGCCGACTAGTGGTGACTGTTTAACAGTCTGAAGGCCTGGAGATACATGCTATTTGCGCCTTTTTCACCACGCTGTCTATGTGAAGGGATTATTTCAAGTTGGCAGTGAACTTGAATCTTTTGACCCTCTCCACTGCTGTCTCCTGTTGTCCACGGTTAGCTCCTTTGTTTTGTTGACGTTAAGGGAGAGGTTATTTTCCTGGCACCACTCCACTAGAGCTCTCACCTCCTAGGTAGGCTGTCTCATCATTGTTGGTAATCAGGCCTATCACTGTTGTGTCATCAGAAAACTTGATGATTGAGTTGGAGACGTGCGTGGCCACAGAGTCATGGGTGAACAGGGAGTACAGGAGGGGGGCTGAGCACGCACCCCTGTGGGGCCCCCGTATTGAGGATCAGCAGGGCGGAGGTGTTGTTGCCTACCTTCACCACTGTCAGGAAGCCTGTCAGGAAGTCCATGACCCAGTTGCACAGGGAGGGGTTCAGACTCAGGGCCCTGAGCTTAGTGATGAGCTTGGAGGGCTTGGAGGGCACTGTGGTGATGAAGGCTGAGCTGTAGTCGATGAACAGCATGTGAGGGTTAACACACTTAAATGACTTACTCATGTCGGCCAAAGAGAACGAGAGCACACAGACCTCATGAGCACCGCTTGATGTTGTTTTCCTCGAAGCCGGTGAAAGTGTTTAGCTCATACGGGAGCTAGGCACCATTGATCATGTAATCAGCGCTTTGTGTGTTTGTATGTGTCTTTATGTGGTCTAGAAGTACCCCCTTTCCCTTATGGACTTCTCCTGGGCCCAGGTGAGTAATGTCAATGAGTAAGTGCCATTCTGGCACATATCCCTTGTGAATTAGCTGTTATTCATCATCTCTAATTGGTTATGTTCAACCGTGTTTTTACTGTTGCCTTCCATGACTGAATGGTGACAGTTTTCGCCCTCTCTTTCTCTGTGATAGGAACTGGGTCAGATCTGTGAGTCAGACTCCTTCATGACCAGTATATGTGATGAAAGTGGCCTGGAGCTTATCTACGCTGTCATGCCCATCAGGGGCTGGCAAACACAAGGGACAAAAGGTGATTAATAATCTTAGGGCTAGGCGTCCCGCTAGCGGGACAACTTCCGGTGAAACTGGAGGGCGTGCAATTAAAATAAATAATCATACAAATTATGGATATTAAACATTTAGGTAAATATAAGTGTCTTAAATTGGTTGAAAGCTTAAATTATTTTTAATCTAACTGCACTGTCCAATTTACAGTAGCTATTACAGAGAAAGCATGCCATGCGATTGTTTGAGGATGTCGCCCCACATCAAAATATTTTTCCACCGGCACAGGTTTCATAAATTCACAAATGCCGATTAAATATTCACTTACTTTTTGAAAATCTTCCTCTGATTTATCATCCAAAGGCTCTCAGCTATAACATGTAGAGTCGTTTTGTTAGATAAAATCCTTCTTTATAAGCCAAAAAGTCAGTTTAGTTGGCGCCATCGATTTGAGTAATCCACTCGTTCAACATGCAGAGAAAGGATTCCGAAAATCTACCCCTAAACTCTATTTCAACAAGTCAAAATACGTTTCTATATACTCCTCAGATACCCTCAAATGTAATCAAACTATAATATTTCTTACGGAAAGAAGTATGTTCAATAGGAAATGGATTTTAGCAGGTGCGTCCTTTCTTCATGGCTCACGCAAACACAAATTTCCCTTGACTGTCCCTGTACTAAAACTGATATTTCTTCTTTGTTTTTGACGTTACAAGCCTGAAACCTTGAACATAGACTGCTGACACCATGTGGAAGCCATAGTAATTGCCTCCAGGGAGCTAATTTCCAGTATGCCCTTATACTTTCCATTGTAAGAGCATGGTCTCTCAAAAAAGAAAAAATTCAGGTTGGTTTTTCTTTGGATTTTCTCCTACCATATCTATTGTGTTATATTCTCCTACATTATTTTAAGATTTCTACAAACTTCAAAGTGTTTTCTTTCCAATGGTACCAATTATATTATATCCTCCGGGAAAGGTCTAACAGCAGACATAAGGAGAGAAGAGACAAAACTAGCCAGTTGTAGAATATTGAGCTGACTGAAGGCCGACATAATGTGATGGAACTTTGAAACTAAGTTGCAAGCTACTTTTGTAGCAATGTGTTGTAGAATGAATGTTTAATGAAACACATTCCAGACACTGGCTCTTGCTATCTCAGCATAACTGTAATTTGACAGAAAAATATCAGCTATCTAGATAGCCAGTTGCACCTACCTCCAAGCTATGCTTCAGTAGCTAGCTGCTGTCAGCTTGGCAAAACACAAGGTAAGCGCAGGCTTTAACCTACACATAGAACTGAATTAACTGACCATCTTAAGATGGTGAGTCAGTCAAGAAGGGAGAAGTCCTCTACTTCAGAACTTCTCTCAATAGCAAAGCTAGCTTAGCTTACCTCAATGTCACTACTCACCACTGCCCTTGTTTGTTGTCATTGAATGGCAAAGACAAACCCAACACCCACATCAAACCACACCCCCAAAATCAGGAAGTTCAACCTCCATTTAATATAACTTATTTAGCTGTTGTGAGCAAGTAACGTGTTTGTGTAGAGAATCCTTGTACCATCTAAATCGCAGTGAAATATATTTTCCATAACAAAAAAGCTGTTTCAGCTGTTTAACTTAGGGTTGCAATCCCGTTAACGGGATGATAGGACAACAGCCAGTGAAAGTGCAGGGCGCCAAATTCAAAACAACAGAAATCTCATAATTACAATTCCTCAAACATACATGTATTTTATACCGTTTTAAAGGTAAGCTTGTTGTTAATCCCACCACAGTGTCTGATTTCAAATAGTCTTTACAGCGAAAGCACCAAATGATTATGTTAGGTCACCACCAACTCACAGAACAATTCAGCCATTTTTTCCAGCCAAAGAGAGGAGTCACAAAAAGCACAAATAGAGATAAAATAAATCACTAACCTTTGATGATCTTCATTGGATGACACTCAGAACTTCATGTTACACAATACATTTATGTTTTGTTTGATAAAGTTCATATTTATATTTTTAAAATCTTAGTAGACATTACGTTACGTTCACTAGTTCCAAAAACATCCGCTGATATTGCAGAGAGCCACATAATTTTGCAGAAATACTCATTATAAATGTTGATAAATACCATTGTTAGACATGGAAATATAGATATACCTCTCCTTAATGCAACCACTGTGTCAGATTTCAAAAAAACTTTACGGAAAAAGCATACCATGCAATAACCTGAGAAAAAAAAGATCTGCCATGTTGGAGTCAACAGAAATCAGAAATCACATTATAAATATTCCTTTGACGATCTTCATCAGAATGCACTCCCGGGAATCCTAGTTCCACAATAAATGCTTGATTTGTTCGATAATGTCCATTATTTATGTCCAAGTAGCTACTTTTGTTAGCGCGTTTAGTAGACAAATCCAAACTCTCGTGCAGGTCCATCTGAACATCGGACGAAAACTTCAAAAATGTATATTACAGGTCGAAGAAACTTGTCAAACTAAGTATAGAATCAATCTTTAGGATGTTGTTATGATACATCTTCAATAAAGTTCCAACCGGAGAATTCATATGTCTGTAGAGAAGCCATGGAACGCAGGTCGCTATCATGTGAAATGTGCATGACCAGGACCTGGCTCTCTGCCAGACCACTGACTCAAAAAGCTCCAATCCGGCTCCACCAAACAGTAGAAGCCTCATTCAAGTTTCTAAAGATGGTTGACATCTAGTGGAAGCCCTAGGAAGTGCAACTTTATCCATATCCCACTGTGTATTCAATAGGGGCTGGGTTGAAAATCGACCAACCTCAGATTTTCCACTTCCTGTTTGGATTTCTTCTGACGTTTTTGCCTGCCATATGAGTTCTGTTATACTCACAGACATCATTCAAACAGTTTTAGAAACTTCAGATTGTTTTCTATCCAATACTAATAATAATATGCATATATTAGCAACTGGGCCTGAGAGGCAGGCCATTGACTCTGGGCACCTTTCATCCAAGCTACTCAATACTGCCCCTGCAGCCATAAGAATTTAAAGACCGAAAGTAAAAGACTAAACTTAAGAATGGGAAGAATAGAAATAGCACACATAGAACAGATCTACCACTTCTTAGACTTGCTTTCAAGTAGAATGGTAGATCTATAACTATATTGCCATTTTAAATATATATTTTTGGGGAAAAGTCAAAGACGGAGGGGAGCATGACTTAGAAAATGGTAGAGTTATTTAAACTTTAAATTCATATTGGGTCAAACTATCCCCTTGGCCTTTTTAGTGTTAACCTGTGTGTCAGATGTGTTTGGAGAGTTCTCCAAGCAAGGTGATGTTTTTACTGCCAAATGGTTTTACTTGTTCTGCAGTTTTTAAATAAATGAAGTACTTTTAACCTCTCAGTTATTGTTAAGCCTTTTAAATGTTTAAGAAGGCCAGCTCTCTCACATTTCGTGAGTGGGATTATCCCCAGTCCATTGGGTTGACCCATGTATTTAAAGGCTTTTTAACTGAGTGAGGTGGACAGATCTGTTATCCTGGATGATGTCAGTATGTGGCTGGAGATGGCTGTTTGTTAGCCCAACAGGAGGGCAGCGGAGCCCAAAGAGGGAGCAGCCATGCCAGCCATGGCACTACGACTGATGGGGAGTGCTGTTTCTGTTCTGCCTGAAGGGGAGCATGCCATTGCCCAGGGGATGGTGACCCAGTGTGTCCAGTAGAAACAGCCTATAGCCCATTGAAGGGTGCCCTAAGTTGCCGTTGATGCCAGAGGGGGGAGCTACAGGAAACCCTAGTATGTGATGGGGGCCCTCTCTTGAGCATCTGGATGGGTTGCCTAATACATCTGAGTTTTATAACAACACTTGATATACAATCTGAAACATAGCAATGCAAAATCTTCAAAGTTTTCCTTACAAGCCAGAATGATGAATACCATTTTATTTGAACTTACACTTCCGGTTGTCTGTACGGTTGGTCCATCATCCGCTCAAAATTTGAGACAAAATACAAAAGGTACATTTCCTTATATTAACACTTTACTCTCACTTCACTTCTTTTAGAAATCCTGTAGTGAACGTAAATGTGCGTGAGATCGCCTACATAATTTGAAGGCATTGACATATTTTGTGCCTACTGTATATTGTACATTCAAATGTTGCCGGTACATCATTGGGTCACAGCTCGGTACATCAAATCAAACCAACGTTTAATCGTTGCGTACATAGATTAGCAGATAATAAAGCAGGTGCACCGAAATGCTTATGTTTATATCTCTAGCAGTGCAGTAAGTGTCTTAACAATACAAGACAAATACACAAATCATCAAACAACACCATTGGGGGATCCTAATAAATTCATAAATCACTAAAACATCATGGTCCTGATATCTCATTTAGCATTATTGTAAAAATGTATTAACAGAGGCGCATAACAGCTGAATCCTGTCCATCAAAATCCACCATTCAGCATGTTTGACATGGGCTAAGCTACAGTGGGTGAGGGGCATTTTGTGTAAGGCTGAATGGCACTGCCTGGCCAATGTTCACCCAGCTATTCAGGGAAAAGCAGTATAGTGTACCCATGGGCTCATGTCAGACGATGCCACGCTCATTAGCTCTTGCATAACGGCCCTGATGCCAAGCATCTGAGGGAGCTTTTTAGGAGCAGACATGCATGAAAACAGATCCATATTAGGCAGCTGGGGGAAAAAAATGGGTCTTCTTTGACAGGCAATAAGCGCTCCCAAAGAAATTGCTAGAAAGTGGCGGAGGATTCTGGACTTGTCTATTCAGATTTCGTCCGCTTCCGAGAGGCCAGCTCCCCTCCATCAGTTCTCTGACTACTGTAGGCTATGGCAGGGGTTTTTAGCCTCTCATTTTGCTAACCCCATGGACTTTTCATTAGTAGTCTTGAAGTCAATTTATAGAGCTTATTATTATGTTCCAAAATCTAAAGGGGGGAAAAGGATGGGAGGAAAATCTATGAGATGTGAAACAGAGTTTCGTTATCATGATAAGTCTGATGAAGCGTTGGTTCACTTCACAGTGAGGTGGCTAATATACGGGTATGTGGCAAAACAGACACAGTTGGCTTAGAGACTGTTAACCGCAAGCAAACTACACTGCTCAAAAAAATAAAGGGAACACTTAAACAACACAATGTAACTCCAAGTCAATCACACTTCTGTGAAATCAAACTGTCCACTTAGGAAGCAACACTGATTGACAATACATTGCACATGCTGTTGTGCAAATGGAATATAGACAACAGGTGGAAATGATAGGCAATTAGCAAGACACCCCCAATAAAGGAGTAGTTCTGCAGGTGGTGACCACAGACCACTTTTCAGTTCCTATGCTTCCTGGCTGATGTTTTGGTCACTTTTGAATGCTGCCGGTGCTTTCACTCTAGTGGTTGCATGAGACGGAGTCTACAACCCACACAAGTGGCTCAGGTAGTGCAGCTCATCAGGATGGCACATCAATGCGAGCTGTGGCAAGAAGGTTTGTTGTGTCTGTCAGCGTAGTGTCCAGAGCATGGAGGCGCTACCAGGAGACAGGCCAGTACATTAGGAGACGTGGAGGAGGCCGTAGGAGGGCAACAACCCAGCAGCAGGACCGCTACCTCCGCCTTTGTGCAAGGAGGAGCAGGAGGAGCACTGCCAGAGCCCTGCAAAATGACCTCCAGCAGGCCACAAATGTGCATGTGTCTGCTCAAACGGTCAGAAACAGACTCCATGAGGGTGGTATGAGGGCCCGACGTCCACAGGTGGGGGTTGTGCTTACAGCCCAACACCGTGCAAGACGTTTGGCATTTGCCAGAGAACACCAAGATTGGCAAATTCGCCACTGGTGCCCTGTGCTCTTCACAGATGAAAGCAGGTTCACACTGAGCACATGTGACAGACGTGACAGAGTCTGGAGACGCCATGGAGAACGTTCTGCTGCCTGCAACATCCTCCAGCATGACCGGTTTGGCGGGGGGCCAGTCATGGTGTGGGGTGGCATCTCTTTGGGGGGCCGCACAGCCCTCCATGTGCTCACAAGAGGTAGCCTGACTGCCATTAGGTACCGAGATGAGATCCTCAGACCCCTTGTGAGACCATATGCTGGTGCGGTTGGCCCTGGGTTCCTCCTAATGCAAGACAATGCTAGACCTCATGTGGCTGGAGTGTGTCAGCAGTTCCTGCAAGAGGAAGGCATTGATGCTATGGACTGGCCCGCCCGTTCCCCAGACATGAATCCAATTGAGCACATCTGGGACATCATGTCTCGCTCCATCCACCAACGCCACGTTGCACCACAGACTGTCCAGGAGTTGGCAGATGCTTTAGTCCAGGTCTGGGAGGAGATCCCTCAGGAGACCATCCACCACCTCATCAGGAGCATGCCCAGGCATTGTAGGGAGGTCATACAGGCACGTGGAGGCCACACACACACAACTAAGCCTCATTTTGAGTTGTTTTAAGGACATTACATCAAAGTTGGATCAGCCTGTAGTGTGGTTTTCCACTTTAATTTTGAGTGTGACTCCAAATCCAGACCTCCATGGGTTGATAAATTTGATTTCCATTGATCATTTTTGTGTGATTTTGTTGTCAGCACATTCAACTATGTAAAGAAAAAAGTATTTAATAAGAATATTTCATTCATTCAGATCTAGGATGTGTTATTTTAGTGTTCCCTTTATTTTTTTGAGCAGTGTATATTTGGTCTCCAAATATTTATTGAAAACAAATACATTTGCACAATGAGCACTTGTCTCTCAAATGCATAACAGTTGTTGGTTAGCTAGCTAGTGAGCTCAGTCCGGATGTTGCCCATCCAACCAACTACCTACCTCATCCTATATTTGTTTTTCTGCTCTTTTGCATCTTCTTCTGCACATCTATCACTCCAGTGTTAATTGCTAAATTGTAATTACTTCGCCACTATGGCCTATTGATTGCCTTACCTCCTTCCGTCATTTGCACACACTGTATATAGATTTGTCTATTGTGTTATTGACTGTACGTTTGTTTATCCCATGTGTAACTCTGTGTTGTTTTTGTCGCACTGCTTTGCTTTATCTTGGCCAGGTCGCAGTAGTGAGAACTTGTTCTCAACTGGCCTACCTGGTTAAATAAAGGTGAAATAAAAATGTAAATATCCATGTCTTCTGGTTGGGATATGTACGTACGGTCATGACGACGTTGTCAATGCACTTCAATGAAACAGGTGACTGATGTGGTAAACTCCTCAATGTTATCGGGTGGATACTGGAACATATTCCAGTCTGTGCTAGTGAAACAGTTCTGTACCTTTGTATCCACTTCATTGGACCACTTCCATGTTGAGCGTGTCACTGGTACTTCCTGTTTGAGTAGCAGGACTTAGAGTTATGGTCTGATTTGCCAAAGGGAGGGTAAGGGAGGGCTTTTTATGTGTTTCTGTGTGTGGAGGTGATCTAGAGTTGTGTTGCCTGTAGTTGCACAGGTGACATTCTGGTAAAAATAAGGTAATCTCAGTTTCCCTGTATTAAATCACAGGTCACGAGAAACGTCACCTCTAAATGCGCATTTTCTTGTTCGCTTATGTCCCTATACAAGTCGTTGAAAGCGATCTTAGTGCCAGCATCTGTTTGTGGTGGTAAATAGATGGCCACAAAAAAATATAAATTACCAGTCAAAAGATTGGACACACCCACTTATTCCAGGGTTTCTCTTTATTTATTTTTTACTATTTTCCACATTGAAGAATGGTGAAGACATCAAAACAATGAAATAACACATATGGAATCATGTAGTAACCAAAAAAGTGTTAAACAAATCAAAATATTTTATATTTGAAATCCTTCAAAGTATCCAACCTTTGCCTTGATGACAGCTTAGCAAATTCTTCGCATCCTTTTAATCAGCTTCACCTGGAATTCTTTTCAAACAGTTCTGAAGGATTTCCCACACATGCTGAGCACTTGTTGGCTGCTTTTCCTTCACTCTGCGGTCCAACTCATCCCATACTATCTCAATTGGGTTCAGGTCGGGTGATTGTGGAGGCCAGGTCATCTGATGCAGCACTCCATCACTCTCCTTCTTGGTCAAATAGCCCTTACACAGCCTGGAGGTGTGTTAGGTCATTGTCTTGTTGAAAAAAAAATGATAGTGGGACTAAGCAAAAACCCGATGGGAGGGTGTTTCACTGCAGAATGCTGTAGTAGCTATGCTGGTTAAGTGTTTCCTTGAATTTTAAATAAAATCACTGACAGTGTCACCAGCAAAGCTCCCCCACACCATCACACATCCTCCTCCATGTTTCATGGTGCGAACCACACATGCAGAGATCATCTGTTCACCTACTCTGCATCTCACAAAGACACAACGGTTGGAAACAAAAATCTCAAATTTGGACTCATCAGACCAAAGGACAGATTTCCACCGTCTAATACCAATTACTTGTGTTTCTTGGCCCAAGCAAGTCTCTTCTTATTATTGGTGTCCTTTAGTAGTGGTTTCTTTGCAGCAATTCGACCATGAAGTCCTAATTCACGCAGTCTCCTCTGAACAGTTGAAGTTGAGATGTGTCTGTTACTTGAACTCTGTGAAGCACTTATTTGGGCTGCAATTTCTGAGGCTGGTAACTCTAAACTTATCCTCTGCAGCAGAGGTAACTCTGGGTCTTCCTTTCCTGTCGCGGTCCTCGTGATAGCTAATTTCATCATAGCGCTTGATGGTTGTTGCGACTAACCTTGACGTCTTAAAGTAATGATGGACTGTCGTTTCTCTTTGCTTATTTGAGCTGTTCTTGGCATAATATGGACTTTTACCAAACAGGGCTATCTTCTGTATACCACCCCTACCTTGTCACAACACAACTGATTGTCTCAAACGTATTAAGAAGGAAAGAATTTCCACAAATTAACAAGGCACACCTGTTAATTGAAATACATTCCAGTTGACTACCTCATGAAGCTGGTTTAGAGAATGACAAGAGTGTGCAAAGCTGTCATCAAGGCAAGGTGGCTACTTTGAAGAATCTCAAATATAAAATATATTTTGATTTAACACTTTTTTGGTTACTATATGATTCCATATGTTTTATTTCATAGTGTATGTATTTACTATTATTCTACAATGTAGAAAATAGTTTTAAAAAATAAGAAAAACCCTGAAATAAGTAGGTGTGTCCAAACTTTTGACTGGTACTGTAGATAAACTCTCTTGGTAAATAGTATAATCTGCAGCTTATCATGAGTTATTCTAACTCTGGTGGGCAAAAACTTGAGACTTCCTTATCATTAGAGATCACGCACCAGCTATTGTTAACAAAGAGATGCACCTCTCCTCCTTCAGTCTTACCGAGTCTGCTGTCCGATTTTTGACGATGCATAGAAAAACCAACAAGATGTACATTATCCATGTCTCTGTTCAGTCACAACTCTGAGAAACATAGGATATTACAGTTCTTCAAGCCCTGTTGATAGAATAGTCTCAAACAGAGGTCCAGTTTGTTCTCCAGTGTCTGCACGTTCGCCCATAGAACAGAGGGCAATGGCGGTCTATTTGCTCGCCGACGTAATCTCGTCAGAATGCAGCTTCGCCTGCCTCTCTTTCACCTCTGCTTTCTCTTTCGAGTGCGAGGGATTAGGGCCTGGTCTGGAGTAAGCAGAACATCCAGCGCTCCCAACTCATTCAAGCAGACATTTTCATCCAAATCGAGGTTAGCGATCGCTGTACTCATGTCCAGAAGCTGTTTTCGGGTCATAGGATATGATGGTGGAGACATTATGTACCAATAAAGTTGAAGATCAGCATAAAAAATATAAAAAATAACAGAATTGGTCAGGAGCCCATAAGATGGCTGCTATACACTACAGTGCCATTTTTAACTTCTTACAGCCACATTAATGAGTGTGCATCACTTTCGTGACGTTGCCTGCCAACCCATCTGTTCATCTAATCACTGTATTTAAATTGGTTTTGCAAATTGCCAATTCCATGGTCTTCCATGTTTGACAACATAAGTTAAAGGGGTAAATACTTAATACCAGGAGCTCCAAAGGAAAATACTCTTAACCCATTGGCTCTCATGCGTTTTAGAGTAGAACTTGTACCTGCTCACTGTCACGTTCTGACCTTTATTTCCTTTGTTTTGTCGTTATTTAGTATGGTCAGGGCATGCGTTGGGGTGGGCAGTCTAGGCGGACAATGAGGCGGAGAAAGACTGTGGTGACGTGGGGTCCACGTCCCGCGCCAGAGCCGCCACCGCGGACAGGCACCCACCCAGACCCTCCCCTATAGGTTCAGGTTTTGCGGCCGGAGTCCGGGGTACTGTCACGTTCTGACCTTTTATTTCCTTTGTTTTATCGTTATTTAGTATGGTCAGGGCGTGAGTTGGGGTGGGCAGTCTATGTTTGTTTTTCTATGATTTTGGGATTTCTATGTTTCGGCCTAGTATGGTTCTCAATCAGAGGCAGGTGTCATTAGTTGTCTCTGATTGAGAATCATACTTAGGTAGCCTGGGTTTCACTGTTTGTTTGTGGGTGATTGTCTATGTTAGTTGCTTGTGTCAGCACAGTCCTTATGATAGCTTCACGGTCATTATTTGTTTATTGTTTTGTATAGTTTGTATTCAGTGTTCAGTGCTTTCTTTAATTAATAAATCATCATGAACACATACCACGCTGCATTTTGGTCCACTCCTTACGACGATCGTGACTGATAACCGTCTTCGATCCTTGACTGTCCAGACACCAGAAACATTCATCAATTAATTAAATACAGTCTCCTGTACCTTTGTACTTTTTAGCCAGTAGTTTTGAAAGTAGCACTTACAAGAAAAAAAGTGAGGCTACATCACAATACAGTATATGCAGATATGTGCGCCACGTAATTGTGCTCTCTCTTGCTCTGCTGTGCGTGTATCTTGCTAGCTGTCACTCAAATGGCAAGGGACTAAAGTGCATTGGCTGGAACTCGAATTGCTAGGGGCTGGCCCACGTGGGGTAAAATGTAGGGGAAATTGCACTGCACAACTAGGTATTTCATGGCTAATTGAGGTAAGACAGTAATTCTGCTCATAGATTATGCATGTATGAACTACACATTGACACATCCAGCCCAAAGCAAGAGGTTTAGAAAATACATACTGGTCGCCAAAGTGCCGGAGCACGTCTTCAACACTAGAAGCACCGAGGCAGTATTTTAAGATGCATTTAAAATTGCAATATCGCTACAATTTGTTAAACCTCTTAAAGGTCCTCCCGGGTGGTGCAGCGGTCTGAGGCACTGCAGTGCTTAAGGTGTCACTAGACGCAGGTTCGATCCCAGTTGTCACCGGGAGACCCATGAGGTGGCACACAATTGGGTTAGGGGAGGGTTTGGCCGGCTGGGATGTCCTTGTCCCATTGCGCTCTAGCACCTCCTTGTGGCGGACCAGGCGCCTGCACACTGATGTCGGTCACCAGTTGTTTCCTCCGACACATTGGTGCGGTTGGCTTCAGGGTTAAGTGAGCAGTGAGTCAAGAAGTAGTGTGCTTTGGAGGAAGCATGGCTCTCAACTGTACAGGAGTTGCAGCAATGGGACAAGACTGTAACTACCAATTGGATATCATGAAAAAGGGGTAAATCTTTTGTTTTTTTAACTCAACTGCCCTTAGAAACAACTTCTCTTGTTTTAAATGCAGTAACAACTTACTTATTACAGTTCAGAGTGGCACTCAATTCCCAACTTACCTTAAAGATAGTCGCTATAAATCTTACATACCCCTTGCACAGTCTTCACATTTTGCTATTTTAAAATTAAAACTAAAAATGGCCATTCATTTGATTTTTTTCCCTACGGATCTAAACAACTTGACTCCACATTTTCAAAGTGAATATATATATTTTTGTGTTATCCAAATTAATAAGAAATAATCATAATAAGCATGCATTGATTGCGTATGTCTTCACACCCCAGAGTTAATACTTTGTGGAAGTACCTTTGACAGCTATTACAGCTGTGCATAATTTTGAATAAGAGTCTACTAACCTTACACAACTCTTAGGGCAACATATATCCATTGTTTTTGTCAAAATTGCTCAAGCTCAGTAAATTTGGTTTCAGAATAAAAAATATCCCTCATCCCAGGGTTAGGTTAAGACTGAGGCAGGTTTTCCTCTACATTTTTATGAGCTTTGCAGCTTTCATATTTACTTTGACCTGACAAACTCTATAATCCCTGTGACAAGCATACCCATAAAATGAGGCTGCCACTACAACACTTGAAAATACAAAGGGATCAACAACATTGCATTCCCTCCACATTACTGGCCTGTATGACAAAAGCTTTGTTTATACCTGTTGCTAACATGAGTATTTTGTCCAAATTTTTGTCCACATTCTGATTGTTCCAAATCCGTCTACACTTGGATGATATCCAGACACAATGGGTCCCTGACTACCTCAGGAGGTGGTCGGGAAGATCTGATCACAATCAGATCCAAATACGTATTTTAATCGACTACACCTTTCTAAAAATGTGGGCACAATCAGAATGTGGACAAGATCAGGACAAATTATGAATGTTAGATCCAGGTATAAATGGTGCTAAAGTGAAATGAAGAAAGCCTGTGTTAAATCAACTCCAAACTTCAACATCCATTCTGTTTGAAGACAAAATACAGCAAAGACATTCACTTTTCACCTAAATTAAAAACTACAGGTTTGGGTCAAATACAATCCAACACAACTGAAACCCTCTGTATTTTCAAGTATTGTGGTGGCAGCATCAAGTTATGGTTATGCTTGGCATCCTCAGGGACTGGGGAGTTTGCGGGTCCCAAGATATTAGTTTTTCTTATTAATTTGGATTTTTCTTTCACCTGAAAATGTGGAATATGTTGTGTAGATTTGTAGGAAAAAAATCGAATTGAATCCCTTTTATGATCCAATTTTAAGGCAGCGAATTGTGAAGACTGTGCAAGGGGTGTGTAGACTTTCACTAGGCACTGAGCTCAAGCATGACAAAGTACCTCTGCCCTAAAAAACTTAGCATTTTAATGCAGAACACAGAAGAACATTATTCCATTAAACTGGAAAAAGGCAAAATAACACAATCTAATTCCGCCCTGAGCCAGCAAGATTAAGTAAGTAAGTAAGAACTCAATAGGAAAATGTAATTGAAATCTCTGGGGGTTGAGGAGGGAAGGGAGGGAAAACTGTGTCCAATGAGTGAAGTTTAAAAAAGGCATCAACGTTTTTGCCGGGATGCCATTTCTCACTCAGTCCAAGCAAAAGGTCAGCTCGCACCCCTGTTATATTAATATACAGCCATTGATAATTGGTTTTCTATCATTCATTAAAATGTACATTGCTCCAAGGCACAAAACTATTATAAAAAAAATATTATTCGCTTCACTTGCGAAAGAGATAGAGAGACCTCTCTCTCTCTCTCTCTCTCTCTCTCTCTCTCTCGAACGTGGCATTTTGTTTGCCATAAATAACCTAGTTTCGCTGGCGCAGGCATCTGACATTGACGTGCTAACAGTGGAACTGAGGTATCACCAGAGAACATAATTCATTTAGGAAACTAAATTAACCTGACAGAGTATGAACCACTGGGATTCTGCTTGGATATTGGGGTTGGTTCACAACTCCATCCACTGGGCACACACTGGTTAAATCAGCGTTGTTTCCACATCGTTTCAATGAAATTACATTGAACCAACTTGGAATAGACGTTGGATTGATGTCTGTGCCCAGTGGGCATTCTGAGAGGCATTCTGACTTATGAAAGGTTGCATTTTCCCTGGAGTACTAGGGACTATAACCCTGGGAGTGTCCAATTCAATGCTATCATTTCATTTTCAGGGTAAGCTCAGATGGAGTTTTCAATGTGCGGACATCATGGGCCCTCCACCGTAACTACGAGAGAAAGACCAACCGACTGTTTCACAATGACACGGAGCAGCAGTGGAATGACTAATGCTCCATCCAAAACAAATATCTTTGAAGAAGAGGTCCATCATATTATCCTCAAAACGTGGAGTCTGAACACCCAACCAATGTAAAGTCAAAGCCTCTGTGTGTGAAAGAATACAATTGCTGTTGAGCGATAGATGTAGTTTGCACTTTGCCAGATGCGGAGGAGAGATTCAATCATGCTGTCCAGTCCACATGGGCCAGAGCCTTTGGGACGGATGACCTGGTGGAGATAGAGAGACAGAGGTAACAACCAATTATCCTGTATTTCCTTTTTGAAAAGTGTCTATTTGGCTGGATGTACACTACCATTCAAAAGTGGGGTCACTTAGACATTTTTGAAAGAAAGCTAATTCTTTTGTCCATTAAAATAACTTAAAATTGATCAGAATTACATTGTAGACAGTGTTAAATGTTGTCCAGACTGTTGTCTGGAAATGGCAAAATTTGTATGGAATATCCACATAGGCGTACAGAGGCCCATTATAAGCAACCATCACTCCTGTGTTCCAATGACACGTTGTGTTAGATCAATTAGCCTTTTCAAATGATAGACTTGGATTAGCTAACATATGGTTGCTGATAATGGGCCTTTGTACGCCTATGTAGATATTCCATTTGAAAAAATCTGCAGTTTCCAGCTACAATAGTCATTTACAACATGAACAAAGTCTACACTGTATTTCTGATCAATTTGATGTTATTTTAATGGACAAAAAATGTGCTTTTCTTTCAAAAACAAGGAACTTTTGAATGGTCGTGTATATAATAATAATTCATATAATCTCAATTATCTGACATTTAATCCTAGTAAAAATTCCCTGTTTTAGGTCTGTTAGGATCACCACTTTATTTTAAGAATGTGAAATGTCAGAATAATAGTAGAGAGAATGATTTATTTCAGCTTTTATTTCTTTCATCACATTCCCAGTGGGTCAGAAGTTTACATACACTCAATCAGTATTTGGTAGCGTTGCCTTTAAATTGTTTAACTTGGGTCAAACGTTTCGGGTAGCCTTCAACAAGCTTCCAACAATAAGTTGGGTGAATTTTGGCCCATTCCTCCTGACAGAGCTGGTGTAACTGAGTCAGGTTTGTAGGCCTCCTTGCTCACACACGCTTTTTCAGTTCTTCCCACACATTTTCTATAGGCTTGAGGTCAGGGCTTTGTGATGGCCACTCCAATACCTTGACTTTGTTGTCCTTAAGCCATTTTGACACAACTTTGGAAGTATGCTTGGGGTCATTGTCCATTTGGAAGACCCATTTGCAACTAAGCTTTAACTTCTTGACTGATGTCTTGAGATGTTGCTTCAATATATCCACATAATTTCCCTCCCTCCTGATGCCATCTATTTTGTGAAGTGCACCTGTCCCTCCTGCAGCAAAGGAACCCCACAACATAATGCTGCCACCCCCATGCTTCACGGTAGGGATGGTGTTCTTCATCTTGCAAGCCTCCCCCTTTTTCCTCCAAACATAACAATGGTCATTATGGTAAAACAGTTCTGTTTTTAGTTTCATCAGACCAGAGGACATTTCTCCAAAAGTACAATCTCTGTCCCCATGTGCCATTGCAAACTGTAGTCTGGCTTTTTTATGGCGGTTTTGGAACAGTGGCTTCTTCCTTGCTGAGCAGCCTTTCAGGTTATGTCGATATAGGACTCGTTTTACTGTGGATATAGATACTTTTGTACCTGTTCCTCCTTTGCTGTTGTTCTGGGATTGATTTGCACTTTTCGCACCAAAGTACGTTCACAGAACACGTCTCCTTCATGAGCGGTATGACAGCTGCATGTTCCCATGGGGTTTATACTTGCGTACTATTGTTTGTACAGATGAACGTGGTACCTTCAGGCATTTCGAAATTGCTCCCAAGGATGAACCAGACTTGTGGAGCTCTACTCTCTATTTTTTGTTGGAGGCTTTGGCTGATTTCTTTTGATTTCCCCATGATGTCAAGCAAAAAGGCACTGAGTTTGAAGGTTGGCCTTGAAATACATTCACAGGTACACCTCCAATTGACTCAAATTATGTCAATTAGCCTATCAGAAGCTTCTAAAGCCATGACATAATTTTCTGGAATTTTCCAAGCTGTTTAAAGGCACAGTCACCTTAGAGTATGTAAACTTCTGACCCACTAGAATTGTGATACAGTGAATAATAATAATAAGTGAAATAATCTGTCTGTCAACAATTGTTGAAAAAATGACTTGTGTCATGCACAAAGTAGATGTCCTAACCGACTTGCCTAAACTATAGTTTGTTAACAAGAAATTTGTCGAGTGGTTGAAACACGAGTTTGAATGACTCCAACCTAAGTGTATGTAAACTTCCGACTTCAACTGTATGTACTGTGTAGTGTAGGGAATAAAGAAGTTGTTAGGTCGTAGATAGAGTAGATGTGGGAGGGGGGCGGGGGTGTTAAAAGGTCAGACAGACTCCCACTCCCAGACTTCCACTAATAATGCCACTTACTGAGTAGTAAATTAAGCTCTCGGTGAAAAGTGCTGACTCATCCTCTAAAGGCCTCCACCTCCTGCACTTCACAATCCAATTTCATATTCTCTGGGACTTACTTTGCAGACTCTCTCACAGTGATAGACCCAATCACAACGTAATTATGGAGGATTTCATTTATTTGAGAGATATGTGAGACATTATGTATTCACTGTTTGGCGTCATTTTGGGGTAATGATGATGTACAATGTAATAACACATTTTAAGCCGTGGCAAATCAGACACATATTAGCATTTACAGTATGTGCTTGTCCAATTAACTTTGCTGATTGATGCACCAATCAAATTAACTTAATGATTACTGTTATGAAAATGTACTGTTCTGCAAAAGAAAAAAACTTGACTTCAATGGATAGAAATAGTCTGCTTTTTCAGATATTAAAATACTCAAGAATGCAATTGGAAGAAACCACTACCTACAGAAGTATTATGGTAGGCTTCAGGTGAATAGGTAACATTTCAAAACACTATCAAGCTTGATTTCCCAGAGTTAGCAATGCTACGAGTGGGTCAGTATCATTAACAGTACAGTTGCTGTGCCCAACTGGCAGTGTAGTATGGGTACAGACATGGATTGGTTATCTGAAGGTTGCCACAACCAATTCCTTGTAAACCTGCTTTACTCAGCTACTTTACCCTTGATTAGTAATCAGCATTGGGTTTTTAAAACATTATTGACAGATACTGTAAGTCAGGGTGGAGAAGGGTCAGGCACTGGGTTTCTGTACCTCTGTGTACCTTGCTGTCCTAACAGAGGAGTAGGGGTGCACAGAGCCAATGTGGTCTCAGGGCAATTCGTATTGTTTTGTAGATAAATCTGTGACACTACATTTAGTATGATATGTTATGTTACGTTAGGTTACATTATGAATGGAATAGCGGTCGTACAATATTGTAAGAATTAAAGGACATATAGTATCATATGTGTTACCGGGTCGTAAAATAGCATACAAATTGGATGTTGTAACTTATCATACATCTTGGAGGACATATAGTATTGCACATATTTATCTGAGACCAGGTTGCTGGTTGCACCATAACAACACCGGAGAATTAAGGGGAGAATTTATGTTGCCGAACGACGGTTAGAGGAAAAATTACAAAGGTTAGGATCATTTACGTAACAGGTTAGGTGAATTGGGCTAGGATTAGAATAAGGGTTAGGGGAAGGGTTAGTTAAAATTCCACAGTTGTCCCCAACGTGTGTCATGACTTCCACCGAAGTCGGCTCCTCTCCTTGTTTGAGCGGCGTTCGGCAGTCGACGTCACCAGCTCTCTAGCTGTTGTATCCATTTGTAGCTGTTGTATCCAAATGTATCCATTTGTTTTGTCTTGTTCCCTGCACACCTGGTTTTCATTCCCCAATCAATCCATATGTATTTATTCCTCTGTACCCCATCATGTCTTTGTGTAAGATTGTTTATGTTACGTGTACTTTGGATTTGTGGATATTGTTACGCGCATTATTTTTTTGTCTATGTTCCGTGTTTAGGCACATTTTATGTTACTTTGTGATGTCATTTTGGACCGGAATAAAAAGTGTGCCTGTTCACTACACTCTGCTCTCCTGCACCTGACTTTGCCTCCAATACACAATCCTAACAACATGACTCGAACATGCAACCTTTGGATTTCGAGACTGTTGCTGATCATGCATACCCATCCTCCCCGACCAGTCCCCCTACTTTTGTTTCTGTCTAAAGTAACTAGACCATTAGTAGTTATCATATGTTCTGGAAGTACTGCTCTTCGTATTGCTCTGAGGCGAGGCTGACAGAGCAGATAGGATGGGACAGGAACCCCGGCTGACAAACAATGGTTCTGCTCTCATGGCGCTCATCATCACTGAGAGAAAGTGTGAGAGAGCGAGAGAGAGGAAGACAGAGAGAATACAGACAGACAGACGACTGACTGACGGACGGACAGACGGACAGACGGACAGGCAGAGAACAATTATTGTAAGACAGAGACGTACATACAGAGAGAGAGAGAGAGAGAGGGGGGAGGTGAGAAAGAGAGAAAGGGACCAGGGAGTTATTGTCTGGCCGAGTCAGTCAGCTGCCAGTCATGGGGTAGCAGCTGAACAGCTGGCCCAGGCCTGAGCGTCACCTCTGGTGCAGCTGGGGGGTGGCTGGGTTAGCCTATGCCTTGATTGGGCTTCTCTGAATGACCCTCTCCGGAGGTCAGCGCAGACAGGACAGATGTCTGTGACTATGTTGACCATATTTAACAAGGCCAAGAGACGGTGGATGGATGGATGGGATTTGTGTGATACAGGATTACATGTGGGCATGGTACCAATATGTACCAATAGGTCAGGGCTGTCAATATAATCCCAAATGAAATCAATGCCCTTTAGAAGGGGTCAATGGAACAGCTAAAGAATTGGAGAAAAAACCCATTATGCATCATGACATTTGACATCCAACTATAAGCTGCCAAAATGATCTGGGTTTTATTGCATTGATCTGAATGCCAAATTAAATTAATATTGACATCTTGAATATTCTGTGTTATTGCAGATATTATTAGGTAATATCCAGGTGACATTGGTTTAATTTCATAGTCCGTGATGAAATGAAGATGAAAACAGGCCACGGTCAGTATCAGACTGCATAATTCCAGGGCTCGAATTGCATCGAGTAGATTCTCACACTGTATTTAAAACATCCATTATATCTTACTCTCAGTATCTCTCATAATTACTTTATGAAATATCACCCTTTAATCCACCTCAAATAACGAAGTCTTGCTGAAGTACATCCTAACAAATCAATCAAATTAAACCTGCTTTAATCTTTTCTCCATCTTTCTGCATACAGGTAACTACCAAAATAAAGGAAACACCAACCTAAAGCCTCTTAATAATAAGGCGTTGGGTCATCAAGACAGAACAGCTTCAATGCTCCATGGCATAGATTCTACTAGGGTATGGAACTCTATTGGAGGGATGTGGGACCATTCTTCCACAGGAAATTCCATAATTTGGTGTTTTGAATTTCCCTCCTTGCTTTGCTGCAGGAGGGACTGGTGCACTTCACAAAATAGATGGCATCACGAGGGAGGGAAATTCTGTAGATATATTGAAGCAACATCTCAAGAAGTTAAAGTTTGGTCGCAAATGGGTCTTCCAAATGGACAATGACCCCAAGCATACTTCCAAAGTTGTGGCAAAATGGCTTAAGGACAACAAAGTCAAGGTATTGGAGTGGCCATCACAAAGCCCTGACCTCAAACATGTAGAAAATGTGTGGGCAGAATTGAAAAAGTGTGTGTGAGCAAGGAGGCCTACAAACCTGACTCAGTTACACCAGCTCTGTCAGGAGGAATTGGCCAAAATTCACCAAACTTATTGTGGGAAGCTTGTTGAAGGCTACCTGAAATATTTGACCCAAGTTTAACAATTTAAAGGCAATGCTACCAAATATTAATTGAGTGTATGTAAACTTCTGACCCACCTCGAATGTGATGAAAGAAATAAAAGCTGAAGTAAATAATTCTCTATACTATTATTCTGACATTTCATATTCTTAAAATAAGGTGGTGATCCTAACACAGGGAATTTTTACAATGATTAAATGTCAGGAATTGTGAAAAACTGAGTTTCATGTATTTGGCTAAGGTTTATGTAAACTTCCTACTTCAACTGTATATAGAGCACTACTGTTGACCCAGAGCCCTATGAGAACGTAAAGGGAATCAGGTGCCATTTGAGACAAAAAAAAACATGTTTTTCCATCTCTCTATTTCCCTGCTTTTGTGCCAATGGCAGGTTGTGTGACATGAGACTGTACGGTGCTGATTATTGATGGCACTTTTTGGGGGGTCTCAGTTTAGTTCAAGCCCCAGTCAATCAAGGCTGACAAGCATGTGGATGTGTGACAGAGCACAATCATTGCTAAATGTACTAAAATGTACAGTCATTTGTGTGCCGTGACAAATCATCTTGGTTCTTTCTATCCCACACCTGTCCTTATTGATCAAGCTTACTTAACTTCCCCTTTAACTTGTATCTGTGCATCAGTCCGTCCATCTTTCCATCCCTCCAATCAACTGTCGTGTCTCGACTGTCGTTAATGTCATTGACTGGACCCACTGTAACCTGATCCTTCAGATCTGAACAGGAGAGTCGTGACACAACCAACCCTTCTTCTTCCTCCCCCCTCCCTCAATCATCCATCCATCTTTCTCTCCTGTCTGGCACCTCCCTGACTAAAGCTCCAAATTCCACATGTTAGTGCTGGGTTGAAGGGGACCATGGGAACTAGCTCGTTTGTTGCATTTTTCGTAGACGTTGCGTAAACACTCTACCTGCTTCAAAGCATACCACAGGGCATAGGGAGAGATGTGACAGGCATGTGAGCTCTCTCCTTGTGGTGGTTCACTCTACCGTTCTGCCCTGCTAGCTTGGTGCCCTCTGGCCTGTCACTGTGTCAACTGTGTGTGCCTAGGGGGGAATGGTGTTTGTGTGTCCGTATGAAAAAAAAAAAACCGATATATTTAACGTCGCATAAATGTATTTCAAATACATGTGGATAGGTTTGCATCTTTGCTCAACTGCATGTAATGCCTGACAATAGTACAGAAATGCATGGCTATGACATCTAGTGGACAGGGTGGTCAAAGGGGTTCCTAATTCGGCTTATTAATTAAATTGAGGAGTTTATTTCCAAAACGCTATATCCAAAACATTTTCATTTTCAAATGTGAAAATGATTGGTAATGGGTACCTTCATGTGTGTGTAACGAATGTCGTCGGGAGAAGACCAAGGTGCAGCGTTGAAAGTATTCATTACACCTTTTAATCAATACGAATACTTGAACAAAAAAACGACAAATGAACAGTTCTGCAAGGTGCAATACACAAAACAAACACGCTGAGCCGGCACAATACGCCCTGGCCTATAGCGCTCCGGGCTATGAGCGCGTACTGGCGACACCGTGCGCTTGACCGCATAACATGGTGCCCGACCAGTTCCGGTTCCGGTAAGCACGGGGAGTTGGCTCAGATCTATCGACTGACTCCGCCAATCTCCCCGTGTGCCTGTTGCGCTGCCTTACCTCATATCGTCGCCGCTCAGCTTTCGCTGCCTCCAGTTCTTCTTTGGGGCGGCGATATTCCCCAGCCTGTCTCCAGGGTCCCTTACCGTCTCTTACTAGTATCTCCTCCCAAGTCCAGGAGTCCAGAACCCTCTGCTCCTTGTTACCACGCTGCTTGGTCCTTTTTTGGTGGGTAGTTCTGTAACGAATGTCGTCGGGAGAAGGAGAAGACCAAGGTGCAGCGTGGTAGGTATTCATAATACCTTTTAATCAATACAAATACTTGAACAACAAAAAAAACGACAAACGAACAGTTCTGCAAGGTGCAATACACAAAACAACTACCCACAAACACCAGGTGGGAACAGGCAACCTAAGTATGGTTCTCAATCAGAGACAACGATTGACAGCTGCCTCTGATTGGGTACCATACCAGGCCAAACACATAGAACTATATCAAACATAGAATGCCCACCCCAACTCACGCCCTGACCAAACTAAAATAGAGACATAAAAAAGGAACTAAGGTCAGGAAGTGACAGTGTGTGTAAAATATTACTAGTCTCAGATTTTTAATTCATAGATTTTATGTTTGTTTTTTTGCTAAACACTACTGTATATATCCATTGTTTAGTTGGAATGGAAAGACAGTTGTTTAGTTGGAATGGGAAGTCAGTTACATAACTGAATGCATTCAACCAAAATGTGTCTTCTGCATATAACTCAGTCCCTCTGAATCGACATCCAAGAGCAGTTGCTCAGAACAGCAGATTTTTATACCATGCCAGATTTGAATAAGTAATCTTTCAGATACTGCTCTACTAGGCTACCTGCCACCCCAAATGGAATGTTTGTATCCTGCATATTTGACTGTGATATGTGGCTGTCTCACTTAGCTATCGTAATATGAATGCACTTACTGTAAGTCACTCTGGATAAGAGCATCTGCTAAATGAATAAAATGTAAATGTTTTACACACAGATCTCATATTACTGTACTGAAATAAATAAAAAATTACATATCTTTTAAATATTGATGTCACAAATATATAATTTGTACAGTTCTATATTAAAAATGTAGTTATTTGTTACATTTGACCTTGTAAAACCCAGCAGTACTACTTATTTCTCAGAGAGTGAGGCGCATATGTAGCATTTTGCTAAAACACATGATTATTTGTCTCTCAGAATTTGATCAATCAAGAGATAGATTTGAAAACAAATGCATTTCTGATATTGAACAACCCCATGCCATGAATAGGCAGTGAAAAAACACACCAATCTATTTCATCATTTCTTTAAACAATAACAGCTAGTTTAATATAATTTGTGAAATTGGACATATAGCGTTTGGAATGAAACTCTTCAATCACTCATGACGTATGGATCAATGGAGAATTTTTGTCACCAAACCTATCATTTAAATTCTGATGGTGAGTAAAATAAATGTTTCATTTCATGTCATTGTAACATTCTATCATGCCCTAGACCACTGCGCCACCCGGGAGGCCCCGTGGTCTATATATTTTTAAACTAAGGTCGATGTGTCCGCGGAAATATAATTAGCATGATACAAAATGCTAATTAGATGCGTCTCAATCCAATGCATCCACCTATATCGCACTTCCGCATCAGAGCTAGAGCAGTGTTTGTCAGACCATGAGACATCCCGAAAATCGGTATTCTTACAAAATCATCTCTAGAGTCCGAACGGTTATGACCCCTCAATGGAAACATGAGACTCACGAACACAATGGGGTTCTCCATTTTCCACTACGACCCCCACGTCTTGGGACTCATCTGAATTCCGTACAGCCGATAGTGCTAAAAATAAATGGTTAAATATAAGTTAAATATATATTTTTTATTTTAATATATTTTTTACATACTTATACTGTATCTCTCAGATATAGAACAGACACTTCAGAACAAAGTTCCTTTACATTTTTGGGGCGGACTATCTGTATTCAGATCCCTTGACTTTTTCCAACTTTTGTTACATTACAGCTTTATTCTAAAATGGATTAAATCGTTTTTTAACTCAATCTACACACAATACCCCAAAATGACAATGGGAAAACAAGTTTTTAGATTTTTTTGCAAATGTATAAAACATTCAAAACTGAAATATCACATTTATGTAAGTATTCAGACCCTTTACTCAGTGCTTTGTTGAAGCACCTTTGGAAGCAATTACAGCCTTGAGTCATCTTGGGTATGACGCTACATGCTTGGCACACGTATTTCGGGAGTTTCTCTTCTCTGCAGATCCTCTCAAGCTCTGTCAGGTTGGATGGGAAGCGTTGCTGCACAGCGTTGCTGCACAGCTAATTTCAGGTCTCTCCAGAGATGTTCGAGGGGGGTACCGGTACCGAGTCAATGTGCGGTGGCACCGGTTAGTCGAGGTAATTGAGGTAATATGTACATGCATGTAGAGTTAAAGTGACTATGCATGGATAATAAACAGAGAGTAGCAGCAGCATAAAAATGAGGGGGGGGGGGGGGGGGTACTGCTTGCTGTGCGATAGCAGAGAGAACTGTCTATGACTTGGGTGGCTGGAGTCTTTGGCAATTTTTGGGGCCTTTCAGTGTCCTGAGGGGGAATAGGTGTTGTTGTGCCCTCTTCACGACTGTCTTGGTGTGTTTGAACAATGATAGTCTGTTGGTGATGTGGACGCCAAGGAACTTGAAGCTCTCAACCTGTTCCACTACAGCTATGTCAATGAGAATGGGAGAGTGCTTGGTCCTTCTTTTCCTATAGTCCACAATCATCTCCTTTGTCTTGATCACGTTGAGGGAGAGGTTGTTGTCCTGGCACCACATGGCCAGGTCTCTCACCTCCTCACTATAGGCTGCCTCATCGTTGTCGGTGATCAGGCCTACTACTGTTGTGTCGTCAGCAAACTTAATGATGGTGTTGGAGTTGTGCTTGGCCATGCAGTCATGGGTGAACAGGGAGTACAGGAGGGGACTGAGCACACACCCCTGAGGGGCCCCCGTGTTGAGGATCAGCATGGTAGATGTATTGTTACCTAACCTTACCACCTGGGGCGGCCTCTCAGGAAGTCCAGGATCCAGTTACAGAGGGAGGTGTTTAGTCCCAGGGTCCTTAGCTTAGTAATGATTTTGAGGGCACTATGGTGTTCAACGCTGAGCTGTAATCAATTAATTGCATTTTCAATTAGGTGTTCCTTTTGTCCAGGTGGGAAAGGGCAGTGTGGAGTGCAATAGACATTGCTTCATCTGTGGATCTGTTGGGGCGGTACGCAAATTGAAGTGGGTCTAGGGTTTCTGGGATAATGGTGTTGATATGAGCCATGACCAGCCTTTCAAAGCACTTCATGGCTACAGATGTGAGTGCTACGGTTTGGTAGTCATTTAGGCAGGTTACCTTGGTGTTCTTGGGCACAGGGACTATGGTGGTCTGCTTGAAACATGTTGGTATTACAGACTCGGGCAGGGACAGGTTGAAAATGTCAGTGAAGACACTTACCAGTTGGTCAGCGCATGCTCAGAGTACACGTCCTGGTAAACCGTCTGGCGCTGCAGCCTTGTGAATGCTGTACTGTTTAAAGGTCTTACTCACATTGGCTATGGAGAGCGTGATCACACAGTCGTCCAGAACATCTGATGCTCTCATGCATGCTTCAGTGTTGCTTGCCTCAAAGCGAGTTATTATTATTAAGTTTAAGTTTATTAAGTTATTTAGCTTGTCTGGTAGGTTCGTGAAAGAAGGTTTAAAACCAAACCAACATCTGCGAAATACAAGCTGAGTACTTTTGTTCTTTGAGTCAAGTACAGGAGAGATAATTACTTTCCTGAAAAGCATGCACTGTCGACGGGTAGTGAAATTGAACCTAACAGAAGTGAAGAGGAAGAACCTGCGCCGTCAGGTGACTTGAAAGCTTCTGAGCCTCACCCCAATGATCAGGAAAATGCCTGAGATGACTCTGGCCCACTGGGAGTACGATTCGTGGAGAAAGTGGATCCATGCCCTTTGTGGTATCAGGCTGGTTCAGGAAGGACTTAGGTTCTGTTAATTAGGTCAAAGTATCTAGCGATGAACTTGGGTTGATTTTTTTTGTGTGTCTGCTGCCCAGAGGGAGAAGGTGCTACACGTTTCATGGCTCGTCGTGACAAGAGCTGTGTCCTGCTTTACTCCCCTGAGCAGAGCGCAGCTGAAAGTGATAACTGGGGTTGCATTGAGTGTTGAGGTGGATCAACTGAAGTTGAGGATCCCAGTGTCTGTGATGCAGGCTGTTGGAGCGACACAGACCCAGTGGCGAGCGCAAGACTGAGGTCTGTCCTTTTTGATGCAGAGTGTTTGTCGGATAAAGTCATTCTAGGGTATACATTTCAAGTCAGAAGTTTACATACGCTTAGGTTGGAGTCATTAAAACATTAAAACTAGTTTTTCAACCACTCCACAAATTTCTTGTTAACAAACTATAGCTTTGGCAAGTCGGTTAGGACATCTACTTTGTGCATGTGTAGCCAATGTGAAATGGCTAGCTAGTTAGCGGTGGTGCGCGCCAGTGGCGTTTCAATCGGTGACGTCACTTGCTCTGAGACCTTGAAGTCTGCAAGGGCCGCGGCTTTTGTGGAGCGATGGGTAACGATGCTTCGAGGGTGACTGTTGACGTGTGCAGAGCGTCCCTGGTTCGCGCCTAGGTCGGGGCGAGGGGACGGACGTAAAGTCCATACTGTTAAACATGACAAGTCATTTTTCCAACAATTGTATACAGACAGATTATTTAACTTATCATTCACTGTATCACAATTCCAGTGGGTCAGAAGTTTACATACAATAAGTTGACTGTGCCTTTAAACAGCTTGGAAAATTTAAGAAAATGATGTCATGGCTTTAGAAGCTTCTGATAGGCCATTTGACATAATTTGAGTCAATTCACAAAATAGAGGGAGGGAAATTATGTGGATATATTCAAGCAACATCTCAAGACATCAGTAAGGAAGTTAAAGCTTTGACACAAATGGGTCTTCCAAATGGACAATGACCCCAAGCATACTTCCAAAGTTGTGGCAAAATGGCTTAAGGACAACAAGTCAAGGTATTCGTGTGGGCAGAACTGAAAAAGTGTGTGCGAGCAAGGAGGCCAACAAACCTGACTCAGTTACACCAGCTCTGTCAGGAGGAATGGGCCAAAATTCACCCAACTTATTGTGGGAAACTTGTTGAAAGCTACCCAAAACGTTTGACCCAAGCTAAACAATTTAAAGGCAATACTTCCAAATACTAATTGAATTGTATGTAAACTTCTGACCCACTGGGAATGTGATTAAAGAAATAAAAGCTGAAATAAATCATTCTCTCTACTATTATTCTGACATTTAACATTGTTTAAATAAAGTGGTGATCCTAACTGACTTAAGACAGGGAATTTTTACTCGGATTAAGTGTCAGGAATTGTGAAAAACTGAGTTTAAATGTATTTAGCAAAGTTGTATTTAAACTTCTGACTTCAACTGTATATATATATATATGTCAGAATAATAGTAGAGAGAATTATTTATTTCAGCTTTTATTTCTTTCATCACATTCCCAGTGGGTCAGAAGTCTACATACACTCCCGGCCTGTAGGAGAGGGTAAAATCTAAAATCAAACAAAGAATAGGGCCCACCTGGCCTGACGCGGGTTCAGCCTCTTCGCTGGCCGAATATACTCTGGGTTCCGGTGGTCCGTCCAAACAAGGAATGGGTGTTGAGCACCCTCCAGCTTAATTCTGCTCTGCATGAGACAGCTGCCGTGAGAAGAAGGCGCATCGATGGAGTTTAGGCGGTTATCCAGTGCATTGGGAGAGAACAGCCCCAACTCCATCCGATGAAGGGCAGAGACGGGTCAAGATGAGCCAGAACAGGTGCGTTCGTAAAACATTCTTTGAGCGCATGGAAGGCTTCGTTGGCCTCCTTAGTCCAGCGCAACTGTCTGAGACCTCCCTTCAGGAGGAAGATGAGAGGAGCCACCTCTGTGACTGAAACCCCTAATGAAGCACCTGAAATAGTTGGAAAAACCTAGGAAGCGCTGCACCGCCTTTATGTTGGATTGAACAGGCCACAACTGTACAGCACTGACCCTCTGCTCTTCCATCTCAACTCCCGCGGTGGATATCCGATTGCCCAGGAAGGAGACCGCCTGCTGGAAGAAAAGGCACTTCTCCGCCTTGGCTTACAGGTGATGCCCTATCAGCCTCTCCAAAACAGACCTGACATGAGAGACATGTTGCTCGCGTGTAGTGGAGTACACCAAGATCTTGTCTATGTACACCACTACACAGCGACCAAACATGTCTCTAAACACCTCGTTAATGAAGGATTGAAGGATTACCCTGTATTCGTAGTGCCCGGTGCTGAAGGCGGTCTTCCATTCATCCCCCCTCTCTGATGCGCACCAGGTTGTAGGCACTGCGTAAATTCAATTTGGTAAAGTGCTGAGCACCGTGCATCTGTTCGATCACAGTGGGTATGAGGTAGGGGATAACTGAATTTAACAGTTATCTTATTCAGTGTCCGGTAATCGATATAGGGGTGGAGACCTCTGTCCTTCTTCATGAAAAGAAAGCTGAAGGAGGCCAGAGAGGTGGACGGACGGAGGAATCCTTGTGCCAGCGCCTCCTGGACGTAGACCTCCATGTCTTCGGTCTCTGCATGCGAGAGGGTAGATGTGCCCCCGCAGGAGGGTAGAACCAGGCAGTAGGTCAATAGTGCAGTCCCATGGGCAATGAAGGGGCAGGCACGTGGCACGAGTCTTCGAAAAAAGCCACCTGTAGGTCCCGGTATTCCCCCGGGATAGGGATGTGGGTGGCCTGGTCCGGACTTTCCACAGAGATGGCACAGAGAGACACCTCCCCTGACACTCCTGCGACCATCCCAACAACCTCCTCTCTCTCTCCTCTCCACGATATCCTGGGGTTATGCAACTGTAACCAGGGGAAACCTAAAACTACAGGGTCTGCAATAGAGTCTAAGATGAGGAAAGTGATGCGTTCACGGTGGTTGTAAGGAACTGTGAAGGAAATGGGAATTGTGGTCTGGCACACTAGTCCTGTTCCTAGGGGACAGTTGTCTAGGGCATGGACTGGGATAGGGGGTTGTAAAGGGACTAGAGGAATGCATAATGATAAGTCCACTGACCGTTCTAGGAAATTGTCTGCAGAACCTGAGTCCACTAGGGCAGGACTCAGTGGGGGGCCAGGATATTGCGGGAAAGTGACAGGAAAGAGGACGGGCTGGGTGGACAGAGAGGAGCAAGGCATGTCCACGCCTACCTGGGAAGGTGCCTTTCGCTTCCTCGCTTGGTCCTCTTTCTGGAACATGTGTTCCAGGGGTGGTCTGACTCCCCGCAGTAGGAGCAGAGACCCTGTTGACGGCGGCGCTGACGTTCCTCGGGGGGAAGGTGCGTCGTGCCCACCTCCATGGGCTCTTTCGCTTCCTCGCTTGGTCCTCTTTCTGGAACATGTGTTCCAGGGGTGGTCTGACTCCCCGCAGTAGGAGCAGAGACCCTGGTGACGGCGGCGCTGACGTTCCTCGGGGGGAAGGTGCATCGTGCCCGCCTCCATGGGCTCTTTCGCTTCCTCGCTTGGTCCTCTTTCTGGAACATGTGTTCCAGGGGTGGTCTGACTCCCCGCAGTAGGAGCAGAGACCCTGTTGACGGCGGCGCTGACGTTCCTCGGGGGGAAGGTGCGTCGTGCCCACCTCCATGGGCTCAGTCTCGCTGGAGGTTCCTGGGAGAGACCGGAATCCCCGGGTTGGGCGACGACGGGCACAGAAGAGATTATCTAGGAGGATGGCCATGGAGATGAGGCCAGCTCGGTCTGGACATCCGCCTGTAGCCCGCTGCAGAAAACTGTCAACAGGGCCTGGTCGTTCCAGCCAGTGGATGCAGCCACCGTCCGGAAAACCAGAGCGTACTGAGACGCTGTCCTGGACCCCAGACGTAGAAGGAGGAGACGCTGACCTCCCTCTCGGCCCTCTGTAGGGTGGTCGAAAATGGCACGGAAGAGTTGGGTGAAGCGCTCATAGGACTGCACTTCTTGACCGTCCCTCTCCGGCGTGCCCCCCACTCCAGAACCCGGTGTCAGCACCGAGATCACCAAGGCCACCTTGTCCCTGTTGGAGGCCATCCTGGCATGACGGGCAAGGTGGAGGTCACACTGCAGGAGAAACTCCCTACAGTGAGCTAGGGTGCTGACAAAGCGCTCCGGGAGGAGCAGCTGGACATTGCTGATCGGACTGGATTATGTAGATGGTGGTGGGGTGGCTGGAATGACCGCGGGGAGCTGGGAAGGTGGTGTAGCCAGCAGCTGGCGTACGGTTCGGAGCACCTTGTCCATAGCCGTCCCAAGGTGCTTCGCTCCTAGAGCAGCGAGGTCGGGATGTCCTGCTACTTCCTGTTCTCTTGGGTCGCGTCATTCTGTCACAGGTGTAGAAAGGAGTAGGCAGGAGGTGATCGCAGGTTTAGAACTACTGAGTTCATTAAACCACTATATATATATAAAAGCGTGACGAAAACCAAAAGTGCAAAATTATAAAGTACTCAGGACATAATAAGAGAGATTCCTCTCAGGAAAACAAGCAACATTAACAATGACCGACAAAGACAAATAACAGAGGGAATATATATATATGGTGATAGAGTGGGGATGGGAACCAGGTGTGTGTAATGATGACGAGTCCGGGGATGATGAGTGAACGGCATTCGCCAACAGCAGGTTTGGCAGCAGCTAGAAGGCCGGCGACGCCGAACGCCTGAGCTGGACAGGAGGGGGAGCCAAAGTGAAGGCTGGTGTGACAAATATCTATGTTAAATTGATTAAATGAATGCAACTTAAATGTAAATAACATACATTTTCCTAAACTATTGGAATCTGTTACTTTGAGCTATTGCACCTGTTACTGAAATAGTTATTCCAGTTATAGTTATTCCAGTCTCATATCTTAGTCTTCCCAACCCTGGCAGTCCTTGTGAATGCAGTCTGAGGGTGAATAAAAATGAAAATGTTGGATATCCCCACTCTGGCTTAATTCCAATAGGAATAACACATCACCTTGCAAGCCAGCATAATGTGATTTGCAGGCCTGATGTGGCCTGTAAACTAGGCCCTCAAAACAAGACCTTGTGAAATATGTATTGTATTGTCTTAAATAATTGTATTTTAATGACAACCTATTCACTTAGGATCTCACTTGTTGAAGGCAAAAAGACTGAAAATGAATGAGTGCAACAACCATGCCTCTGTCACTTGCAAACACAGTCGTGGGTGGTAATGGTAACTCCAAAATGCAAAACATTTCTGGTTTTGCATTTAACGGTTCTTATTTGGTTCCAACTTGCACCTTGATTTTATAGAGTGTACCATGCACCATGGACATACATACTCTGACACCCAAACCACATCACGTCATAACTATCACCGTGCCACAGAACGGAATAAGGATAAGCCTACAACATCCTTTGGTGAATGTATTTTAGGGAAATACAAGATGTTCAAGGTGGTTAATATATTGCGGGGGGGAAAAAGTAAGAAAGTGGAAATGAAACAAGATGTCAAACAGTAATCAGCACAGTGAAAAACACGAATCTCCTGATGTGGTTTATTTCGATACGACAAAGAGGATTTCTAAGGGCAGCATTGTCTTTATCAAAGAAGATTGTGTGAGGTGGGAGGGCAGCAGTCATAGGGGAAAGAGTTTATCATTGCGAGCTATGGACACTAACATGCTGGCCACACCACTCGTGTTGCGTGCAAAGCAAAATAAATGTACAGATTTGATGTCACATGCACCAAATACAACAGCCTTACAGTGAAATGCTTACTTACAAGCCCTAACCAACAATGCAGTAAAAAATCATAATAATACCTAAAAAAAAAATAAGAATAAGAAATAAAAGTAACAAATAATTAAAGAGCAGCAGTTAAATAACAATAGCGTGGCTATATACAGGGGGTACCAGTACAGAGTCAATGCACAGGGGCAACGGTTAGTCGAGTAATTTAGGTAATATGTACATGTACAGTAGGTACAGTAGGAGTTATTAAAGTGACTATACATAGTTAATAACAGAGAGTAGCAGCAGTGTAAAAGAGGGGGGGCAATGTAAATAGTCTGGGTAGCCATTTGATTAGATGCTCAAGAGTCTTATGGCTTGGGGGTAGAAGCTGTTTAGAAGCCTCCTGGACCTAGACTTGGCGCTCCGGTACCGCTTGCCATACACATTATTCAATCATTGCACCCACATTGCTCGCACGCGTCAACGAGCATCTTCGTAACCAGGTGCTAAAGTAGAACTTGGTTCTATTTGAGTAGCTTGACTCGCTGCAAGTCCCGCCTCTCCCACCTCCTCATTGGAGAGGAGGAGAGATTACTAGAAAACAAACTTTACCCTTTTATGTGTGGATTAATTGTCTGAGTAGAGGACCTTGTGCATTTCAGGTAAAATAACAATCCAATGTTTATATCCCAGGACGAATTAGCTAGCAACAGCAAGCTAGCTAGCCAAATTGCCATAAATGTTTAATGCTTTTCGACCTGTCCCCAAATTAATATAGTTAGTTCAGAGCTCGTTTTGATTATTAAACCTGCATGTCATGATCGCATCTGGTGTAGGTGGACAAAATCAACATGCGCGCGATGGCGGACCCGCAAGCGAGCGGTCTGGTCAGCATGTAAGATTAGCGAGGCTTCAAATAAAAAAGTAATTGCATTTCACAATTCACACAAAAACAATGTGTGTGTGTGTGTGTGTGTGTGTGTGTGTGTGTGTGTCCTGGTCCACGCTACACGTTAGCACCCGCTATCTATAGGTAGACAGACACAGATGGTGTTCACAACAACAACAGTGGTAGCAGCAAGGTCAATCAACATTTCACGCTCTACTTGATAATCAATGTTTTCATTTGGCCCAACATGTAAGGGTCTATGGAAAACACCAGAAAATACAGAAGCACTTCATTCCTTCCAAATGCAATTGTTGAAGTTCAGTCAGTGTTTGGGTTAATACAGTACATGTGAAAAATAATACATGTGCGTATAATGCGTTATAAAGTGGGTATTTATAGAAAGTGTTACCATTTATACTAAGATTCCTCTAACATTGGAGAAGATCGAAGCACCATAGAGGGCACTAGGCAAGTCAACACCTGCCCTTTCAATAGCCTTGTATCAGACACCATGCCAGGTTCCTGTGTCCCTCTCAACTGATTCTGTTTGGTGAATGCACCTTTCATTTCTCTCATCGCCATACTCTTCCCCCTAGAAGGAGCCCCATTTCGGGGGTTGAAAAGCCCTGGCACCGCACCTCTGGATAGGAAGTGTGTCTCGAAGGGATAAGACAATATCCACTGAAAAAAAACACTCTATGGAGACTTGTTCTATGGACTCTTTAGATGTCCCAATGGAAAAATGTAAAAGCCCCTCTCCAACAACAACTGGGTCTCTCTGTGTGAGCGTTCAGATCCATCCGTATCCTTGGAGAGACTGTAAAGGGCCCCTGCCAAGGGCCCTGATGGCCCCGCACTGGCCCGACAGGCACTGTGGCTCTGTGGTGGTTCCGACTGTGGGAAGGTGTCTCGTAGAGTAGGCCAGAAGGCTGAACTGAAAAACCTTAACTGACACTTGAGCCGACATTAAACTTAAACTCTACCAAATAAAACGATGGCAGAGCCGCAAAAGCACTTCTGTGCAAGGGTGCTGATTTACATAGCGATTCGGAAAGAGAAACAGTCCAGCCACAAAAGTATACATTATGGGGACAGCTAAACAGTACTGCCCCATCAACAGCTCAATGAAAAAGGTCAACAGCTCAATGAAAGAGAGCCTCCTTTTGTGGTGGAAGCCCCTCCCATCCGAACATACCAAAGTCATTCATTTATTAATTAAGCCATTACAAACATCAAAGCGTACATTTTCCACTCAGCTAAACATATCATGATTTATCTTCATTGAACTTTTGCAGTTCTTTTATCATAACACAATATGACACAATATAAAACATTTACCCAGCTTACCCAGAAGCTACAGAGACAGAGAGAGAGAGAGAGGAACGGAAACCATCAAAAAGAGAGCTCATCCAAAACATTGATAAGTACAATAAATGTCACTTCAATTATACACGAGAGCTTGTGTGCGTATTCCTTAGACCATACCAAACTGTTACTGAAGGGGAGGTAAGAATAACGTGTGTAATGTATGAACTGAGATCGCTAAGTTAACTGTCAACACATTTTACGGAGCAGGGAGGGGGAGATTAGTGTGGGTGTTTTAGTTTACCAAATGTTGCCCACGGCCGGTGACTGACTTCTCCGTCACAGAGGGGCTATTGTAAGCCCTTCTCCAGCTGGGGATGGGTCTGTGGTGAGCCAGAAGGCCAGATGTACTGGGTGGATCACACATAGGTACACATACACACGTACTATACACACATTCACAGTTATATACTTGTCCTATTCTTTTCATTTGTGATCTATGTTACTGTGTCTCTCTCCTCCAAAAAAATGTTAAAGTCAAATGGCAGCCTTTAGTGAATGAAGATTGCTTAACACATCTCAGGGAATGGAATTTCATAAATACATGTCAGGGTCAATGCGTTCCAGGCTCAACACCTTTCAAGGGGGATCAGGAGGCATGTCCCCGCCCAGGAGTAAAAAAAAAATATATATATATATATATATATATTTTAAAAGATTTTGAAGGGAAAATAAATCCCAAATTGACTGATAATTTGGTCAACATAACCAAACCACAACTGAAATACCAATATTTTCTGTATTACTTTAAACCCCCCCCCCCCTCCTGGATACACTAGCACTACACAGATGATTCAAATAATCAAAGCATGATGATGAGTTGGTTATTTGAATCAGCTGTGTAGTGCGAGTGCAAAAAAACTCAAACGTGCACCTGGGGGGCCAGGACGGAGTTTGGGATACCCTGCTTTAAACTGTTGGCTCAGAAAGTAACCACGCTTGGCATAGCCCCCTCCCTGAGATAATGTTTGTGTAGAACGACTGTGAGAAAGTCAGTTCTGTGGTGCGTTCAGTTTGATGGAATGTTTGCTTTGTTGCGTAATGGCTTGTACTGAACCACACGATTCCCCAAAACGTTCTTGAACAGACTTTGAGATAGCCTACGTTTGCTCAGTCTGGTGGGTGTGGCGGGTGTGGCTTGAAGAAAAGAGTGACGTATTTGAAGGGCAGCGGTGCATTTTCAATCCACAAGCCAACCCCTTTCCGTTTTTCAACTGGTCGTTCAGAACAGCACCGTTTCCGTTTAATTAAATGTTTCATTATGGGTTTTTCACACTGAACGTAGCTCTGGTGACTTTTCTTCTTCACAATTTATGAAAATAAAATGGTCACACCATTAAAATATAATTTCCCCCTCCAAAATGTTGCCTAAAAACATATTGGTCTATATTGTCTGGCTGGTGTGTTATTTAGCAATAAGCATTATCACCTATTGCCCAACTGATGCAACATTAGGGCTATAAATAGGCTGAAGCATGGGATTGCCCACCTGTACTTGTACTAGTCATTAGCTAGATCAGTCAACTTTTACTGTCATGGCCCCCTTTCATCATGGGGCAATGTCATATGTTGTAACAAGTTATCTCACAGAGTGAAGGGTTTGTTAAGAAGAGAGAGGGGAGAGAAATAAAGAGCGAAGGAGCTTAACAATCCAATTTAAATCACGTTTATTTATAAAGCCCTTCTTACATCAGCTGACGTCACAAAGTGCTGTACAGAAACCCAGCCTAAAACCCCAAACAGCAAGCAATGCAGGTGTAGAAGCACGGTGGCTAGGAAAAACTTAGAAAGGCCAGAACTTAGGAAGAAACCTAGAGAGGAACCAGGCTATGAGGGGTGGCCAGTCCTCTTCTGGCTGTGCCGGGTGGAGATTATAACAGAACAGGGTTCCATAGCCGCAGGCAGAACAGTTGAAACTGAAGCGGCAGCACAACCAGGTGGACTGGGGACAGCACGCCTCCTTACAAGTACTGTGTAGTGTAAAGCTACAGAAAGCCAGTAGCTAAGGGGGGGAAATCATTTCCAATCCATCGTGGTATATTATTGAGGTGCCCCCTCCCTCAAGTTACTACACTTACTACACATGGTTAACACCGATGGTGCTTGAGTGAGCTGCAGGAGTTGGTGAGGGGACTGAAAGAGGGTGTATGTTAGAATAAATGTGAGAGGGGGTTTGTACACCAACGGTGCTAAAAAAGGAGAGGAAGTAAGTCAAGGTCTGGTGGACTTGTCTCTGGTCGACCTAACACTTGTTTTCTCATCTGGCACCCTCCAGACAGACTCAGTTGTTTAGGGAGCTCAAGGGGGGGGGACCGCCAAAGTCAATCAGAACCGTGTGTTGCTATGGTACAACAAGAATGAGACATCCGTGGTTCGGATATTTGGAACTGTGAGGCCTGTGGTGAGATCAAACTCTTTGGAGCAAAAGGTGAAAAAGAGAACAATCTGTCCTGTTATGGTGTTGTACAGTACATGTCAGGGGGTGGGACATGTCAACTTCTCTGTATTTGCTTTAGGATGGTTGTATTGTATTATATTTTTATAGGCTCCACTCCCTCTATTCAATTTCATATACAAATTCTCGTCACCTTTACAGGACTTCAAAGCTATTTCCACTTCATTTGGCATTTTAACCACTCTGTCCCGCTGTGTTCCTCCCTGCCAAAACTGTTTTTAGTTAGAAAACCTAGGGGACAGCAGTGACTCACTTAGTCCAGTCATTCGATAATGGTTTTCTTTTGAGATATTCAAATAAGCACTATTATTCCCTGACTGTGAATGAGGGAAGTCAAGTGTTAATTTTCCTGGGGTCGTCAGGGGATTACCAGCACTGCAGTGAGCCAATCTGTTGTCGATTGGGCGAGCCTACAGAACAATTGACCTGTAACCCGCCACAATATTGTTTTCAGCGTTGTTTCAACAGTGGAGTTATGAGGGATTTTCACTATGATTTATAAGATAAATACCACGTGTCATACTAATATTGGCCTGGAGATGTCGCTCCAGTGTTAATCTGCTAAATTGTAACTATTCGCTCCTATGGCCTATTTATTGCCTACCTCCTCATGCCTTTTGCACACACTGTATATAGACTTCCTTTTTCTACTGTGTCATCATTGACTTGATTATTGTGTTATTAACTTGTTTATTGTTTACTCCATGTGTAACTCTGTGTTGTTGTCCGTGTCACACTGCTTTGCTTTATCTTGGCCAGGTCGCAGTTGCAAATGAGAACTTGTTCTCAACTAGCCTACCTGGTTAAATAAAGGTGAAATTTAAAATTAAAATTTTAAAATTTAAAAATTTAAAAAATGAGAAAAACGGTACAACTGCTGCTAACTGCTACCAACGCTCCTGGGAGAAGCTGTTGGAGTGCACAGAGACGAATATACTCATCTATGCATCATGAGAGCCAGTATGTGTCATAGGCCCATGGTGCCCGAGTCATAGTCTCTGTGCTCTACAGTACGGTAGAGTCCCTCTGTGTGGAGAGCATAGAGCCGTCGGCACAATGTCACAGCAGCCATGACACTCTCTCCCTCCCCCCCTCTCTGTCTTCCTATCTGTGTGTTATCACTGGTGGCGAGATGGCTCCCAAATGGCTTCAATTTCAGCCCTGCACAATCGATGACGGATGGAGAGCGGAGTCCCGCTTGTATATTAAAGGAGAGTACAGCGGCAAAAAGGACAAATACACGACCATCCGAACGTTGCCTATAGGTTTTTTTCAGAACCCGTGGCAACATCCAACAGGCAGTATGATATCGACTGGCTGGGAGGAGCTGAAAGAGACTCACTGGGCTTTTAACTGCTCCCTCGTTCAGATTGCTTTGAAAAAGGGCCCGGCCCTGCAGTTATCAGATACATGTCAGAGGGGAAAGTATAGATTTTACTCCCCCCTCCTCTTCTCTATTCTCTCCCTCGCTCCATCCCTCCCCCAGTTCTGCCCCTCTAATGGTGGCAGTGCGTATTGGATTACTCCTTCCTCCGAGGTAGAGACAGAGAGGAGGATGAGGATTTGAGCGGGGTCTTCGTCAGGTGACAGTTTGTCAAGTACAGTAGCCCACAGGGGTGTGTGTGTGTGTGTGTGTGTGTGTGTGTGTGTGTGTGTGTGTGTGTGTGGTTGTGGCAGGTCTGGGGATCTAACCCAGGATTAGGGAGGGAGATGAGGGGGAACACGTAGAGCTAGCGGAGAGGGGATGAGTTCCGTTGCATTGATCATCATGCCTTGAAGCCCTGTGTGTGTGGCGTGTGTGTATGTGACAGAGGGAGAGTGCATGAATGGGTTGCTGGGGGTGTACAGTACAGTACAGTATGTCTGTATGTTATTGTATGCATGTGTTGGTCAGTGAATCGCATTTATTTAGATTAACCTTATAGTGTAATGCCAGGAAGGTCATTGGACTTTATTTTACAACCCACAGAAAACCTACAATACGATTAAAATACATTTTTGAGTAGACGTGAGGAATCAACCACAAACCATTTCTAGCCATGTGTGCTCACTCACAGTATTATGTGATGATCAGTTAGCATACATTTGCACTCTCCCGACATTTTAGTATCTATGATTTTAGTCATTTTAGAGCGCATGTTTTCACTTTGCCTTCCTATTATCTTTCCAGGAAATGTATGCTGTAGTGGCTGCAGGTCTGTCAGTCCCTCCCCCCCCAAAAAAAGGGAAGGGGTGTGAGAAGAGAACAGAGAAAGAGAGAGCAGCTCAATCTGAATCCATTGTATGTCGCATCCTGGGATTCATCAATAACTTAGGCATGATGGGAAATCCTTTTTACAGCCCGGGTCCCTCAGCCTGCTGCTCATTCTTATTTTACACATTTCGCCGAGAGCCTTGCACATGGGCGACATATGGATATGGCCCGCTCTATGCCTTGTTAATGTCTTGTGATCGTAATGTCAATCGCCCCTGATACATATGTTAGAAATCTCCTAAGATTTCTTTGTCCTATTAAATTGCCTCCCAGCACAAAGTTAGCTGGCTATGAAAAACAAAATTGTTAGGGAAAGTGTTGCTGGGTTTGATTAGCTAGCAAGACCTTCCACTGCTGCAGTGTTCTACCCACAATGCAACAGTCCTGGAAAATGATCAAATTGGTCGGTGACCCGAAAAAGGACTTATCCGCTATTATGAGAGAAGCGATATATCGATTGAATCATTTATATTGTCATCAAATAATACAACTGATTTAATTCAGTGCATTGCAGTTTTTCAAAGGATATTCCTGTGACAGCTTTAACTACCATGAGATGGAAGAGAGGTGCAATTATCATCATTACTGGGGAAAAAAATTGAGGTGATTCACCCTTAATCAGAGTCTGAGATGGGTCCAAACCCACACACAGCCCAGCTGCAATCTTGAACATGCTAAAAAGGAAAAACTAGAAGAAGAAAAAACCCTGAAGGAGAAAAAAAGTATTCCATGAATAGTTCTTCTTTGCAACTTCAAACATCCAAATAAGCATGGCTAATCCTTTACCTATGAAGCTGTTCACGCTTGAGAAAAACACACTACATACAGTATGAAACCTCAAATTCCACAAGGAAAAAAATAACAGTTGGTCGGTGCAAGTCAAGACAGTGGGGCTCTAAAGGACATAGTTCACAAAACTCTCGACAACCACACACCACTGTGCATTCCCTCTTCTGCAAGCTGCAGGTCTCGTAGCAGCAGCCAATCGCGGGGCAGGTCTCAGAGGGTAGAGGGCTGATGGTATTCAGCTGTACCTCATTGTAACTTGTTAGGTGGGTAATTAGGTCAGCTCATTACATCAAACAGCACAACACTCCTACAGCAAACATTCCTCTGAAGCCAAATTAAGGCAATGGCCTTGAAATACAAAGCAAATCAACATTATTTGTAGCACAACTTTTTCATTTAATATTACATTGTGTAAAGTAAGACATCTGACCTATTTCAATTTTATAATAGACATACAGGCTGATAAGAGATAACAGATTTGCTTGTCATTTCTGGCCACATCCTAAGTTGAAACAGTTTAACTTTTCGAACGTCGATTTGTGACTTACGCAACACAGTCTCATGAGCTATACACTAATATCCAAGTCATTATCTTGATTCTCAAGCCAAGTTTCAAAACACCATTAAGAAATGTATAGGACCATATGATTTCCAGTCTACCACAAAAGAGTGAAAGAAAGATGAATCTGTTAATTTATTTAACCAGGCAGGTCAGTTAAGAACAAATTCTTATTTACAATGATGGCCTATCCCGGCCAAACCCAATCAACGCTGGGCCAATTGTGCGCTGCTCTATGGGACTCCCAATCACGGTCGGTTGTGATACAGCCTGGATTCGAACCAGGGTCTGTAGTGATACCTCTAGCACCTGAGATGCAGTGCCTTAGACCGCTGCACCACTCAGGAGATGGCGTGTGGGGGTAGGCTATTATGTATGGCCTATGGTGAGAGGCAGCAATAGAGAAATACGAAGAGGGAGGAGATTTGCCATAGTATGAAAGTGGAGAAAGAGAAAGAATGAATAAAAGAGGAGGAAAAAGAAAAGGAG
This sequence comes from Oncorhynchus nerka, assembly GCF_034236695.1. NCBI lineage: Eukaryota > Metazoa > Chordata > Actinopteri > Salmoniformes > Salmonidae > Oncorhynchus > Oncorhynchus nerka. Next base: position 47,449,563 of record NC_088407.1, read on the forward strand.
GCCTGTGATTTCCATTGGCAGTGTGCAGCCAGTGCACTCCCAGGGGGTACCGGGCCAGCAGCACCAGCCGCCTATATCACAGGAACCTCAATGGCTGCCATAATGAAGCTCTCAACCGGTACCCCCAAGCGTACTGTTCACACACATACACAAGCAAGCACAAAAACACAAATGCATGAAAGCACATGCAAGCATGCACTCACACACAAAAGCCCACACATGCATGCACGGATGCACACACACACATTTGCAAGCATGCACGCACACACACACACACACACACACACACACACACACACACACACACACACACACACACACACACACACATGTACAGCGGCACACACGAGCATGCACACACAGTGAACTTGACACACAGGCCTGCTCCTTCTGTCTCTCCTCGCTCTCCCTCTCACACACGCCAAGTGAACTTAATGCACTGATGACTAAATGCATTACATTACTCTTCTCGACACTCAAACAAGGCAAAGAACAGACGACAAAAAGCACTACAACACTTTGCCGGGGCCACGAGCCTATTCCACCACCAGGTTCCTAGCCAGCCTCTTTGTCCTCCTCCTCCTCCTCCTTTATACCATCCTCTTTTCAATAGGACAAACCTTTCTTTCTTTCTGTCCTCTTTATCCATTTATTTCTGGAGGAACCGCAGGTCATTGCCAGTTCAGAGATGCTATTTTCAGTGTGAGCCATGATTCAGTCAAGCTACTTGATGAGAATAATGAACTATGGTACTTTGGAGTTTATCCCCTGCCAGCACCCATAGCTGGCTACTCAATCTGTTCAACCTCCTCGACAAATTACACTGACGCTATTGTACTGACATTCAGTAAGCGCATTATGATAATACGTTTTCTTCTTTATACTGTAAAATACACAGTATGTGCCACTATCCTATAGGCTGTGTGCTACAATAAACTTTATGCATAAATAATGGAAAGGATGCAATGCCCTCTCGTCAATGTTCCACATAAGGTGTCTTAAATGCTATAGTAGTCAATAGATATATAAACAGAATATAAATAAATAGAACTGCACTCTCATAATAGACTGCAGTAGACTAATGGTATAGAGTGCACTAGACTCCTAGTAGTGTATAGTCAGTGTATGGTCTGATGTGAGTAAGTTGTCTTTAAGGAGGACAATGTCAGGTTTGACGTATTCTATCAGGAGTGTTGGCTCTAAGCTAAGGCACAGCAAACATGAGCTCTTTGGCTCCATGTGGATATTTGATGGGCAAGGTGGGCAGGGGCTAGCTCACACAAAGCCCACATCAAGCCCACACCAGCCCAACATGGGCTAGCCTACACCAAGCCCAGCACGGGCTACCCTTCACCAAGCCCAGCACGGGCTTGCCCACTCCAATCCCAGTACGGGCGAGCCTACTCCAATCTCAGTACGGGCTAGCCCACACCACGCCCAGCACGGGCTTGTCCTTTCCAATCCCAGTACGGGCTAGCCCACACCAAGCCCAGTACGGGATAGCCCACACCAAGCCAAGTACGAGCTAGCCTACACCAAGCCCAGCACGGGCTAGCCCACAAGCCCAAACCAGCCCAACACAGGCTAGCCCACACCAAGCCCAGTACGGGATAGCCCACACCAAGCCAAGTACGAGCTAGCCTACACCAAGCCCAGCACGGGCTAGCCCCCAAGCCCAAACCAGCCCAACACAGGCTAGCCCACTCCAAGCCCAGCTACTACATAAATCAAATCAAATTGTATTGGTCACATACAGATGGTTAGCAGATGTTAGTTAATGCGAGTGTAGTGAAATGCTTGTACTTCTAGTTCCGACCATGCAGTAATATCTAACAAGTAATCTAACAATTTCACAACAACTACCTTATACACACAAGTGTAAAGGAATGAATAAGAATATGTACATATAAATATACATAAATATATGATGTGATGGCCGTGCGGAATGATGTGATGGCCGTGCGTGAGGAACTTAAAACTTTCCAACTTCTCCACCTCTGTCCCGTCGATGTGGATAGGGGGGTGCTCCTTCTGCTGTTTCCTTAAGTCCACGATCATCTCTTTTGTTTTGTTGAGTGTGACGTTATTTTCCTGACACCACACTCCGACAGGGCCTCACCTCCTCCCTGTAGGCTGTCTCGTCGTTGTTGGTGATCAAGCCTACCACTGTAGTGTTGTCTGCAAACTTGATGATTGAGTTGGAGGCGTGCATGGCCACGCAGTCATGGGTGAACAGGGAGTACAGGAGAGGGCTGAGAACGCACCCTTGTGGGGCCCCAGTGTTGAGGATCAGCTGGGTGGAGATGTTGTTTCCTACCCTCACCACCTGGTCAGAAAGTCCAGGACCCAGTTGCACAGGGCGGGTCAAGACTCAGGGTCTCGAGCTTAATGACGAGTTTGGAGGGTACTAAATGGGGTTAAATGTAATCAATGAGGAGCATTCTTACATAGGTATTCCTCTTGTCCTGATGGTTTAGGGCAGTGTGCAGTGTGATTGCGTCGTCTGTGGACCTATTGGGGCAGTAAGCAAATTGGAGTGGTTCTAGGGTGGAGGTGATGTGATCCTTGACCAGTCTCTCAAAGCACTTCATGATGACGGAAGTGAGTGCTACGGGGCGATAATCGTTTAGCTCAGTTACCTTTGGAACAGGAACAACGGTGTCCCTCTTGAAGCATGTGGGAACAGCAGACTGGGATAAGCATTGATTGAATATGTCCGTAAACACACCAGCCAGCTGGTCTGCGCATGCTCTGAGGACGTGGCTAGGGATGCCGTCTGGGATGGCAGCCTTGCGAGGGTTAACGCGTTTAAATGTTTTACTCACGTTGGCCGCGGTGAAGGAGAGACCGCAGATTTTGGTAGCGGGCCGTATCAGTGGCACTGTATTGTCCTCAAAGCGAGCAAAGAAGTTGTTTAATTCGTCAGTGTCCGTGACGAGGCGGGTTTTCTTTTTGGAATCCGTGATTGACTGTAGACCCTGCCACATACGTCTCGTGTCTGAGCCGTTGAATTGCGACTCTACTCTCTATACTGACGCTTAGCTTGTTTGATTGCCTTGCGGATGGAATAGCTACACTGTTTGTATTCGGTCATGTTTCCGGTCACCTTGCCATGATTAAAAGCAGTGGTTCGCACTTTCAGTTTTACGTGAATGCTGCCATCAATCCACAGTTTCTGGTTGGGGAAGGTTTAAATAGTCACAGTGGGTATAACATCACCGATGCACTTGCTAATAAACTCGCTCACAGAATCAGCGTATACATCAATGTTGTTATCTGAGGCTATCCGGAACATATCCCAGTCCACGTGATCGAAGCAATCTTGAAGCGTGGAATCTGATTTGTCAGACCAGCATTGAACAGACCAGACTACTTCATAATGCAACTACTCCAATTCATGTTGTTAATTTAGAAAATAATACAATATCAAACTTGCTGACACCATTCAAACCAATGAGGGTTTAAAACTTTAAAGCAAACTATCTTGGAATCATCTTTTTTCAAATAGAACCTTATAGTTCTACGGTGACAAGTTATTTTGGTACAACCTCTACTGACATTGTCGTTCCAGTTTAATTGTTCTGTTGTGTAAAGGCCCTCACAGAATGTACGATTATAGCTGTCTTATGACACAATTTTGCTATCTCAGACAAAATGTCCACGTCATGGGCAAATTCTTAACGTAAACAAATGTCGAACGTCTTGACTCCTCAGTGTGACAGGGTCTAGGTCTGCCGATTAAGTACCACTACGTGAGGATGTAGGCTCAGACAAAGTTATGGCAGTGTCAGAATTTATTTCCCTTTATCGTGTAGTGTGGTTGGTGTTACGAGACGATCCCGGTGACTGACCATTAGGAATACGACCGGCACTGAGTATGAATAGTCAGATGAATATAATTTTAAACGTTTACATACTTTGTAAGAAGAACAATTTCCCTAATAATCTTATTCCCATGACACATCTGAAATCAGGCTATGTGATGGGATTTTGATAAATTCACAAAATTGCCAATCAAAACTAACTTTTTATCACAGCGTCATTTTTGGGAAGCATATTTGATTAAAATACATGTTTACAATATAGCCAATTTTGAATTTGCAGCTGGCCCATCTACCAGAAACCACTCAGTTCTGCCTCCAGGGCATGACTCATGACAATAAATGTCAACCTCCAATTCAAGATGGTATCTGTGGGTTGGACACACCTTCAACCACACCCATGCCTAGGTGTAGGCAATTATCATCACAACACAGTGTGTTTGCATAGAACATACCTTAAGACCACTGGTGATTTTAGCATGTCAATCTTGGTGGGGCAAACAAACCAAAAAATTATTGGGATGCATGCAAGCAAAGCCATCACACACCACAACACTAAACAATACATGTATTGCACTATAACGGTAACAAAAAGTGCCCACAAACTGTTAGGCCCTACATAAAGCTGTCCCAACAGCAGAGCTTTCTTTTTAGCACCTTGGAGTTACTCCTTACCACTGCCACACCTGGCTATCAGCAGAGCCTTGTCTGGCAGCGAAACAGTTAATTTAGCCTCATTTACTGCCTTTAAAAAAACATAGCTGATATGGTTGACTTGCTTAAAACTTCTAATGGATCAGTGGGACGCTAGAGTCCCACCTCTGAGCGTCAAATTCAAATTAAATTACAATAAATATTTAACTTTCATGAAATCACAAATGCAATACATCAAAATAAAGCTTAACCTGTTGTTAATCAAGCTGCCGTGTCAGATTTCAAAAAGGCTTTATGGCGAAAGCAAACCATGCGATTATCTGATGACAGCACTCAGCACACAAAACATTACAAACAGTTAGCAGCAAAGTAAATTAATCACGAAAGTCAGAAATAGCAATAAAATGTATCACTTACCTTTGATGATCTTCATATGGTTGCACTCACAAGACTCCCAGTTACACAATAAATGTTAGTTTTGTTCAATACAGTTCCTCTTTATATCCAAACCTCAATTTTGTTGGCGCATTTTGTTCAGTAATCCAATGGCTCAAATGCGGTCACAAGACGCAGACAAAAATTCCAAATAGTATCCGTAAAGTTCGTAGAAACATGTCAAACGATGTTTAGAATCAATCCTCAAAATAAATCGATAATATTTCAACCGGACAATAGCGTCATCAATATGAAAGAAAAACAAGAAAGGCACGCTCTCGGGATTGTGCACCAAACAGGTTGGGGACTTTCCACTGGCCTCTCATTGAAACTGCTCATTCTCCCTCGTTTTTCAGACTAAAGGCCTGAAACAATGTCTAAAGACTGTTCACAGCTAGTGGAAGCCATAGGGAACGGAATCTGGGTCCTATCCCTTTAAATAGTGGATAGGCTTTCAATGGAAAAACACCCATTTCAAAATAATAGCACTTCTTGGATGGATTTTCCTCAGGTTTTCACCTGCCATTTCAGTTGAGTATTTTAACAGTTTTGGAAACTTTAGAGGGTTTTCTATCCAAATCGATCAATTATATGCATATCCTAGCTTCTCGGCCTGAGTAGCATGTACTTTACTTTGGGCACGCTTTTCATCCAAAATTCCAAATGCTGCCCCTATCCCCAAAAAGTTTTAAACAAATGTGCTTTCTACTGACAATAGAGATGTACAAACTATGGTATAAGGGGACGACGAGAGGATAACAGGCCATCCGTAATTTCGATTAAGACATTAATGAGCGAGCTAGGATGGACGTGGTCAGTTTAGCTATTTGTTCAGCACTTTTGAAGTGTACAGCGACATAATTCAGAACATGGGCCATTCTTACAGTATTCTCCCTGTACACCAAGCCAGAACCATGCATATAAGCAGACAATGAAATCTCTTACAATATTCAATGATTACATTTCTCTAAAAAAGACTATAGGCTTCATGTGCACCACCAAGTCAACAGTAGGCTAAGTTATGAGGGGGAAAGGGACCAAATTATTAGGAGGGTGAGGCACATGGGCTACTAACAGCTTACTACACAACATACACTTAGTATTACTTTCTTAGCAACAGTATACATATCTCCATGGCATAATACATCATTTATGCAGCAGCATACAAGATATTTTTGGACTCAACTTGTTGTGCTGTGCTCACTTGAACAGGAAGGTGGCGTGGCGGTCCTTATGGGAACATTGTCATCAAACTTTGGCATCAGTCTGGCATTCTCTGGATTTATTTCAAGACAACAGGTCGAATCAAGACGTCTTCAGGTCAGAGCTCTAGGAAGAGGCCCGAGTTCCCGACTTGGAATTCTGAGTTGGATGTATGTTCAAAACGTGTTTTCCCAGTCGGAGCTCATTTTTTCCAGAGTTCCCAGTTGTCTTGAACTCACTGGAGTCTGAAATTTCCCAGTTCCGGGTTTCCAGTTGTTTTGAACACGGCAGAAGTCATGCTGGATTGACAGCATAGCCAATGTATTCAACCTTTTCTGGATGATGGTGTTGAATGTTTATCCTTTTAAGCTTGGAAACGAGACCCTACAAGACTTGGACCACACACCCACTCCACTGAATAGCAGGCTAGTGATTGCTTTGCGACTCTTGGAGTTAGCCACTGATTCCTTCCAAACCACTCATTGTTAAATTTGCAATTTCCAACTTGTTGTGTAATGTTTATGTCCAATGGCCGATGAGCACCGATATGTTTTGTCTATAATTTCTCTTCAGATGACAAGGACTGAAAACGATTTGCCAGTAGATTGACAACATGATTCATGATGATAACTGCTTGTCTAGCTAGCTAGCGAAGATTTTGAAAGTATGATGTTGACATGATCAGTCCAATCAAACCTGCGGTAGATATAACATAATTTGACATAATTTTATCTGTGGCCAATGACCCTGAGCCTTCTTGGATGGGCACTTCTAATGTAACTCTGTGGCAGCACAAAGGGGGCTTGAATTTTTGAGCTCTCCCCGTAGATTTTGCGGTGACGTGGTGTCCCCATGAGTGACAGAACACTGAGCCAATCACGGCACAACTAGAGAACATTACTAAACCCTATGCTCGATATTTTCCGCTGGCTGCCCCATCACCACTGAGCTAGGCTGAAACATTGTTTGCAAACTGATATGTGACACGTATTAATGCCAAAATAACATCCAAAACGGGTGGGGCTCTGCCCTGAATGGCAGGTCATCACTGCTTAACACACTATTTAATTGTTTTCATGGTAACGGATGTTACAAGTATACGCATCTCTAGTGGAGCCGTAGCAGTAGTGCATAGGGTTTACTCTGAGTGACAACTCTCTCCCTACAGTCGGAAACAGGCCTCTCTTCCCCTCTTCCTCTCTCTACTAGTCCCGGGATTACAGCAGTGGCTTTTCCCCCTTTGTTCTTGCAAACGGTGGGAGCTAGCGCTGTCCACAGACTCTGAGTTGTGGTAATTAAAGCTGGACAGAGCCCTATCAAGAAAAGCTGCTTATCTTTAATACAGCCAACCATGGAGGCACACACACATGCCCCCTAGCCTAATCCTGGAGAATAAATCGCAAACAGAAAGAGGGGAAGAGAGGGAGGGAGAGAGGAAGAGGGAATCAGAGAGAAAGAGAGAGAGAGATCACTGGGGCATGCAAGAGAGTCAGAGAGCACTTTACAATGGATGCGTGTGTGTGCGTGTGTGTGTGTGTGTGTGTGCAGGCGCCTGCGGGAGTGAGTGCATGCGTGTGTGTGTGTGTGTTTGGGGGAGATTTCACTCACACACTCCATTGTGTGTTCTCTGTTCCATGGATCAGGATCAGAGAGACGGGAAGTGTCTTATAACTGTACCGGCATCTCTCTCAGTGTTCAACTAGGGCAAAGTAACCTTGGAAACGCCTTAAAGCTTAAGCTACAGATGGATATTTGGGAAAAATACAATACCCACAATCCTCCACATAATACTGCCATTAGAGAACCCTGTTCATGACTGTATATAACAGCCCTAGATAAACAGACTGGTTATAAAATGCCTAATGCATGCTTACTACATATTTATTACATTGTATCAGGTGGATGACTGTTACAATATTGTATACAAGCTGGTGTTACGCTTGAAATATAGATCTGACAATGATGATATGTGCAAGACTGATCAACTGAATAGCTGTTCTTAAAAACAATTGGCATGTTTGGTTTCCTTATATTTCCCCTGTTGACGGAACGGCAATAAAAGGTCATTAACAACTTCAGTATGTACACAGGAGTATACTGCCTAGTGTGGTAGCACGCTGTAGCAAATCACAGTCACTCGAACCACTCTCACACAAACCGTTAGCCGTGTTGTTGCTGGATTTTTTTTTTTCTTCAATAGTTGGATTGCGAGGATTGAGTGGTTGGGCTGCAACATCCCACTGGGCACAGACACCAATGCAATGTTTAATTTCATTGAAATTATGTGGAAACCATGTTGATTCAACCAGTGTGTGCCCAGTGACGCAATGCATACTGCAATTTCACAGCTGTAATGTGGCATCAAATTAGCCTTTCAAATCAACGTCTAATCTAACCTCAGCCCCTCCAGAGATCAATGCTCGTTCGGCTGCTCCATTTATTCGGATTCTACTGAGATTAACTGAGATGTCCTAACGAGCGGAAGCTGAGGTGAAAAGAGATGAGGGCTTGATGAGACCAAAATGGAGACGCGACACTTCTCGACGGCCAAAGATAAAAACGACTGTGTAAATGGTCGTGTGAAATAGGGAGCGATGCTAATCCATTATGTTTTAGTCAGTAAGAGGTAGCCTTAGAGAGAGGACGCTAGGCTCGTTAATCCCCGGCCATTACACATCAGATGCATGGTGAGGCTGACTGACCTTTCTAACCTTTGACCTGGCTTAGCATGTTGTTCTTGGTCGCACGGATTGGCTGTTTCACTTCCTGCTTCGACGGTGAATGTAAGCCATTGTGTGGATTTCAAAGGGTTCTTTAAGGCTGTTGACCTGCGCCTTCTTGTCCTCTGACCAGACAGCAGACAAGCAGGCATGTTAACAACAACATGAACTTACTCCTATTACCCACATACAGAAAAAGACACAGTCTCAATATTTTTCACGGGCTAATTGAGAAAGTATATTGAGTGATTGAGAACTCAAGGAGCTTGGGTACAGCTATAATGTATGTCTTTGTGAGACTGGACAACCTTGAGAGTCTCTCCTTCCATGACTATAAGCTATTCTGAGTTTCTCAAACTACTGTACTTTACCTTAAACAACCTGACCGCTACAAACATGGCTACACTCTAAAGCATCTAGCGGGCAGAAAGACTTGGGAGAGATATGAGGACAAATGCGGCCACCTTCCTCCCGCCAGCCACCACATCACGCGTCGTTGTGTCACAATCGTTGCCAAAGCATTAGCATAAAGCTGAAGGGATTAAAATGATAGGCCCCTCGAAGCCTCCTACCTAAATTGGCCAAAATTACAGCATGGGTGCCTGTCGCTGAGCCTGATGTCTCTGTAATTACAGTGCTGCCAGTCTCCCATTTCGTTCTCCCAGCCAGGAAGAAAAAAACGAATGAATTTGCCTTGATTGCCAGTATTTAGCGACTTCGCCTTGATCAGCCTAGCACGTGACAGGTATTTCTCATCATTTTCTCTCTCCACAGCCCTCTCTATTTCTCTCCCATCACTGATTGCTCGCGTGGTGCCTGGAAAGCGCCTTCGCATTCTATTTATAATAGAAGCGGCGCTCCAGTCATCGGGTTGATGGCAAGTGCTGACAGTTCCGGGGTTGCTAAGAGAGAACTTCAGAGGGCGGTGCTCACTGTGAACGCCGGATCATCGCACGTTCAATTAAACCGTCTTTGATGTGGTTCTGATTTTGCAACAATAGGGCCGGGTGGCAAACTAGCGAACGAGGAGAAAATTAGCGAAACAAACAATGGAGACAAAAAAACAATCATGAATTTAATTAAACCGGCTGCTTTTCATGTTTTTGCGGTCGATGTAGTGGTTTTCGAGCAAAGCGGTGACAAAACCAGCAAATCTGCAGGTTCTTTCAAGTACCACTGAATATTTCTCAAGATTACCGTTCACATAAGAAACATTACCTCAGTTTAGCCTTGAGCACTTCTCAAATTTCTGCATAATTATTTACGCAAGATGATAATGGAATGCCAATTCTGTATTTTCTTTGTCAGTTTATAGCCAAGGCTCCCGTACAGTATTTACGCTGAAGGTTGTTCTCCGGGACTTAAATGAAGTCAGAGTAAGTAGAGCAAAAATAAAGGGAAAGGTGATACCTAGTCAGTTGTACAACTGAATGCCTTCAACTGAAATTCCGCAGTTAACCCAACCCCTCTGAAATAGCTTTCTCCCACCAGTTGGGATACGAATAACTGCACACTAAACACATCTAACTCCATTGACTGTCCAAGGGTTCCATTGCAGATAAGCAGTATTTTATAAATAGGGCTATTTTCTGCTTCTGGGAAATGGCTTCTTCAGAAGATGACTTCACAATAATGGAGGAGATTTTTGTGCTCTTGGGAGAATGTTTAAATGATAAAAGCACATGGGCGTTATGAATAGTGTATTATGGGGGCTTTGAATGGTGCTTTTCTTCGCCTGCCACATTCCTCTTTCTAAACACTCTCCCCAACTGTCCACCTTTTCCCACAGGAAATCCAAAGAGACACAGACAGACATAATTAGAGAGAGGGGGGAGAGAGAGAGAGAGAGAGAGAGAGAGAGAGAGAGAGAGAGAGAGAGAGAGAGAGAGAGAGTAAGAGAGAGAGAGAGAGAGGGGGGGAGTAAGAGAGAGAGAGAGAGAGAGAGAGAGAGAGAGAGGGGGAGAGAGAGAGAGAGAGAGAGAGAGAGATGACCTCAACCCAACTTGGGCCTGTAAACAAGTGGTCACAAAGAACAGGAAACGGACATAATATGTCTAGGTATTCACAGAGCCATTTACATGTGGAGTGATGAATAGACTGCAATGGGTAAAGACATACAGTATACAGAGTCTTAGAGGAACTGAATAGCCAGGAAAGCATTGCTTTCGTCCACCCGCCATGACCATTATTAAGGAATTTCACAAAGAGGTATATGATATTTGACATTGGCTTAAGTAGTCTAAGATGTTAAAAAGATGACAATCGAATAAATAAAAAAAATGAACATTTTATATGTAGTAGTATGTAGATTCGCTGTCAAAAGACAACAGCAGGTGCCCAGACAAGAAAAGCATCACCAACAACAACAGTTTCTATTTCGCTATTGCTGATCTGAATTTCAACATCCATACTGATATCGAGGCCTGACCTGGCTCCCAGCGATATGTGCGTGTGTACGTGTGAGTGTCCGAAGCTTGGCCAAAGCTCTAACAGGTGGACAGTATGTGTGTGAGAGTGTGAACCGGCCCCCTTCTCGAAAGTTTCGTCAATCACCCTGCGGCAGCTACGAATTCGGGTGCCGAGTAGCAGCTCCTCACTAGGCCCCAATTCACGCATCATCACCTTGCGGGCTGACAGCGTCTGTCGGTGGTGGCGCCCCCGTTGTCAAACCCTGTAACCATGTGGCTGACACCCTCCCCATATCTCCACTCAAAGTGCCAAAACCACCGCCGGAGAATGTTTGATTTTATTTATTCATGTATCCTTTTTTTCATAAGTACCAAATATATATAGAAAATAACGCCTGTGTATGGGAGCTGTCAAAGCGGCTGTCATGTTACACCACCTAGCTTGGCATACACAGTGTGTTATGAATTCATGAGCTTAAAGTGAAATGTTCCTGTATGGCATCGCAATGAAAGAGATACCGGCTTACATTTTTGGGGAGCTCATTATTAGAAGCGACTTATACAGTATGTACAGTGTATTGTATGTTGGTGTTGTCGTTGGTCTACTTTTTCCTTACCACATCTTGGATTCATTTTGCAACGTTAGTCAGGGCAGGGGAGCTAAAATCAGTGTTCGTATAATATATAACGTCAGAGCATACAATATTCTTTACAGGAACAAAACGCTGTGCACCAGTAAAAGTGTTACGTTCGTTCATTCATTTCAATGATTCTATGATTGAAAATTGTTGAGCAATCAGTCTTCGGGTTTTGACTGATTTAACATTGGAGGCCTTCCCTCCTTGTCTTTAATCAACTGCTCATCATTTCTTCTCAGGGTTATGAATGATTTACTGTCAGTCAGGTTGTGCGCGTGGCGTGCCTGTAAAACACTTGTTTTCCACTTTGAAACTGGGAAGAGGGGATGTCTGGGGTTTTGGCCACATATTTTGGTGTGTGTTCCTCTGAAATATCCAGGAGGATACAAGACAGCCATGTTGCTTATGTGTCACCATAGTGTCCCTTATTATTATTATTATTATTATTATTATTCAATATCCATATTAGGACCACTTAGGCCCTAATGTGATGAGTAATAGTTACAAACCTAATTTCTTATGTAGTCTACTCCTCATATACGCAATAGCAATATTCAACATATATACAGTGGGGAGAACAAGTATTTGATACACTGCCGAATTTGCAGGTTTTCCTACTTACAAAGCATGTAAGGTCTGTAATTTTTTATCATAGGTACACTTCAACTGTGAGAGACGGAATCTAAAACAAAAATCCAGAAAATCACATTGTATGATTTTTAAGTAATTTGTTTGCATTTTATTGCATGACATAAGTATTTGATACATCAGAAAAGCAGAACTTAATATTTGGTACAGAAACCTTTGTTTGCAATTACAGAGATCATATGTTTCCTGTAGTTCTTGACCAGGTTTGCACACACTGCAGCAGGGATTTTGGCCCACTCCTCCATACAGACCTTCTCCAGATCCTTCAGGTTTCGGGGCTGTCGCTGGGCAATACAGACTTTCAGCTCCCTCCAAAGATGTTCTATTAGGTTCAGGTCTGGAGACAGGCTAGGCCACTCCAGGACCTTGAGATGCTTCTTATGGAGCCACTCCATAGTTGCCCTGGCTGTGTGTTTCGGGTTGTTGTCATGCTGGAAGACCCAGCCACGACCCATCTTCAATGCCCTTACTGAGGGAAGGAGGTTGTTGGCCAAGATCTCGCGATACATGGCCCCATCCATCCTCCCCTCAATGCGGTGCAGTCATCCTGTACCCTTTGCAGAAAAGCATCCCCAAAGAATGATGTTTCCACCTCCATGCTTCGCGGTTGGGATGGTGTTCTTGGGGTTGTACTCATCCTTCTTCTTCCTCCAAACACGGCGAGTGGAGTTTAGACCAAAAAGCTCTATTTTTGTCTAATCAGACCACATGACCTCCTCCCATTCCTCCTCTGGATCATCCAGATGGTCATTGGCAAACTTCAGACGGGACTGGACATGCGCTGGCTTGAGCAGGGGGACCTTGCGTGCACTGCAGGATTTTAATCCATGACAGCGTAGTGTGTTACTAATGGTTTTCTTTGAGACTGTGGTCTCAGCTCTCTTCAGGTCATTGACCAGGTCCTGCCGTGTAGTTCTGGGCTGATCCCTCACCTTCCTCATGATCATTGATGCCCCACGAGGTGAGATCTTGCATGGAGCCCCAGACCGAGGGTGATTGACCATCATCTTGAACTTCTTCCATTTTCTAATAATTGCGCCAACAGTTGTTGCCTTCTCACCAAGCTGCTTGCCTATTGTCCTGTAGCCCATCCCAGCCTTGTGCAGGTCTACAATTTTATCCCTGATGTCCTTACACAGCTCCCTGGTCTTGGCCATTGTGGAGAGGTTGGAGTCTGTTTGATTGAGTGTGTGGACAGGTGTCTTTTATACAGGTAACGAGTTCAAACAGGTGCAGTTAATACAGGTAATGAGTGGAGAACAGGGGGGATTCTTAAAGAAAAACTAACAGGTCTGTGAGAGACGGAATTCTTACTGGTTGGTAGGTGATCAAATACTTACCGTATGTCATGCAATAAAATGCTAATTAATAACTTAAAAATCATACAATGTGATTTTCTGGAGTTTTGTTTTAGATTCCGTCTCTCACAGTTGACGTGTACCTATGATAAAAATGACAGACCTCTACATGCTTTGTAAGTAGGAAAACCTGCAAAATCGGCAGTGTATCAAATACTTGTTCTCCCCACTATACTGTCGTGACTATGTGCATTAAACTAGAGTATGCAACTGCTCGGCCTCCGACCGCAAGGCACTACAGAGGGTAGTGCGTGCGTCCCAGTACGTCACTGGGGCCAAGCTTCCTGCCATCCTGGACCTCTATACCCCCCACACACTTTTACGCTGCTGCTACTCTCTATTATTTATGCATAGTCACTTTAATTCTACCTACATGTACATATTACCTCAACTAACCGGTGCCCCCACACATTGACAATGTACGCTACCCCCTGTATAGAGCCTCGCTTGTTATTTTACTGATGCTGTTTATTTATTTGTTACTTTTATTTTCTATTTTCTACTTAACACTTATTTACATTTTTTTCTTAACTTCTTAAAAGCATGATTGGTTAAGAGTTGTACGTAAGCATTTCACTGTAACTTGGAACTGGTGACCTGCATTGGACTGAGTTATAACACTTATTCAATGGGCACTTTTAAGGAATCGGTTTTACCACAAGGGCAAAACAACCACCCATATTCTTCTGTTGCTCTCCCCTCCCTCCATCCGAAGTTCAACATTTGCACAACTAATGAGCAAAAATATTTGTTCTTTTTTCCCCCTTCTTTCTTGCAAACTATGGCGGCATACCAAATTAGACGGTTTATTTATAGGCATCAATATTTAATTAGGTTTATTCTAATCTCCCGTTAGTCAGTTCAGAAGTCTCATCGTGGCTGTCTTAAATATTACAATTAATTTAAGACAAGATAAAGAGGCTTGGCTTAATTGTTCAGGGGGAACAGGTAGTTCCAAAAAAAATACTAAGCCACCACCTCAACCCTCATACACTTGCCCCAAACTGACTATTGACTATGTGGGACCAGACTGTTTACACATTTTCTCCCCCTAAAATAGATCCTAAAACACTGTGACAGCACAGCACATCCCAGCCCCCAAAACTCATATAACTGCTCCAGCACATCTCAACCAAAAAAACACCTCCACTTCCAGGTCATACTGCTGAGCTGATTTAAATAACTCATCTCTCAATTCATTATTTGTTTTCCTTCCCCGTTTCGTTGAGCCTTAAGGCATCAGTAAGAGATTGAATAAAAATATTTTGATCTAAATTAAAAGGTGAAGGGTAATCTCTGATGTAAGGGATTGAACAGTTAGCACGGAAAATTCACACCGTGTTCACCAGACAAACATGCACTATCGGTTCTGTTGCTTAAGGGTCATATTTCATGTATTTGTTTTAAACATGTTGATAGTGTGCTGGCGATGCTGATGCTTTCTAGATTAGATAGCTAGAGAATGAGTTTTGTGTTACCAGAAGGTGTGTGCTTGTTCCTTGGACAAAACACCTGATGAATAATAATACTGTATGGTGAGTGAGTGAGTGAGTGAGTGAGTGTGTGTGTGTACACGTATGCACAATATGTGTGTAAGAGCACACATGTACAGTGTGTGTGTGTGTGTGTGTGTGTGTGTGTGTGTGTGTGTGTGTGTGTACACAGAATTTCAGCTACCTCAGAATAATTGGCTGTGGATTCCCTAGGTGACTTGGCTGTGTGTGTTTGTCCAGCGACCACAAGCCTCTCAGCCCTGCTCCATGCATATATATTTCCCCATAGCCTGGTGTCTAAGCACCACTGCACACGTCTTAGCTATGGCCAAACAATGGCTTTTGTTTACTTCAATCTGCACTTTCTTCACTACTTATTCTCAGTTCATTCAGCATTATCAAGGAAAATGTCTAAGCCAAATATTGCATCGTTGTACATTCATTTCGAATGGAAGTTGGTAAGAAGTAAGTGCATGATGATTGTAGCTTTTAGTGAAGAGAGTGAACAAGCCCTTTCTTGTTTAACATTTTTGTTTGCTATTGGTTTTGTTTCATAATGGTAGCTTATTGTAAAGCATCTTTGGGTTTTTCGAAATGCTCTATATAAAAGGCCTGAAGTGGGTATCATAAATATTCAATTCTCTTGGATTTTTCTCCACATTTTGTTGTGTTACAGCCTGAAATGAAAATGGATTAAATAGTGATTTTTTTGTTACTGGCCTACACACAATACCCCATAATGTCAAAGTGGAATTATATTTTTTGAAATGTTATTAACTTAATTAAAAATGAAAAGCTGAAATGTCTTGAGTCAATACGTATTCAACTCCTTTGTTATGGGAAGCTTAAATAAGTCCAGAGCAGAAATGTGCTTAACAAGTCACATAATAAGCATGGACTCACTCTGTCTGCAATAATAGTGTTTAACATGATTTTTGAATGACTACCTCATCTCTGTACATACAATTAATTATATGTAAGGTGCCTCAGTTGAGCATTGAATTTCAAACACAGATTGAACCACAAAGGGAGGTTTTCCAATGCCTCGCAAAGGGCACATATTGGTAGATGTGTCAAAAAGAAAAAAGTAATGTAATGTCACATTGAATATCCCTTTAAGCATGGTGAAGTTAATTACGATTTTGATGGTTTATCAATACACCCAATCACTACAAAGATACAGGCGTACTTCC
Source organism: Oncorhynchus nerka (assembly GCF_034236695.1). Taxonomy (NCBI): domain Eukaryota; kingdom Metazoa; phylum Chordata; class Actinopteri; order Salmoniformes; family Salmonidae; genus Oncorhynchus; species Oncorhynchus nerka. Next base: position 47,466,134 of record NC_088407.1, read on the forward strand.
TAACTCAGTTGCCGGAGAGGAAAGAAACCGTTCAGGGATTTCACTCGGAAGCCAATGGTGACTTTAAAACAGTTGAGTTTAATGGCTGTGATAGGAGAAAACTGAGGATGGATCAACAACATTGTAGATACTTCATAAATACTAACCTAATTGACAGAGTGAAAAGAAGGAAGCCTGTACATTCTTAGAAAAAAAGGTGCCATCTAGAACATAAAAAGGTTTTTTTGGCTGTCCCCATAGGAGAACCCTATTTGGTTCCTTTTGGGTTACATGTACAGTGCCTTCAGAAAATATTCAGAACCCTTGACTTTTTACACATTTTGCTATGTAACATAGTTAACATTTTGCTCTGACATGCACTGTCAACTGTGGGACCTTATATATGTCACGGTTCATGAATCCACTGCTTCCTTTTCTCTCTCTCTCTCTCTCTCTCCCGTGTTTGTGTGGGCGTGGTTCCCAATCTCGGCCTGATTGTCTGCGCCAGCTGGAATCACTTATCTTCCCTTTATATGTTCTGTAACCAGTGTTTCTTGTTGTCAGATCGTTGTTACTTCCCTGAGGTTGTGTCGTGTGTCCGTACTCATCTCTCGCCGCCCTTGTGTGGATTATCTGCTGTGCTCCTTCCTACCCATCCGGACACTCTCACCTGGGTTTCTCAGCACGCTCACATAGGAGGATGCGCCCTATCCCTGGGTCGGATTCCGTCTGAGTACAGTCTGTCTGTCCTGTTGCTGCTGTAACCTGTATTCATTAAACCATCGTTGCTTGCATCTTGCATCCGCCTCTGTATTGTTACAGAACGATCTGACCAGACCATGGATGCAGCGAGTTCAACGAGTCTGACCGAATTCATTTCCCGTAGTATCACGAGAATGGATCAACAAGAGGAGAACATCTCCAGCACCGGTCGGGAAGTACAAGCCATTGCGACGCAGGTATCCCAGCTGACCCAACAATTACAACATCTGAGGGGTCTCGCTGCGCCACCTACACCGACAGTTCAACCCGCCCCGCCAGAGCCGGATTCCCAGCTAGAGCCACGGCTACCGACACCAGAGGGTTATTCAGGTGATCCTGACTATTGCAGAGCTTTTCTTACGAGATGTTCCATGCATTTCTCGTTGCAGCCACGGACCTTCAACCGTGAACAGTCTAAGGTAGCATTCGTACTCACACTGCTATCAGGCAAAGCGGCTCTTTGGGGAACGGCGGTGTGGGCGAACCAGGACCCATGCTGCACCACTTTCCAGACACTCTCCGAGGAGATGAGAAGGGTCTTCGATCGGGCCGTGGCGGGTAGGGAGGCGGCCAGACTACTCGCTGACCTTCGTCAAGGAGACCGTTCAGTATCGGAATACTCCATCCAATTCCGCACTCTGGCCGCAGAGTGTCAGTGGAACGAGGAGGCGCAGTGGGACATGTTCCTGCATGGGCTGGAGGACCGGATCCAGAAGGAGATTTATGTTCTGGACCTTCCCAGGAGTTTAAATGGACTAGTGGAACTAGCCTTGAGGGTCGACGCTCGTCTGAGTCGTGTTGGCCGCCGAGCATGCCCTAACAGACCGTATAACGACACGGAGGGCTGGCATGCCAGCGGCGGGAACACGGCCAGTTCAGCCTCCGCTCACGAACCCATGCAGCTGGGAGAGCTCGCCTCTCCCGGGAAGAGAGGGAGAGGCGGAGATCCCAAGGACTCTGTCTCTACTGTGGTAGAGCGGGCCACTTTATCCACTCCTGCCCGGTAAAAGATTAGGCCCGGTAGTAAGAATGAGGCTACTATCGGGTGGTGTCACCACAGAGAAGACCTCATCATCTACTCTCCTCCCGGTAAGACTAAGATGGGCCAACCACACGCACGACACCCAAGCCTTACTGGACTCAGGAGCAGAGGGTAATTTCATGGACTTCAAGCTCGCTCACAAACTCCAGATTCCTATCACCTCACTCACGCACAAGATATCCATCAACGCTCTCAATGGTCAAGAACTACCCAACATTTCTCACACCACTGAACCTATCACACTCATCACTTCTGGCAATCACACTGAGACACTATCATTTCTACTCATGGACTCACCCCTTGCACCATTAGTTCTCGGCCACCCTTGGCTCACCCAACACAACCCCAGAGTTGACTGGGGTCATAATTCTATATCCATGTGGAGTAACAAATGTCTTGAGTCCTGTTTAGTGTCTGCTTGTTCGTCTGTGTCTGATTCTGTGTTTCTAGAGGAGGCGGTGGATTTGTCTAACGTGCCCGTTGAATACCTCGACCTGAAGGAGGTGTTCAGTAAGTCCCGTGCTGCTTCTCTTCCTCCGCATCGTCCCTATGACTGTGCAATAGAATTATTGCCAGGTGAGTCTCCGCCTAAAGGCAAGTTATATTCACTCTCTGTTCCTGAGAGGGAGGCTATGGAGAGATACATCTCTGGTTCTCTGGCATCTGGATTCATTCGTCCTTCCTCTTCTCCAGCGGGGCGGGGTTCTTCTTTGTGGAGAAGAAGGACGGATCTCTGCGTCCTTGCATTGATTACCGTGGGTTGAATAACATCACAGTGAAGAATACCTATCCCTTACCGTTGATGTCCTCAGCCTTTGAAAGGTTACAGGGAGCATCCGTGTTCACTAAGTTGGATTTACGTAATGCATATCATTTGGTTCGCATAAGGGGGGGGGACGAATGGAAGACCGCGTTTAACACCCCCAGAGGGCACTTCGAATATTTGGTCATGCCTTTTGGGCTATCCAACTCCCCAGCGGTTTTCCAGGCACTCGTAAATGACGTGCTGAGAGATATGATTGATCAGTTCATATATGTTTACCTGGATGACATACTGATTTTTTCTTCTTCTCTCCAGGAACACGTTCAGCACGTCAGACGAGTGCTTCAGAGGTTGTTGGAGAATGGACTTTTTGTCAAGGCGGAGAAATGCATTTTTCATGCACAATCCGTTCCATTCCTAGGTTACATCGTCTCGACTGAAGGTATTCGCATGGATCCTGACAAGGTTAAGGCTGTGGTGGATTGGCCAAGCCCAGATTCCCGTAAGGCCCTACAGAGGTTTCTGGGATTCGCCAATTTCTACCGGCGTTTCGTTCGCAACTTTAGCCAGATAGTCGCTCCTCTTACCGCCTTAACCTCCCCCAGAGTGACGTTCAGGTGGTCCGATACAGCCGAGGCTGCATTCGTCAAACTCAAGAGCCGCTTTGTTTCGGCTCCTATCCTCATAGCTCCCGATCCCTTGCGTCAGTTCGTGGTGGAGGTGGACGCTTCAGAGGTGGGGGTAGGTGCGGTACTTTCCCAACGTTCCTCTTCTGACGACAAGATGCACCCTTGCGCGTTCCTTTCCCATCGGTTATCACCTGCGGAACGCAACTACGACATTGGCAACAGAGAGTTGTTGGCAGTGAAGTTAGCACTGGAGGAGTGGCGCCATTGGTTAGAGGGTTCGGGGGTACCTTTTATAGTTTGGACCGATCACAAAAATTTGGAATATATCAGAACCGCCAAGCGACTCAACTCCAGGCAGGCGCGGTGGGCACTCTTTTTCGGACGTTTTGACTTCTCTCTCTCGTACGCCCGGGTTCCAAGAATGTCAAACCCGATTCCCTTTCTCGCATTTTTGACCATTCCGAACGCCCATCCACTCCCGAGTGCATCCTACCCGGGACCCTAGTGGTCTCCACACTCACATGGGAGGTTGAATCGAGGGTCAAAACGGCCTTAGAAGGGGTAACGCCTCCGCCCGGTTGCCCGCCTAATCGGTTGTTTGTGCCGGAGGGGTGTCGGTCCGATGTTATTCGGTGGGGGCATTGCTCCAACGTAGCGTGTCATCCAGGAGTCAGTCGCACTAGCTTTTTGGTTAAGCAACGCTTTTGGTGGCCACTGATGGCTCGTGACATTCACAGTTTTGTCTTGGCTTGCTCGGTTTGTGCCACTGGGAAGACTTCTAATCGACCCCAGATGGGTTACTCCAACCGCTGTCGGTCCCTTCGAGACCCTGGTCCCACATCGCGCTAGATTTTGTTACCGCACTCCCGCCCTCCCAGGGCAAGACGGTTGTTTTGACCGTGGTGGACCGGTTCTCGAAGACGGCTCATTTTATTCCCTTGCCTAAATTACCATCTGCCAAGGAGACAGCGGTAACTGTCGTGGATCACGTCTTTCGCTTACATGGTCTGCCGATGGACGTAGTTTCTGACAGGGGGCCCCAATTTGTGTCCAAGTTTTGGCAAGAGTTTTGTAGGTTACTGGGAGCGAGTGTCAGCCTGTCTTCAGGGTTTCATCCCCAGAGCAACGGTCAAGCGGAGAGGGCCAACCAAGATTTGGAGAGAGTGTTGCGATGTTTGGTTTCTAAGAATCCCTCTTCCTGGAGTCAACAACTCTCTATGGTTGAGTACGCTCACAATTCGTTGCCAGTGGCAGCCACGGGTCTCTCTCCGTTTGAGTGTAGTTTAGGTTACCAGCCACCTATCTTTCCCAGTACGGAGTCCGAGGTGTCTGTTCCCTCCGCTCACGCTTTCATCCAGAGGTGCCGTCACGCATGGAGCAGAGCCCATGAGACTCTTCTCCCGGGTGGGGCGCGCACCAAGACTAAGGCCGATCGCCACCGGTCGAAGCCTCCGGTATACGTCGTTGGCCAAAGAGTGTGGCTTTCTACTAAGAACATTCCACTCCGATCCGTTTCGAACAAGCTTGCCCCCAAATTTATCGGCCCGTTCAAAGTCACCAGGATCATTAGTCCGGTGGCGGTCCGCTCCAGCTTCCTCCGGCGTATAGGAGAATTCATCCTACCTTTCATGTGTCTAAAATAAAACCTGGGTTTCAGGCACGCATTAACCCACCGGTCCCGGTTCCCCCGCCGCCACGACTTGTTGATGGGGAACCCACCTTTTCTGTCAATCGTATTTTGGACTCTAGAAGGAGGGGACGCGGATTCCAGTACCTGGTGGACTGGGAGGGTTACGGCCCGGAGGAGAGAAGTTGGGTACCTGCTAGGGACATTCTGGATCACTCCCTTATCGATGATTTCAATCGACAGGTAAATTCGCCTGGGAACGCCAAGAGGCGTTCCTAGGGGGGGGGGGGGTATTGTCACGGTTCATGAATCCACTGCTTCCTTTTCTCTCTCTCTCTCTCTCTCTCTCTCTCTCCCGTGTTTGTGTGGGCGTGGTTCCCAATCTCGGCCTGATTGTCTGCGCCAGCTGGAATCACTTATCTTCCCTTTATATGTTCTGTAACCAGTGTTTCTTGTTGTCAGATCGTTGTTACTTCCCTGAGGTTGTGTCGTGTGTCCGTACTCATCTCTCGCCGCCCTTGTGTGGATTATCTGCTGTGCTCCTTCCTACCCATCCGGACACTCTCACCTGGGTTTCTCAGCACGCTCACATAGGAGGATGCGCCCTAGTCCCTGGGTCGGATTCCGTCTGTCTGTCCTGTTGCTGCTGTAACCTGTATTCATTAAACCATCGTTGCTTGCATCTTGCATCCGCCTCTGTATTGTTACAATATATACACACAGGTGTGTGCCTTTCCAAATCATGTCCAATCAATAAAATTTATCACAGGTGGATTCCAATCAAGTTGTAAAAACATCTCAAAGATGATCAATGGAAACAGGATGCACCTGAGCTCAATTTCAAGTCTCATAGCAAAGGGTCTGAATACATATATAAATAAGGTATCAAATTAATTTTTTTAATACTTTTGCAAAAAAATCTAAAAACCTGTTTTCACTTTGTCATTATGGGCTATTGTGTGTCGATTGCTGAGGATGTTGTATTTTATTTATCCATTTTAGAATGAGGCTGCAACGTAACAAAATGTGAATATTTCCAAAGGCACTGTATAACCCTTTCCACAGAGGGTTCTACATGGCACTAAAATAATACTTCAAAGACATTGCAAAGCAATTAACTTTTGGTCCTGAATAGAAAGTGTTATGTTTGGGGCAAATCTAATACAACATATTACGAAGTACCAGTCTCCATATTTTCAAGCATAGTGGTGACTGCATCATGTTATGGGTATGCTTGTAATCGTTAAGAACTGGGGAGGTTCAGGATAAAAACTAAACGGAATGGAGCTAAGCACAGGCAAAATCCTAGAGAAAAACCTGGTTCCTTTCTACCAGATACAGAGACAGCAATTTTCAAGCCTTGCCATAGAGTTTCAAGCAGATTTAAGTCAAAACTATAACTTGGACACTCAGGAACATTCACAGTCTTCTGGTAAGAAACTCCAGTTTAGATTTGGCCTTATGTTGAAGATTATTGTCTTGCTGAAAGGTAAATTCCTCTCCCATTGTCTGGTGGAATGTAGACTAAAGCAGGTTTTCCTGTAGGATTTTGCCTGTGCCCGTTTTGTTTTTGCCAATGTCTTTGCCGATGTCAAGCATACCCATACCATGATGCTGCAACCACCAACATGCTTGAAAATAAGGAGGCAGTTACTCAGTGATGTGTTGTGTTATATTTGCCCCAAACATAATTAGCATTTAGGCCAAAATTTTTATTTCTTTGCCGTGTTTTTTGTTGTTGTTGTTGAATATGTGCTTGAAATTCAATACTTGACAGAGGAATGGATTTTTTTTTAAATCATGTCAACTCCTATTTTTTCCACACAGAGTGAGTCCATATAACTTATGTGATTTGTTAAGTACATTTTTATTCCTGACCTAATATGGTTGTTAAATTTGTATTCATTTGTTAATCTATAGAATTTTCTTTTAGCTTTGGCATTATGGAATATCTTCTGTAGATCATTGGCAAAACAACACAACTCAATCCACTTCAATCCCACTTTGTCACGTCACAAAATGTGAAAAGAAATCCAAGGGGGGGGTCAATACTATTATAGGCAAGACTTCTCTGTGGTTGTGAACCAATTCAATTGACAATTACCTTTTCACAATTCCTATTTCACAGAGGTGAAATAACACACATACACTGATATCGAAATGACAAATGTCTTCATATACAGTAAAGCATCGCACAAATAGGAAAATGGAGTGAGAATTGAATTGGAATGAATTTGGATGGCAATATCAGCCTATATCTTTAAAGAGGCATTAGTGTGTTACTGATGGTAGGCTTTGTTACTTTGGTCCGGGGTCTCTGCAGGTCATTCACTAGGTCCCCCCGTGTGGTTCTGGGATTTTTGCTCACCGTTCTTGTGATCATTTTGACCCCACGGGGTGAGATCTTGCGTGGAGCCCCAGATCGAGGGAGATTATCACTAGTCTTGTATGTCTTCCATTTCCTAATAATTGCTCCCACAGTTGATTTCTTCAAACCAAGCTGCTTACCTATTGCAGATTCAGTCTTCCCAGCCTGGTGCAGGTCTACAATTTTGTTTCTGGTGTCCTTTGACAACTCTTTGGTCTTGGCCACAGTGGAGTTTGGAGTGTGACTCATTGAGGTTTGGACAGGTGTCTTTTACTGATAACAAGTTCAAACAGGTGCCATTAATACAGGTAACATGTGGAGGACAGAGGAGCCTCTTAAAGAAGAAGTTACAGGTCTGTGAGAGCCAGAAATCTTGCTTGTTTGTAGGTGACCAAATACTTATTTTCCACCATCATTTGCAAATAAATTCATTAAAAATCCTACAATGTGATTTTCTGGAATTTTATTTCTCATTTTGTCTGTCATAGTTGAAGTGTACCTATGATGAAAATTACAGGCCTCTATCATATTTTTAAGTGGGAGAACTTGAAACAATTGGTGGCTGACTAAATAATTTTTTGCCCCACTGTATATGTATATGTATATATATATATTATGTGTGTGTGTATATATATATATATATAGATAGATAGATAGATAGATAGATAGATAGATAGATAGAGAGAGAGATTTCCACACTGCGAGGTGAAAATAAAACTCTGAAATTGTGAAAATTATAATAACGCCCTTTTTTTTTGTGAAAGAGCTGTTTTTTTTTTAAATGCCTGGAATTTCAGCCTGTTCAGGTGGGATGACCCAGATCATGATATCAAAATCAAATCAAATCCAATTTTATTTGTCACATACACATCGTTAGCAGATGTTAGTGTGAGTGTAGCAAAATGCTTGTGCTTCCGACAATGCAGTAATAACCAACAAGTAATCTAGCTAACAATTCCAAAACTACTACCTTATAGACACAAGTGTAAAGGGATAAAGAATATGTACATAAAGATATATGAATGAGTGATGGTACAGAGCGCCATAGGTAAGATACAGTAGATGGTATTGAGTGCAGTATATACATATGAGATGGGTATGTAAACAAAGTGGCATAGTTAAAGTGGCTAGTGATACATGTATTACATAAGGATGCAGTAGATGATATAGAGTACAGTATATACGTATACATATGAGATGAATAATGTAGGGTATGTAAACATTATATTAGGTAGCATTGTTTAAAGTGGCTAGTGATATATTTTACATCATTTCCCATCAATTCCCATTATTAAAGTGGCTGGAGTTGAGTCAGTGTGTTGGCAGCAGCCACTCAATGTTAGTGGTGGCCGTTTAACAGTCTGATGGCCTTGAGATAGAAGCTGTTTTTCAGTCTCTCGGTCCCAGCTTTGATGCACCTGTACTGACCTCACCTTCTGGATGATAGCGGGGTGAACAGGCAGTGGCTCGGGTGGTTGTTGTCCTTGATGATCTTTATGGCCTTCCTGTGACATCAGGTGGTGTAGGTGTCCTGGAGGGCATGTAGTTTGCCCCCGGTGATGCGTTGTGCAGACCTCACTACCCTCTGGAGAGCCTTACGGTTGTGGGCGGAGCAGTTGCCGTACCAGACGGTGATACAGCCCGACAGGATGCTCTCGATTGTGCATCTGTAGAAGTTTGTGAGTGCTTTTGGTGACAAGCCGAATTTCTTCAGCCTCCTGAGGTTGAAGAGGCGCTGCTGCGCCTTCTTCACGATGCTGTCTGTGTGGGTGGACCAATTCAGTTTGTCTGTGATGTGTATGCCAAGGAACTTAAAACTTACTACCCTCTCCACTACTGTTACATCGATGTGGATAGGGGGGTGTTCCCTCTGCTGTTTCCTGAAGTCCACAATCATCTCCTTAGTTTTGTTGACGTTGAGTGTGAGGTTATTTTCCTGACACCACACTCCGAGGGCCCTCACGTCCTCCCTGTAGGCCGTCTCGTCGTTGTTGGTAATCAAGCCTACCACTGTTGTGTCGTCCACAAACTTGATGATTGAGTTGGAGGCGTGCGTGGCCACGCAGTCGTGGGTGAACAGGGAGTACAGGAGAGGGCTCAGAACGCACCCTTGTTGGGCCCCAGTGTTGAGGATCAGCGGGGTGGAGATGTTGTTGCCTACCCTCACCACCTGGGGGCGGCCCGTCAGGAAGTCCAGTACCCAGTTGTACAGGGCGGGGTCGAGACCCAGGGTCTCGAGCTTGATGGGCACTATGGTGTTAAATGCCGAGCTGTAGTCGATGAACAGCATTCTCACATAGGTATTCCTCTTGTCCAGATGGGTTAGGGCAGTGTGCAGTGTGGTTGAGATTGCATCGTCTGTGGACCTATTTGGGCGGTAAGCAAATTGGAGTGGGTCTAGGGTGTCAGGTAGGGTGGAGGTGATATGGTCCTTGACTAGTCTCTCAAAGCACTTCATGATGACGGACGTGAGTGCTACGGGGCGGTAGTCGTTTAGCTCAGTTACCTTAGCTTTCTTGGGAACAGGAACAATGGTGGCCCTCTTGAAGCATGTGGGAACAACAGACTGGGATAGGGATTGATTGAATATGTCCGTAAACACACCAGCCAGCTGGTCTGCGCATGCTCTGAGGGCGCGGCTGGGGATGCCGTCTGGGCCTGCAGCCTTACGAGGGTTGTGGGCTGCAGTGAAGGAGAGTCCGCATGTTTTAGTTGCGGGCCGTGTCAGTGGTACTGTATTGTCCTCAATGCAGGCAAAAAAAGTTATCTAGTCTGCCTGGGAGCAAGACATCCTGGTCCGTGACGGGGCTGGTTTTCTTTTTGTAATCCGTGATTGACTGTAGACCCTGCCACATACCTCTTGTGTCTGAGCCGTTGAATTGAGATTCTATTTTGTCTCTATACTGACGCTTAGCTTGTTTGATTGCCTTGCGGAGGGAATAGTTACAATGTTTGTATTCGGTCATATTTCCAGTCACCTTGCCCTGATTAAAAGCAGTGGTTCACGCTTTCAGTTTCACGCGAATGCTGCCATCAATCCACGGTTTCTGGTTTGGCAATGTTTTAATCGTTGCTATGGGAACGACATCTTCAACTCACGTTCTAATGAACTCGCTCACCGAATCAGCGTATTCGTCAATGTTGTTGTCTGACGCAATACGGAACATATCCCAGTCCACGTGATGGAAGCAGTCTTGGAGTGTGGAATCAGATTGGTCGGACCAGCGTTGAACAGACCTCAGCGCGGGAGCTTCTTGCTTTAGTTTCTGTCTGTAGGCAGGGATCAACAAAATGGAGTCGTGGTCAGCTTTTCCGAAAGGAGAGCGGGGCAGGGCCTTATATGCATCGCGGAAGTTGTAATAGCAATGATCCAAGGTTTTTCCAGCCCTGGTTGCGCAATCAATATGCTGATTAAATTTAGGGAGTCTTGTTTTCAGATTAGCCTTGTTAAAATCCCTAGCTACAATGAATGCAGCCTCCGGATATATGGATTCCAGTTTGCAAAGAGTCAAATAAAGTTTGTTCAGAGCCATCGATGTGTCTGCTTGGGGGGGGATATATACGGCTGTGATTATAATCGAAGAGAATTCCCTTGGTAGATAATGCGGTCGACATTTGATTGTGAGGAATTCTAAATCAGGTGAACAGAAGGACTTGAGTTCCTGTATGTTGTTGTGGCCACACCACGTCACGTTAACCATAAAGCATACGCCCCGCCCCTCTTCTTACCAGAAAGATGTTTGTTTCTGTCGGCGCGATGCGTGGAGAAACCAGCTGGCTGCACCGTCTCCGATAGCGTCTCTCCAGTGAGCCATGTTTCCGTGAAGCAAAGAATGTCATAATGTGTTCTGATTATAACAATTTGTTATCAATAAAACTTCATAATAAAGGTGCAGAGCATTCGATTTGCCTAAGGTGGGGCAAGGAGACCCCCAGCTCCGCTAAAACATGACAGGCTACATTGATTGATGGACCCCGTCAAATTGCCTAGCTAGCGAATAACGGATCATGTCAATATGGCTAGTTAACAAGCTAACTTTCAGTGGGTAAACAAGATGTCTATATCCAAATATTTGATTTGCTTGCCATCTATAGTGCTGAAGACAGTAGTCTGACTGACAACTTTTGCCAGGACAATGTCAAGCTCTTTCCATGATCGAGCTATGTGAAATAATCAGAAATGTGTAGTTCTAACTATTCTCTTCAAGAGGTGATGATATTAAAACCAAATAGTGAAACATTTATTTAACAATCCATTAAAAACACCATGGTTTTAGCGGAGCTGGGTGTCTCCTTGCCCCCCAGCTGCCAAATCAAACGCTATTGTGACATTTTATTGATAGCGACCAAATGACCGGGGATGGCCAACTCCAGTCCTCGGGGGCCTGAGTCCTCCCCCAGCCCTATTGTTAGCACACCTGAATAAACTAATTGCATGTAGACATTAGGAGCTATTTTCATGAAATAATGAATAATGAACACACAGTGATTTATATAGTGAGGATTTGAAAATGAAAAAGACTATTCTAGACTGGCAGAATATAGTCATATATGTATTATGCATATCTGTTGCAGCCATTGTTGCATGTATATTGGATGAATGGGCAGGAGTCAGGACTGGGAAGAGACATTTGCAGGCCAGCAGCATTTAAAGTGCTCTGGTGGTGTTATGTCTTAAAGCCTCTCCCTCATTTACCAATCCTCATCTCTTATCCATGGACTCTACATCAAATGAAATAATCCCATCTTGGCCTGAGTAAAGGAAGTACACTTTAAACTAGGGCTGCTGCTGTGACCATATTACCGCCACACCGGCGGTCACGAGTCATGAAGGCAGTCAAATGCCATGTGACCATTTAGTCACCGGTAATTAGGCTTCGCCAAGCTCTGATGCTGCTGCTGGTCATTAGTAGCCTACCAAACTTGCTAACTGCTTGGTACTCAGCACTCTATTGTCCCTCTTATCACTCTGACATCAAGGCAAATGTATTTGAAAATCGAATCAAACAATTATTGAGAGCACATGACCTCATGTTGCGCAACATTTCAAAAGGCTATGCAATTGCGCGAGACAACAGTGTGATGGTCTCGACTGAAAAGAGGAGGATCAGCTTTCTATAGGCTAGGCCTACTATATTTATTTTTTCAATTTTCCTAATAAACTCAGCAAAAAAAGAAACGTCCTCTCACTGTCAACTGCATTTATTTTCAGCAAGCAACATATGTCCTTACAAATATTAACACAACAAGATTCAACAACTGAGACATAAACTGAACAAGTTCCACAGACGTGTGACTAACGGAATTGGAATAATGTGTCAATGAACAAAGGGGGGGGGGGGTCAAAATCTAAATTAACAGTCAGTATCTGGTTTAAGAACTGCAGTGCATCTCCTCCTCATGGACTGCACCAGATTTGCCAGTTCTTGCTGTGAGATGTTACCCCATTCTTCCACCAAGGCACCTGCAAGTTCCCGGACATTTCTGGTGGGAATGGCCCTAGCCCTCACCCTCCGATCCAACAGGTCCCAGACGTGTTCAATGTGTTTGAGATCTGGGCTCTTTGCTGGCCAATGCAGAACACTGACATTCCTGCCAAATTGATCCCGCACTGAGTACAGGACTCAGTGTAACGCTCATTCCTTCAACGATAAACCCGAATCTGACCATCACCCCTGGTGAGACAAAACCGCGACTCGTCCGCGAAGAGCACTTTTAGCCAGTCCTGTCTGGTCTAGCGACGGTGGGTTTGTGCCCATAGGTGATGTGGTTGCCGGTGATGTCTGGTGAGGACCTGCCTTACAACAGGCCTACAAGCCTCAGTCCAGCCTCTCTCAGCCTATTGCGGACAGTCTGAGCACTGATGGATGGATTGGGCATTCCTGGTGTAACTCGGGCAGTTGTTGTTGCCATCCTGTACCTGTCCCGCAGGTGTGATGTTCGGATGTATCGATACTGTGCACGTCTTCTGCCACTGTGAGGATGATCACCTGTCGGTCCTGTCTCCCTGTAGTGCTGTCTTAGGCGTCTCACAGTATGGACATTGCAATTTATTGCCCTGGCCACATCTGCAGTATGCCTAAGGCACATTCACGCAGATGAGCAGGGACCCTGGGCATCTTTCTTTTGGTGTTTTTCAGAGTCAGTAGAAAGGCCTCTTTAGTGTCCTAAGTTTTCATAACTGTGACCTTAATTGCCTACCGTCTGTAAGCTGTTAGGGTCTTAACGACCGTTCCACGGGTGCATGTTCATTAATGGTTTAAGGTTCATTGAACAAGCATGGAAAACAGTGTTTAAACCCTTTACAATGAAGATCTGTGAAGTTATTTGGATTTTTACGAATTATCTTCGAAATACAAGGTCCTGAAAAAGGGATGTTTCTTTTTTTGCTGAGTTTACTAAGCACATTGCTTATATTTACAACAGGAGTATAGCCTACCTGGCTGGCATGAAAATGAACCACAGGAAAAGCGTCCTCCATTTGCTATTTAAGTGCATAGATGACATGTATATGCTCCCGCTGCCCCCGTTTCGAGACACGTGCATGATAATGGTCCATTCTAAATCAAAACACATTTGACACATACATTATTTAGCATATGTAAAGACAAGATTAAATCAAGAATAGTCTGATGGGTGACAATATTAGCCAACACTTTTCTCCCTCACTAGCTTTAAGCACCAACTGTCAGAGCAGCTCACAGATTACTGCACCTGTACATAGCCCACCTATAATTTAGCCCAAACAACTACCTCTTCCCCTACTGTATTTAATGTATTTATTTATTTTGCTCCTTTGCACCCCATTATTTTTTACATTTACATTTACATTTAAGTCATTTAGCAGACGCTCTTATCCAGAGCGACTTACAAATTGGTGCGTTCACCTTAAGACATCCAGTGGAACAGCCACTTTACAATAGTGCATCTAAATCTTTTAAGGGGGGGGGGTGAGAAGGATTACTTTATCCTATCCTAGGTATTCCTGAAAGAGGTGGGGTTTCAGGTGTCTCCGGAAGGTGGTGATTGACTCCGCTGTCCTGGCGTCGTGAGGGAGTTTGTTCCACCATTGGGGGGCCAGAGCAGCGAACAGTTTTGACTGGGCTGCGCGGGAACTGTACTTCCTCAGTGGTAGGGAGGCGAGCAGGCCAGAGGTGGATGAACGCAGTGCCCTTGTTTGGGTGTAGGGCCTGATCAGAGCCTGGAGGTACTGAGGTGCCGTTCCCCTCACAGCTCCGTAGGCAAGCACCATGGTCTTGTAGCGGATGCGAGCTTCAACTGGAAGCCAGTGGAGAGAGCGGAGGAGCGGGGTGACGTGAGAGAACTTGGGAAGGTTGAACACCAGACGGGCTGCGGCGTTCTGGATGAGTTGTAGGGGTTTAATGGCACAGGCAGGGAGCCCAGCCAACAGTGAGTTGCAGTAATCCAGACGGGAGATGACAAGTGCCTGGATTAGGACCTGCGCTGCTTCCTGTGTGAGGCAGGGTCGTACTCTGCGGATGTTGTAGAGCATGAACCTACAAGAACGGGCCACCGCTTTGATGTTAGTTGAGAACGACAGGGTGTTGTCCAGGATCACGCCAAGGTTCTTAGCGCTCTGGGAGGAGGACACAATGGAGTTGTCAACCGTGATGGCGAGATCATGGAACGGGCAGTCCTTCCCCGGGAGGAAGAGCAGCTCCGTCTTGCCGAGGTTCAGCTTGAGGTGGTGATCCGTCATCCACACTGATATGTCTGCCAGACATGCAGAGATGCGATTCGCCACCTGGTCATCAGAAGGGGAAAGGAGAAGATTAATTGTGTGTCGTCTGCATAGCAATGATAGGAGAGACCATGTGAGGTTATGACAGAGCCAAGTGACTTGGTGTATAGCGAGAATAGGAGAGGGCCTAGAACAGAGCCCTGGGGGACGCCAGTGGTGAGAGCGCGTGGTGAGGAGACAGATTCTCGCCACGCCACCTGGTAGGAGCGACCTGTCAGGTAGGACGCAATCAAGCGTGGGCCGCGCCGGAGATGCCCAACTCGGAGAGGGTGGAGAGGAGGATCTGATGGTTCACAGTATCGAAGGCAGCCGATAGGTCTAGAAGGATGAGAGCGGAGGAGAGAGAGTTAGCTTTAGCAGTGCGGATGCCCTCCGTGATACAGAGAAGAGCAGTCTCAGTTGAATGACTAGTCTTGAAACCTGACTGATTTGGATCAAGAAGGTCATTCTGAGAGAGATAGCGGGAGAGCTGGCCAAGGACGGCACGTTCAAGAGTTTTGGAGAGAAAAGAAAGAAGGGATACTGGTCTGTAGTTGTTGACATCGGAGGGATCGAGTGTAGGTTTTTTTCAGAAGGGGGTGCAACTCTCGCTCTCTTGAAGACAGAAGGGACGTAGCCAGCGGTCAGGGATGAGTTGATGAGCGAGGTGAGGTAAGGGAGAAGGTCTCCGGAAATGGTCTGGAGAAGAGAGGAGGGAATAGGGTCAAGCGGGCAGGTTGTTGGGCGGCCGGCCGTCACAAGACGCGAGATTTCATCTGGAGAGAGAGGGGAGAAAGAGGTCAGAGCACAGGGTAGGGCAGTGTGAGCAGAACCAGCGGTGTCGTTTGACTTAGCAAACGAGGATCGGATGTCGTCGACCTTCTTTTCAAAATGGTTGACGAAGTCATCTGCAGAGAGGGAGGAGGGGGGAGGGGGAGGAGGATTCAGGAGGGAGGAGAAGGTGGCAAAGAGCTTCCTAGGGTTAGAGGCAGATGCTTGGACTTTAGAGTGGTAGAAAGTGGCTTTAGCAGCAGAGACAGAAGAGGAAAATGTAGAGAGGAGGGAGTGAAAGGATGCCAGGTCCGCAGGGAGGCGAGTTTTCCTCCATTTCCGCTCGGCTGCCCGGAGCCCTGTTCTGTGAGCTCGCAATGAGTCGTCGAGCCACGGAGCAGGAGGGGAGGACCGAGCCGGCCTGGAGGATAGGGGACATAGAGAATCAAGGGATGCAGAAACGGAGGAGAGGAGGGTTGAGGAGGCAGAATCAGGAGATAGGTTGGAGAAGGTTTGAGCAGAGGGAAGAGATGATAGGATGGAAGAAAAGAGAGTAGCGGGGGAGAGAGAGCGAAGATTGGGACGGCGCGATACCATCCGAGTAGGGGCAGTGTGGGAAGTGTTGGATGAGAGCAAGAGGGAAAAGGATACAAGGTAGTGGTCGGAGACTTGGAGGGGAGTTGCAGTGAGGTTAGTGGAAGAACAGCATCTAGTAAAGATGAGGTCGAGCGTATTGCCTGCCTTGTGAGTAGAGGGGGAAGGTGAGAGGGTGAGGTCAAAAGAGGAGAGGAGTGGAAAGAAGGAGGCAGAGAGGAATGAGTCAAAGGTAGACGTGGGGAGGTTAAAGTCGCCCAGAACTGTGAGAGGTGAGCCATCCTCAGGAAAGGAGCTTATCAAGGCATCAAGCTCATTGATGAACTCTCCGAGGGAACCTGGAGGGCGATAAATGATAAGGATGTTAAGCTTGAAAGGGCTGGTAACTGTGACAGCATGGAATTCAAAGGAGGCGATAGACAGATGGGTAAGGGGAGAAAGAGAGAATGACCACTTGGGAGAGATGAGGATCCCGGTGCCACCACCCCGCTGACCAGAAGCTCTCGGGGTGTGCGAGAACACGTGGGCGGACGAAGAGAGAGCAGTAGGAGTAGCAGTGTTATCTGTGGTGATCCATGTTTCCGTCAGTGCCAAGAAGTCGAGGGACTGGAGGGAGGCATAGGCTGGGATGAACTCTGCCTTGTTGGCCGCAGATCGGCAGTTCCAGAGGCTACCGGAGACCTGGAACTCCACGTGGGTCGTGCGCGCTGGGACCACCAGATTAGAGTGGCCGCGGCCACGCGGTGTGGAGCGTTTGTATGGTCTGTGCAGAGAGGAGAGAACAGGGATAGACAGACACATAGTTGACAGGCTACAGAAGAGGCTACGCTAATGCAAAGGAGATTGGAATGACAAATGGACTACACGTCTCGAATGTTCAGAAAGTTAAGCTTACGTAGCAGGAATCTTATTGACTAAAATAATTCAAATGATACAGTACTGCTGAAGTAGGCTAGCTGGCAGTGGCTGCGTTGTTGTTGTTCTATCTCTCTATAGTGCTGTTTCTTGTATTATGGTCTCTTGTTTCTTTAGAGGTTTCACTTTGTTGTCCTTTTTCTTTTCCTTTTTCTTCTGTCCTTATTTTGTCTTCCTTTCTTCTGTTAACTAGATATTTTTTGTTGTTATTCTTTGTAAGCTAGCTAGCTTCTTCCAGGAGAGTCCCTAGCAACTGCTTAGCAACAAGTAAACAATTCAGCTAGCAATTCAGCTAGCTAAGATAACTGTACAATTTTATGAAAAATAGTTACTTCTTCAAAAGCCTGTCTTTTTGGTTTGTTCCTTGTTTTGTCTTCTATTGAGTCTTGCAGTTTTCTCTTGATTTTTTCGATGTACTTCACTCTAAAAACCATTTAAATCTCAATATATACAGGAGCTCATTTTTCAGCAGCTGCTCAATTTGGAACTCCGGAATTTATATTTTTATTTCTACTTTGCACATTCTTCCATTGCAAATCTACCATTCCAGTGTTTTACTTGCTATATTGTATTTACTTTGCCACCATGGCCTTTTTTTGCCTTTACCTCCCTTATCTCACCTCATTTGCTCACATCGTATATAGACTTGTTTATACTGTATTATTGACTGTATGTTTGTTTTACTCCATGTGTAACTCTGTGTCGTTGTATGTGTCGAACTGCTTTGCTTTATCTTGGCCAGGTCGCAATTGTAAATGAGAACTTGTTCTCAACTTGCCTACCTGGTTAAATAAAGGTGAAATTAAAATGAAATTAAAATGATATCACTTGCGAATGATGCCCAGCATAAGAAACAAAGCCTTTTTTTGGCGAATTTTATCGAATCATAGTTGTTTTAATAAGATTTGTATCACAATTAAAGTGGCCAAATAACTTAAAAAAAAAATTTTGCACAGTAATCAGCTTTACAAGGGGCATATATACATGTAAGCAGCACGTGAGTTTCAAGTTTGGGGAAGAGAATTTACCATAAAATGCACTTTTATAATAAAAGCATTGCATGCATAATTGCATTTGTGGTCACTTTTGATAATGGTGTTTTCCTGCTAATGGAACAAACACACTTATAGTGTGAGCATTGCTGTGCTTATAATGTGAACTAATAAGCTAAAAGCTCGGATCTGTTGCATCAGTCTCATTGCATAAAAACCTTTTTTTGGCACTAGTGGTTGTATTAATTTGGGATCTATCACATCCCACAGCTGTCCCAGACTATGTTTGGAATACGTATTTCTTGCACAGAAACGTCTTGCAACTTTTGTACTGTGGGAGATAGTAGGTTGACATAGGCTCGTGCTTTTGTTGTTCGTTAGACCTACTCATCTTGATGGCTGACGAAAAGTAAATGTGGACAGTTCTTCCAATATCTTGGACACGTGCAGTTGCGTCCCGGATGTGTCTGTCTTCACTTGTGGCCTATGAGAAAGACCCGATCAAGTGATGGAGAACTGCCTGAGTGAGATGAGAGGTGCCTCAGAGCGGGCAGCATTTAGAGAAAAGGGCTGCAAAAGGCATGGATTTTTTTAGGGTGCATTATGGGCACACAAAGGGGATGCCGCCCTGGAAATTCAAGGTATTATAAAGTGCTTCTCAAATTGTGAATGAGAGACTGATGAAGTGGGTGCAGCCTGAGCAAAAAAAACAAAGCAGAGCTAATTCCTTTCAAGCAACTATTTTCAAATCATTATTAGAGTTGGATCATGCAGCCTTACAATATAAAAAAAAATCTAAATATATAGCCCAGCGTTTGTAGAACAACTAAAGTTACATTAATAACTCTAAATGAAGCATATAGGAGTACCTATTTATTTGTTAACCGCTCAACACAGAATAGCTGCATGTGCGCACTCCCTCAAATGATTTGGAGAAAATATCCTTTCTATTTTATTCCGCTTTGTTCAATTGTGTTCTTCATACTATAAAATAATATAAAATAATGCCACGGAATTCTAAGCAAATCTTGTCTGCTAAATTAACTAGTGTAGCCCACAGCCATATGGCATAGCCAGATCAGGACCAAACATAAGGACAACTCACAGTATGCTATTCTGTTCTTCTGAATAGACTACATTTTCTTCATATCATGCTTCTTTAGACCTGTCTAAAATAATGGATTTATTGTGAACGTGTAGGCTATATAAGATTTTTTTCAACTGTAGATGTTCCAAAGGTCAGCATCAGTGGCTAAATGTGTTTATGTTCATTAATGGTCAATTACCGTTAGACCAACAGTTATTTTCTTGACAATCACCGGCTGACGAAATTTCGTGACCGCCACAGCTCTACTTGGAACTCCTGAAATAAGCGTGGGAATCAGAGGAGAGGGACACTGCCTTTATCGTCGCCTATTAACATGAGAAATCCCTCTTATTATGCCTCCTCTTTCACATGCTCTTATTGGTCATCAATGCAACACAACACATGCACCAACGCGCGCACACAGAGCATCCATACCTTCTTAGCATGTCAGACAGCCTGCATGATGAGAAGGCTAATAGCTATTATGAATGATAAATTGATCAGATATTGGGCGTCACACCGCGGAAATAGATGAGCTGGGGAGAAAAGAGACAACATGGCGTCTTAGATGATGATTACTTGATGTTTGTTTTGCACAGAACTCTGGTGGCTTCAAAAAGGACTGAAGTTAAAACTATAGACAAGATAGCCAATTGGAATCAGTGACCCTAATTCTGTGTAGGGTGAAAAGTTAAAACGGCTTATTTTTAACGGGGTAACAGTAACAACAAAAGGGAATAATGAACATCTGAACGGGTAGGGGGACGGATTGGAGGTGTGAGGTTGGGGAGAGGGGGGGCTTGGCAGCTTTAAATTAGACGGGACTTTGCGGCACAGTTCAATAATTTTATTAAGACTCTTTATATCTTCCGCCTTAATCTGCTGCGATCAGCATAATCCCTGCCCAAACAACAGATAATGAATATTCTCTTTTGGCGAAGAAGATACATTGAGAAAGGCATGACGCTGATCTGGGGAGGGAGATGTGAGCAAATTATTGGATTGAGATTAAGAGGAGCCTTTTTTAATGGGTTTGGAGTAATACCTGACATGAATGAATAGAGGGGGAGCGGTCGACAGCAGGCCGACCCATGCTGGCCATGTGTTACCCTGCTGATGCAACCAAGGTCTACTGCTGGGAGAGAGTGCATGCTGCTGTCTGTGTGTGTGTGTGTGTGTGTGTGTGTGTGTGTGTGTGTGTGTGTGTGTGTGTGTGTGTGTGTGTCCAGGCAAAAGCAACATTATTATTATTTATTTTTTGGAACTTAGTCGGGTTTTCAAATTACTGTTGAGAGTTAGAATAGTAGAACACACAAGGTGTAAGTTAGAAATTTGGTTGTGCTTTAGAAGTTTCTCTTGTATTGTCAGTCACTGACAGTCACACAATTAGCCATGTCAGCTAATAATTTTTAAATTGGTAAATTATTCTAGACAGTTATCTAAACTTGTAGTAATCATGGCCAAATTCCAATCGGGCACTCAGGGTACGTGCCCAGAGGCCCTCACCTCCAGGGGGGCCACCCATTTATTTGGTTAGTGATATCTGATATATCTGAGAGTGACTAACATGGCATAAGTCATAGCAAAATGTGTAGAATGGCAGGAAACTAGCTTTGAAACTGCAAAAATGTATCTCGCAGCAAAACGATAAACTGAATTCATTTCTAGTCATCTCTCCTCCTTCCTTGTGGCTTCTTATTATTATTTTTCACTTTATATGGCGGTTGGAAACCAACTTTTGGTGCATTACCACAACCGACTGGAGTGTGGACCTCAGTTTATCTTTCAATCACCCACGTGGGTATATGCTCCTAAAAACCAATGAGGAGATGTGAGATGCCGGACTTGCAGCGCGTTGAGCATCACAAATAGAACAAAGTTATATTTTAGCGCCTGGCCACACAGACGCTCGCTAACGCGCACAAGCATTGTGGATGCAATGATTGAATAACATGTATGTGTTCATTTTGCGACGCGAATGGTGTGGTCAGCATGTTCCCGCTCTACAGCAAGACTTTTAAAATATATATATATTTCACCTTTATTTAACCAGGTAGGCTAGTTGAGAACAAGTTCTCATTTGCAACTGCGACCTGGCCAAGATAAAGCAAAGCAGTGTGACACAGACAACAACACAGAGTTACACATGGAGTAAACAATAAACAAGCCAATAACACAAACAAGTCAATGGCATAGTAGAAAAAAGAAAGTCTATATACAGTGTGTGCAAAAGGCATGAGGAGGTAGGCAATAAATAGGCCATAGGAGCGAATAGTTACAATTTAGCAGATTAATACTGGAGTGATCAATGAGCAGATGATGTGCAAGTAGAGATACTGGTGTGCAAAATAGCAAACAAGTAAATAAAACAAAAACAGTATGGGGATGAGGAAGGTAGATTGGGTGGGCTATTTACAGATGGTGTCATGTATTGTCATGTTATGTCTTGTTCCTGTTCTTTCTCTTCACTTCGTTTCCCCCTGCTGGTCGTATTAGGTTACCTTCTCTTCCTTTCCTTCCCCCAGCTGTTCCTCATCTCCTTTAACTACCTCGTTTACCCTCTCCCACCTGTTCCCTTTTTCCCTCTGATTAGGTCTCTATTTCTCTCTCTGTTTCTGCTTCTGTCTTTGTCAGATTCTCGTTTGCTTCACCCTTGTCCCGTCCTGTCGTAATCTGCCTCTTCATCAGATGCTACGTGTGATCAGGTACCTCTGTCCTCTACAACCCGCGCCTACCCGCTAACCCTGCTATTCTCCTCTGCTGCTAGAAGGGGACTCTCCTGTAAAGATCAGAGGACTTTATGATTTATTTGTCGCCCTCTCTGCGGGTTGTCTATTTTGTCAATCGATACATCTGAAGAGGATCTATGTCTTCCCTGTGTTTTGACATTAAAAGACTCTGTTTCTGTTAAACCGCTTTTGGGTCCTCACTCACCTGCATAACAGATGGACTATGTACAGCTGCAGCGATTGGTTAGCTGCTCAGATAGTTGATGTTTAAAGTTGGTGAGGGAAATAAAAGTCTCCAACTTCAGCGATTTTGTTGTTATCGTGACCAGTGAACTGAGATAAGGCGGAGCTTTACCTAGCATAGACTTATAGATGACCTGGAGCCAGTGGGTCTGGCGACGAATATGTAGTGAGGGCCAGCCGACTAGAGCATACAGGTCGCAGTGGTGGGTGGTATAAGGTGATTTGGTAACAAAACGGATGGCACTGTGATAGACTGTATCCAGTGTGCTGAGTAGAGTGTTGGAAGCTATTTTGTAGATGACATCGCCGAAGTCAAGGATAAGTCAGTTTTACATGGGTAAGTCTGGCGGCGTGAGTAAAGGAGGCTTTGTTGCGAAATAGAAAGCCGATTCTAGATTTGATTTTGGATTGGAGATGTTTAATATGAGTCTGGAAGGAGAGTTTACAGTCTAGCCAGACACCCAGGTATTTATAGTTGTCCACATTTTCTAGGTTGGAACCGTCCAGGGTGGTGATGCTAGTCGGGCGGGTGGGTGCGGGCAGCGAACGGTTGAAAAGCATGCATTTTGTTTTACTGGTGTTTAAGAGCAGTTGGAGGCCACGGAAGGAGTGTTGTATGGCATTGAAGCTCGTTTGGAGGTTAGTTAGCACAGTGTCCAAGGAAGGGCCAAAAGTATACAGAATGGTGTCGTCTGCGTAGAGGTGGATCAGGGAATCGCCCGCAGCAAGAGTGACATCATTGATATATACACAGAGAAAAGAGTCGGCCCGAAAATTTAACCATATGGTACCCCCATAGAGACTGCCAGAGGTCCGGACAACATGCCCTCCAATTTGACACACTGAACTCTGTCTGCAAAGTAGTTGGTGAACCAGAAGAAAAACCAAGGCTATTGAGTCTGCCGATAAGAATACGGTGATTGACAGAGTCGAAAGCCTTGGCCAGGTCGATGAAGACGGCTACACAGTACTGTCTTTTATCGATGGCGTTTATGATATCGTTTAGTACCTTGAGCGTGGCTGAGGAGCACCCGTGACCGGCTCGGAAGCCGGATTGCACAGCGGAGAAGGTACGGTGGGATTCGAAATGGTCAGTGATCTGTTTATTAACTTGGCTTTCGAAGACTTTAGATTGGAAGGGCAGGATGGATATAGGTGTATAATAGTTTGTGTTCAGGGTGTCACCCCCTTTGAAGAGGGGGATGACCGAAGCAGCTTTCCAATCTTTAGGGATCTCGGACGATACGAAAGAGAGGTTTAACAGGCTGGTAATAGTGGTTGCAACATTGGCGGCGGATA